>NW_019416515.1:203984-288987 GCF_000390285.2 Anoplophora glabripennis
TATTCTATGGCTAGAAATTGGCCTCAATGATTTGGGATCGAGGGGGATTATCCCTCTTTATCCTGCCTCATCTCGTGTAGGCCTGGACAGCCTTCGTAGGTGGGCCCCATCCGTCCTCTACCCCGACCGCAAACGCGGCCGGTGTAGGTGCTTTGTGGGACCTCCTTTTGTCCTGGCTAGGCCCCGCCGGCTAGGGCCCTTTCTTCTGGCGCTCTTCTTGCTTCTCCGGCTCGTCTGTGTAAACCCCGGGGGTGATGTCATGTTTATGGTTGGGTACGGTAGTGCGACTATGCAGCCTGGTATGCGCTTTGCTAAGATGGCCTTTAGGCTTGCGCGGGGAGGGGTAAGGAGGGTATGGTGGGGGTGTGTATGTGTGTGTGGGTCGTTGTCTTCGTTTCTTGATCCTGGCATTAAGTGGCAAGGAAGGAAAATTGTGGACCATTTGGATTGGCCATGATTTCGCAGTCACCGACTTTATGCAATCGACGCAGTCTAGGTTGTATTTATATTCAGGGGTTGTAAAAAAAAAGCAGTACCAACCCAACTTTCTTTGCAAAAAATCACTAGAAGTATACGACAGAAGTGTCAAATTCAAAATGATAATTTCGTTACAAGTTTGCTTGAAAAAAAATCAAATAAAAAATTTTTTTTAATATTTTAAGGTGAATTGTAATTAATTGCGTAGTGTACAAGAAGATATTCCACGTAACTATGGATAATGATAAGACTGAATTTGTGGACAAGACTGTATTAAATACTCCAAAACCGACAGCTTGTTCAACAGTTGACAAAAAATCGTTTCAGAAGAGAATAGTCCCTGTCAATATGGATTTTGAGAACTCTCTAGGTATAATAAACGTTGACAGTTTGCAAAATATCTCTGAAGATCAAATTCACAGTATAAGCTCATCAGATCTAAGTTACCTGTTAAAGCAACAACGTCTGCTTGCAAACAGTTCCTTACAAAGAGCTAATAAAGTAGCTGGATTGCCTTCAAAGTATTTGAGGCCTAATATAAGCAGTTCTTCAATTTCTAACGTTACTGTAAATGATAGTACAATTAGTGAAAGTGATTTAATGAAATCGCCGCAAAAGACGCCAAAAAATACTTCTACTCCAAGAGCATCAGTAGCGTCAAGTAATTCAGCTGAAAATAGTTTATCACGGCTAAGCTTGGGACAATCTATTGCTCAACTTTCATATCAAATTGGAAACACTGATATCAGTTTAGACAGTTTTGTTAAGGAATTTCAGAAAACTATGAATAGTGTAAATAAAGTTCCTCAGATAGACAGTCAACTTTTCAGCCCTGCAGAAGAAGCAGCCTCTATGTTACTTGCAGATGAGATGTCATGGAGGAGACAAAATGAAATGCCACTTGTAAATAATTTTTCTCAAGTATCAAATGAAGATATATCTGATGGTAAAGTTTCAGTAGGAGCATTCTTTCAGCAAAGGTCTGATACACTCTCAGACTTCAAGATGGCTCTCAGTCCTGTAAAATCAAAAAATCCTATACCACTAATAGATTCTTCAATTAGCTTTACAGAAGAAGATAATGAGAAAAACAGAAAAAGTTTAAGCATTTCCGCTATTAACAAACTGTTGATTGAAACCGATGATACTCCACGGAAGGTTACTAGTTACCTTTTCAAGCAAGGGCAGAAACTGAGTGAAAATTTAATTGATCAGCCATCACTACCTGTTAGTAAAAACTCTTCCTATACTAGTAATTATTCAGACAATGAAGTGATGAGACAAATTGTAGCTGATAAGGAAAATATCGACACTTACAACATTCCTCAAGATGTACTCGAAGATATAAAAGAAGACATTGGGTGTTCTTCTCAGTCTAACAATAGACCACTTTCAGCAGGTTCCACAAGAAGTTTATCAAGTGCCTTAACAAACTTACCACATGGTAAACTTCCGATAGAAAGTACCAAAATGGAACTCATATGGGGTTGTGTCAAAGTGGATAAATGTGTAACACAAGAGTTTTTACTTAGAAATAAGGCTCCAAAACGATTATGCTTACAAATGTCTATTACAGGATACGATTTTAAAATTAGGAAAGAAAATCGTCAAGACAGTGACCCTCTTAGTTCGGCTAAAATTTTGCTGCATCCATATGAGTCCAGAGCCATAATTGTTTCGTTTATTCCAACAAAAATTGGAGCTGCTGTGGATCAATTAAGTTTTACGTCAGTAGATCCTAATTTACAACAAACCAAGAAACAGTCTGTGATGCTGTTTGGATATGGAGGTTTCGGCAAAGTTAACATCCTCAATTTAACTAAAGACATGACTGGTAAATTTTGGTTAAGTTTAGGAAAACTGGATAATCGCAATGTAATATCACACAACTTTGTTATAAAAAATAGTGGAACATTACCCTGCTTTGCTTATATTGTATTTAATCCTAAAGACTTATTTGGTTTTGCTAATGTGACCGTAACACCTAGTTTCTCCACTCTTATTCCAAACGAGCAGAAAGAAATTACTGTTACATTTGTTTTAACTATGGAGGATCATCAAGTCTTACAAAGGTCTATGTTTTCTAATGCCATGGTAGCTGAAATAGGTAATTTGCTTATAATATCTGGTACAGAAGTAAACAGAGGCAGGTTGAGAAGACAGTGCCGCAAATCTGCAGAGAAAGGTTTAGAAATCGATGCTCTAAGCAACATTTTAAAAGAAAAAATCCAGGGAGAGGTCATGCCTGCTGACATCAATTTATTTAAGGAAGCTCCAGGTAATTTAAAAGACATTTTAAGATTGTTTACCCGTAACGAGGTAGTTATGACTATAGAACAAGATCCAGAAGTTACGATAATGCCTCAGTATCCTGACGAAACGGGAATGTTTCACACATTATGTCAAGACAGTACCTTGATGTGCTTAGAGACCACTACTGCTCAAGCCTCTTGCAAACTGGAACCGGCTAGTATAATTCTTACCCCACCAACAAAAATAAGGGACAGTTTGTTTTTGACATCTGATTGTAAGAAGAGAATACATTTTGAAGTAGTTTCTAATCCTGAAGGTTTGGATATTTGTCCGAAAGAAGGAATAATAGCACCTGGTGAAGAAATCATTATAAATGTGGCTTGTTCTAAATTGACTATAAAAGAGAAGAAGGTGTTTAAAGTATTAGTTTATGTGGAAAATGAGGTATTTGAGGCAACAGTTAAAATAGCATTCATACATAGTAAAATAAAAGGAACTTAGATTATTATTAATTGTAATTTTATATAGTAGGTTTTAGGTACTTAATGTAGTTTTTTAATGTATTTAATTTATTGTAAGGCTGGTTTGCACTGTTTTTATACTATATGTTTTTATACTCGACATTTTTTATGGTATAAAACGTTTTCTAATACAAAGTTATTAAATATTGTTGTTTTTATGTGTACATCTTAAATTGCAGCACAGAATAAATAGCTATGTAGCGTAGCTATATATTCTGTGATTGCAGGCAACTAATTTTATATTGTATTGTGGGTTGCTGACAAAATTATTCATAAATAATTTTTACAACAAGAAATATTCAGTTATATTTTATTACAGATACTGTAAAATAAATATGAAAAGCTCTAAAATATATATATAGGCCAGTCATTATAGCTTTTTTTCGTAAAAAAAATACTATTAGAAGTTTCTCTGCGGAATATTGTTCAGAAACGTGTTATAAACAAAATATCAAAAAATCAACTCGAGACTAGTTGGGAAACTTTGTTAAAACAATGGTCAAAATTATGGAAAAGNTATAATACAGTCTATCTAGAGCTCTCATAGCGTAAACAAGCCTTTGATCCGATTATAAATATCAGAAAATGCCCTATTCTTTATTATTTTAATTTAAGCAATAAAAATATATATAATGAACGTTCGCCAGTTGACTTTATTGATGCCCGAGCGCCTTAGTTCATTTCTGGTTGTAATAAGGCACGTGGTCTAATTCTGAGTTAATGTTTTCACAACGTGAGCTTATTAGAAGAATTATGCGGATTTCGCGGCTCATGAGATTTTGAAACTACTCTACTTGTTATGAGGGACGGGGATTCTGATTAACAAAACTCTCCCTTTGTTTACGACACTATAAGCTGCTACTTGCCTGGGTACAAAAGAAAATATTTTTCATAATTAAGGGAAACATATATGACAAAATTATAGAGAATTTAAAAAAATATGTCATCATTTATAAAAGCAGATTTCTCATGACATTTGTATGTTGTGTTAGTTTAATTTTTTTTGTTTATTCATATATTTCTGGTATTATTTTAACAACTTGAATGAAATTTGGGTTTGATCTAGGATTCGGTTTAAATTATTCACAATCAAATTTTGTTTAAGTTGTTTGATACACTTCGTTTTTCATTTTAACTTATGATGCTGAATTATCCCACAAATGAACTGAGCGCACATGTTTTTTTAAATATCTTGTATAAAACAAATTTATTGTTAAAATTAGTAAATACTGAAAACATTAAAAAATGTTAGGCGAGCACCAAAGAGGTTTCTTACATCAGTAGTAATAGTATAAATGTTGTCAATAAATAATAAATTATTAGATAATTTAAATATTTCAGAAATTTATTTTTAATCTTTTGAATATTCATGAAATATTTGTGTAAGTATGAGTAGACACATAGCTATACATATAAAATAACAAATATATGCATATGTTAAACGTTTTCAATATTACCATTTATAATTTGAAACAACTTACATATTTAGTAGTTTCTCAAATTTTACGTGTTTGTTCTAAATAGAAGTTTTGTTTTTATCTTCGTGATTACGTGTTGTGACAAGAAATTACCGTTTGTGGCTGTAGAATCATACGTTTATACAGGGTGTCTGCAAAAGAATGTTACATTCTTCAGTGGCGGGTTTTGGAGAATAAACGGTAAGGATATAGCCACTTCTGTTCAGATAATAAAATCACCAGAAAAACATTATTGTACCAATAAATCGACCGAAACTGCTTGCTCTGATCTTACCGAATTTATATATAAACATCTTGAAAAAGATAAATACGTTGGTGCATTATTTTTTAATCTATCGAAGGCGTTTGATTCTCTAAATCTTAATTTTATGTCGGAAAAATTGTCAGCAGTAGGTTTTCGAGATAATTTTTTGGCGTGGTTAATATCTTACCTACAATATAGAAAAATTTATGTTAAATTCAATAATAATATGTCTACTATTCAAAACATTGGCCTAGGAGTACCACAAGGCTCGATACTTGGTCCTCTCATTTTTCTAATTTTTATCAATGACCTGCCCTCAAACCTTAATACTGAATGTACAATATTATATGCAGATGATGTCACTCTTGTAGTCTATGAAAATAGTCCTGAGCAGCTGTAACATTCGCTAAATACCTTAGCTGGCCAATTTACGGAATGGTATAATAGAAACACGCTAATCGTAAATGCAGAAAAATCTATATGCATGCAATTTTGCGCTCGTAGAAAAATTGATGTACCTCTTCGAGTTGCGGTGAATAATAAAATAATAGAGTTATCAGAACAAAGCAAGTTTCTGGGAACATTTATCAACTGTGATATGAGCTGGAAAAGTCAGATTAATAATATATGTAAAAAAATAAATTACGGTTACTATACACTCTTGCAACTTAGAACAATGTTTGATACTCCACAGCTTCTTAACATATATTATTCAACAATTTATTGTCATTTGTCTTATAACGTTATAGTCTGGGGTAATGTTAATATTCATAGTGTCAACAGAATTTTAATCTCTCAAAAACGAATAATTCGTTTAATTTTTGGTATTTCCCAAGGTGAATCCTGTAGGCCATATTTTATTGATAATAATATTTTAACTTTTCCTAGTATTTATATATATAAATGTGTAATTCATGTTGCCAAAAATATAAGACGATATGAACGCTGTTCAGATTCTCATAAATATCAAACCAGATATGGTAACTCATTAAAACTTCCAAATCACACTACAAGTCTATACGAAAAGTCACCTTCTTACATGGGTATAAAATTAATTAATGCATTACCAGAAAATATAAAAACTGAAAGTAATCTAAATTCTCTTAAATCTAGACTTAAGAACTACCTTGTGAGTAAATGTTTTTACAAAGTAGCCGACATATTTACTTAGTAACAATGTAATACATTTTTTATATTTATGTATTATTGTGTTGTTATTGTACATTATTTGTTTGTATCTTTGTTCATTGTTTTTACATTATTGTTTGTAACAAATATTTGTGTTGACCTGTCCAATGTCATTTTTGATCACAATGGATTAAATAAATAATAATAATAATAATAATTATTATTATTCAAAATTAAATTTTCAATTTTTAATTTTTTTAATAATGCTTTATTATTCGACCGATTGTAACGAAATTCGTTGTAGTTGAGTTAATATTGACGTAGAATAAAATGATCAAGCAATTTTGAGTTATAATGTAGGGGGAGCCATTTTAATTTACAGCGTAAAGGATATTTTTGAATTTTTTTAAGATATAATTTTACAATTATTTTTGCAATCAATTGATAAATTTAAATTACATAAAAAAGTATATCTCTAAAATTTCAGAAAAATGCTCAATTTGGAAGATATTTTAGAAAAATAATAACAGTGTTCATTTCTCCATATTCCTCGCACCGTATTATCATGCACCATGCATGGCAACCATACAATCGACGAATCTTTGCAAAAGAGGAAAAATACAATAGTAGTGAATATTATGAATAAAAAAAAATTAACCCAACTAAACAACTAATCAATATCACAAAGATTATAATAACTATAAAAATTTAATAAAGTTTTGTAGAACTGAAAGCGATCGATAATAGTTTCTAATTTGTTGTCCTTCAATTTAAACTTTCTCCCAGAGTTCTTTCCTAAGATTAGGAACACCACCACCATAAATCCCATGTGTCCCCAAAAGTAAAAGTACAGAGGATTTAAATCTGGACAGCACACCACGCCACACCAAATTCACATATTCGACCTATCCAACGTTGAGAAAACTAGTGCACCATATTATATAATATAATAGGAACCACATTCTTTGACGCCTTTGCATTGGTGCTTCTAAAATTTCTGAAAACTGCAGCGACAGAAGGTTTAATTACGCTAGCTGAGCTGGAATTTGAACAGGTCCTAAGATATTGTTCCCAACTATTCCACACTATACACGTTAACAGAGTATTCGTGCTGTAAGTGGTGTTCCTTTAGGTTGATGATGATTTCGTTACTCCATTCATACGAATTCTTCCAACAAATAACGTCTCTACGTATATGCTATGCATCCTATAAATATATATGATATGCATTTGAAGAATTTTATTGCAGAATATCATTCCTAGTCCGAGAGACAGCTCTCGTGCTAGAAGATGTAAGGTACTTGAGGCATATAAGGCCCACTTAACTTATCTATATGCAATAAATAGAATATTTTGTTGTTTAGAAAGACAAAATCATGTTTTCTACAAAGTTTATTAATTTGAGATCACAAAAGTTAAACAAATAGTACAAGAGACAATCCCTTTAAAAACATTAGACTTTTTAAAAACTCTTTCTCGGCCTTATTAAACCAACGTGGTATAATCAGGACCTTCTGTGAACTTGAAGTTTTTCGCAACTTATCTTCACAATGACTCCTTAAAAACATCCTTAAATTAGAAAAAATATACAGGGTGTTTTCACTTTAAATTTGGAAAACGCAGGAATATATTCCCTATCAAAAATTAAGTGTAGTTTGCTCTACAAAATTTTTTTATGAAAGCCTTTGTTTTGGAGATACAGGGCGTTGAAGTTAAAAAAAAATAAACACTTTTTGACATATCTCGGCTATCCACGAGTAGATTTGATTCAAACTTGGTACACATTTTGCGTATTGGGGGTTCTCATAATTAACAGAATATTAGTCCTATCGGATTAGCCAGTGGCGTGCAAAGGTNTTAAATAGTTGAATTCACCTTAATGTTAATGTAGGACATGAAAATATAGCTCTTACTGTATACTCTCTCCAAATTTCGGCTCTTAATATTAATAATTGGTCACTGCGATTAAATAAAAAAAAAATTATCTCAGCTTCTAATCAACTTACAACAACGATTTTTTTTTAAATTCGAAGAAAACTAAAGTATAGAGGTTATTTTATAATAATTACCTGTCTTAACAATCGGACTCTTCTCATTTTATAGGCTTATTCAATACCTACCTTTTTTGTATAAACTTTTTTTCGCTATGAATATTTTTTTTTTTACGTGAGTCGAAAAACCACTTTTCCATAATTTGACCACTGTTAAAACAAAGTTTCCCAACTAGCCTCGAGTTGATTTTTTGATATTTTATTTATAACAGGTTTCCGAACAATATTCCATAGAGAAACTTCTAATAGTATTTTTTCCCGAAACAGGCTCTTTCATGTCTATAATGACTGGGCTAATATTAGCCCCTCCAAATTCAGGTGAATTTAATATGTAAGTGGGTAACTAGCTATTTCAACTTTTTCGTGACATTGTCACTATTAAAAAACGATGATATAGTAAATTAAAATAAATTCTACCAATACAGGTTAGAAGTTTGTCTGCCTTAAATTTAACAGACGAAAGAATACATTAAAATAAACAAAAAAACTTTATGTGACATGTGTCCTAAACTCAATCATTTCCGAGAAAAAAATTATCAGTCTCCAACTTGATGTACAAAAGTTCGATTAATTAAGGATTATTGACATAACTGCGTGCATAAAATACCTACCAATAAAATACAATGTTTATCACTTTTTTGAACTTCTTTATGCTTAATTCTAAAAAATAATTAGCGTTGTAATAAATTTAAAATTCCGTAAAATCCATATCGAACAATGTGACAACGGCGCGGCGGTTTATTAACACGAGGTACTAAGGTGTTTAGCAATCACCAATACTCAATTCAGTTGGTATCTGGATTCGACCGTGTTGGGAGTGTTTCTTGCGTATCACTATTTCCTTTTCTTGAAGTGATTTCCAGCGAGTGCGTGAAAATTGGATTCGAAGGTGTCCTGCGTGCATGGAAAATGGTGGTGGACATTTTGAGCAAATGTAGTTTATTTTGTACTTGTGCGTTTAAAAATGACTGAATTTTGCTATTTGGTAAGTCCCTAAATTATTTTTAATACGTATGATTATTTGAATGACGTGAATCTTTGGGTACTTTAATTACATATTTTTCAAATATGTAACTGGATTAAAAGTAAGTTTCTGTTTTAAAGGATTCATAATTACTAAAATTCGAGCTAAAATTTAAGCACGACACTATCTTTGTACCTACTACAAAATCGATACATTTTATTTTATTTATTTAAAAACGGGAAAAAATTGCTTGCTCCATTTGTTATTTGTTTAGAACGTAATATAAAAACACTTTTCATAACAAGATATTTTCTCCTAGTCAAGAATGTAAAGATTTGTCTATAAATTTAACAGCGGAAACAGCAGTTCCTTGGCAGTGTTAAAACTGTGTGCAGGATCAGTAAATAAACCAAAATATTGTGAAAACTATCAAAGGAAATATATTAATGTCAAAATGTCAGAAAACAACAAAATAAATAGAGGGCGTTTCATTTTAAAAAACAAAGTTTGCCTTATATCTCCAAAATGTGACATTCAATTGTTTTTTATATTATGTTTCTTTGAGAACGCAGAAAATTTCATAAACCTATACCATTTTTTCCTAGAGAAATATGGCGTTCACAAATTTACATAAAAATAAGCAAACGTTAAGCTTAATAACTTCCCAAAACATTTTGTATTTTCCTTGGCGGGCGCCAATGCACTACAGCAGCGCAGTGAAAGGAAACAACCAACCATTCAATGTCAAAGTTTGCATGAACTGCGAACAGGGGAATACAACAATTATTATTATCAATCTCCAATCTCGATCACGAGGTACCGCTTACCTGTTTGAGATTTTGTTTCTCGTTCGAATTTCTCAGTGATCCTCGATCAAGTTTGAGATTTTTTGAGCCACTGGGTTGGTAGAACATCCGTTGAGTGTCGATATTTAAAGAAGTCAAGTGACCTTAGATTTGAAATAGTGTTTGTGCTACCTGTGTGTGACACTTTATTTTTGTGAAATATACGAACAGTTCATGGAAGTATCTCATTTTGGATCATTTTTGGTATTATAAGTTATTTTTCTATTGAAAACGCCTCTATGACTAAATTAAAATTATACTGGGTGGACTGGAAATATTTGTACCTGGATTATTTTGAGAATTAGAAATTTCTCACAGAAACGCCAAACCAGGTAAATTTTTCATGCAAAGGACACATACATATTTTACAAATTCAACGTGTTTGTATTAATATCGTAGATGAGATAAGAACCTTTTAAGTTATCTAATTGTTTTAGAGAAATTTTAATTCCCTTTGATGACCTATTGTTGCACCGTTTCTTTTTTTTTGAATATTTGACCTACAAGGTTGGCAGCACCGGCAGCGCCCCCACCTAGTGTGGTTGGCTACCCCGCCATGTGACGGTCCTGGCAGACTGGCTTCATATGTCATAGTATACACACGTATTGTACGTTATTGAAATATTTGTTATTTTACTAAATAAACTATAAAATAAAACATTCAAAAGTGCTTAAACAAATCAACATATGGTCCTTCAGAGCGTGATTATCACCAGCGATCAAGAATTTTAACTTTGAGCGAATTAGCTGAGGCAGGGAAGCGGCGTGAAATTTGTCCACCTGCATCGAACAAACAAACACTTGATCCCAGAAGAGCGGCCCAGCACCAGTGGAGAGCTATAGTAGAGGTGGGTGCGTTCCATATCATTCTTTTCTATTTCATATCCATTTATTTATTTGTGCTAGAATATTAAATATGGCCGATCAATTAAAAACATATAAGGCAAAACGGGCGGTTATTCGATCCGCAATAACTCGATTTGATACCTTCCTAAGCAAGTTTGTAGCCGAGAAAAATACTGATTATGTCGTTTTAAAAACGCGTATGGAAAGCATATCTCCTTTGTTAGAGGAATTCAATAATATTCAATTCGAAATTGAAACGTTAATTGCTGGCGACGATGAAGTTGTTATTCAATCAGATGAGCGTGAAAACTTCGAAGAAAATTATTATAGGTTAATTAGTACAGCTAAAAATATTATATTGCGTTCTCGCGAATCTATTGAGTCACTTTCGTCAAATGAAAGTATTTGTTCACAACAAAGTTTAAATAATGGCCCAAATTTGCTACAGAATGCTAGTGCCACACAAGAATCTCGTATTTTCAATTCCAATAATAATCATCCAGTTATGCAAAATAACTGCAATCCAAGTGATCAAAATCTTGACATTAAATTACCTGAAGTAAATTTACCGACTTTTGATGGTTCTTTGCATGATTGGCTCTACTTCCGAGACACATTTAAATCTGTTATTCACAATAAGCAAAACTNATAATAATATATTCAAGTAGAAGAAACGTATAGGTAGTAGCCCCCAATATAATTAAATTGAAAATTTTTTCTTGGGTCACTTGGTATATATACAAACAATAACCAGTAAACCACTTGAAAAGTATAGGAACTATACTTTTATATTATTTACGAATTTTCAGGTATTTGAAGACGAAAAGTAATTAAATGTAAAGTCAAACGTAAAACATATAAATCAAAGAGCCAAAAACTATAATTTAATAGGATTATTTTCTGAGTTGTTTACTTGTTTCTAAATGTGTTTAGGAAAGCGGAGAATTACCACAGTAGATCATAGGCGACGTAATTTTTATGTTTAATAAATGTGTGATATAGACACAAAAACTCATAAAATTTAAGAAATACTATAGGGACTTCTCTAATTTAATCATGTTTTTATGAATTTTAAAATTAATGAATGATACTTAAGCGGCTAGAGACGATTAATTAAACTCCAAATAATATAAGCAACTTTATTATAATTAAGCCACCCTATATTTAACAGAGTATGATATTTTTGTAGTATTAACGGAGTTAAGTACCTTTTCACACTTGGGTATTTTCGTCGAATTAATGTCAAAACACGTGCAAAATGTTCGTACTTTACTAATACGCTGATGCTGGTGTGAAAAGGCACTTAAACGGTTTAATTCGAACCAAGTAGGTATAATGCAAATTATTCCTGTTCTTGCAAGGAAAACCCAAGTGAAGTACCTAGGTAGAGTTGTTTCAAAATCTTATGAGTTTTGACCTTCATATGCGCAGAAACATAATTCTGACCGTAGCCTAAATTATTTCTACGTCCTAAAAACATTACATCTATAATTCAGTCTATCTAGAGCTCTCATAGCGTAAACAAGCCTTTGATCCGATTATAAATATCAGAAAATCAGGACCTTTTGTGAACTTGAAGTTTTTCGCAACTTATCTTCACAATGACTCCTTAAAAACATCCTTAAATTAGAAAAAAAGAAATGTAAAGTTATTGCACATTTCCATTAATAATATTAAAAAAATGAAAACTTCTCTTTCGCTAACAAAAAAATAAACGCGACTACTTTTTTTTATTAAAAAAAATAAAGCCTAAATCGTATAAAAACAATACATGGGACTTCTCTGTCTTCGACTAAAACTAAATTGGACTTCTCTTAACTAAATCAATCGCATGTGTGCGTCATGAAGAGTGACGTATCATCAAATTATTTTAGCGCGAATTTTTAAATGAGGGCCGTATTACCTCCTGGGCCTTATTTGCCCCAGGTACCTTATACAGGAGTAAAATGGAATGTAAGGTGTTTGGTGTGAAGTATATCAGAGACTCCGGTGAGAACCTTCTATACTTACCTATTGCATGATAATGCCAAATATCTCAAAATACCATAAAAACGTAGATCTACGTACTGATACTGAATCCTTTGTTGTTGGTATTCGTAGAATTTACGTTATGATGTTTAATTATCTGGGAACGTGTGTCATACATATTCAACTTGGTTATTTGGATTACCCCCCCTCTATCTGCTTCCCCCCCCCCTCACCCTTCATCCCTCTATTTACACGACTATATAGATTTTAAGTAATTATCTTTCTATCTAAAATATATTTCTTAATTGCCCTTTCTTACTAAGTTTTTTTCATAAAAACATGTTTTATTATTAGCTCTTACATCTTTTTACTGTTTATTAAGGTATCCTATCACTCTAAAGTAATAAGTTAATAAATTAAGGTATTAACCCAATTCAAACAAATCGTATCAAATGAAATCAAACAACATTCTTCGATACGACAAATTTAGGTATGCAAAAGAATCAAACCTCACAGACAAGATTGCAAACCGCTGATATTGAGGGAAACAACTCCGAACGAAGATATTTATTTTATTTCCGTAACTCCTGGCAACAGAACAGAAATTAGCTTCATTTATTTCCGCTACTGCTTCATGAATCCTGCCAATAACATCATCCCCGTCAACAGGCACAGTAACATAAACCTTTTCTTTTCTGTATTCCCATAACCAAAAGTCTATCGGAGTCAAGTCAGTCCGAGACTGGGGTGGCCATGGTGTTGGTCCACCTCGTCCAATCCGTTTATTAGGAAAACGGCGGTTCAAAATATGTCGTACCTACTTGTAATGTGGTATGTGCGGGCGCACCATCATGCTGAAACCACATAGTTGCACGTCGTTGTAGAGGAATATTTTCTAACAAACCTGGCAAAATGTTCTCGCAAAAATTACTGTAATTTTCACCATTCAGTTTTTGTCCGGCCAACTTGATTAGTCACTCGAAAACTGCGCATTTATTGAACTAAAATTTATTCGAAAACGGCTCCGCTTTCGAGATTTTATTATTCTACATTTTTGTTTTATTTTTTATTTTAGAATATATATCCGGCCGCTGGGGAGTGAATTTTGACTCACCCTGTATATGGCGTGGCGATACTAAAAAATGTTTGATTCCTGGAACGTGGAAATGCGTTCTATCTGAAAAATCGTTAAATTTTTGGTAATTTTTGTTATATTAAGTTTTTCCCATTATTTACTTGTTTTCGAGACATGTCGATATCAATATGCAATGTGTGATTGTACGTAACAGGAAAATCCATTATTTTATTTAAATCACACTGAGACAAAATATTCTTTTAAAATATTGTTATAATGACTTTATTCACACCACAACTAACAAATAAATTATAAAAAACCAAACGATCAACTACAAAAAAAAATGTAAATCTTATAAGGGGCAGAGACGAACCGTATTTTATCAAATATTATTAAAAATTTCTGTCATAGGTGGCTCATGTCATTTGTTTAAAATAAAACATGTATGACAGATGACACATATTAGATTTCCAATAATAACAGTTTTATTAGCCTGCGTCTTTCAATTTAACTATAACTAGTTATAAAATTTACCAGTGTACAATTTTTTTTTCTGTTGTTGGTCATTTGTTTTTTTTACAATTTATTGTTTGTTAGTTAGTATGTGGTGTGAATAAAGCCACTACAACAATATTTTAAAAGAATATTTTGTCTCAGTGTGATTTAAATAAAATAATAAATTTACATCATACTTTGCATATTGATGTCGACATGTTTCTCAAACAAGTATATAGTGGGAAAAACTTAATATAACAAAAATTACTCAAAATTTAACGATCTTTCAGAAGGACCGCATTTCCACGTTCCAGGAATCAAATTTTTTTTTAGTATCGCTACGCCATCTATACAGAAAGATTTGAAATAACAATTCTAACTGCAATTTGAAGCTATTCGAGGGACCTGACAACCCCAATTTCCGGAACTAAAATAAATATCTTCATTTCGGAGATATTGGGAGCGGTAATGTTAATTGGCACACACTGTGTATTGAAGAATGATGTAAAAATATTCGATACATACTAAGTATGGTTATAGAGGTTCTGGAAGTTTNTATGGTAGTATTTAAATTTACTTTACATTCTTCGAAAAACTCAATGGCGTACTTTTTTTTGAAAAAGGTGCCACGCATCCCTACCTTTGCACGCCACTGGCTAATCCGATAGGACTAATATTCTGTTAATTATGAGAACCCCCAATACGCAAAATGTGTACCAAGTTTGAATCAAATCTACTCGTGGATAGCCGAGATATGTCAAAAAGTGTTTATTTTTTTTTAACTTCAACGCCCTGTATCTCCAAAACAAAGGCTTTCATAAAAAAAATTTATAGAGCAAACTACACTTAATTTTGGATAGGGAATACATTCCTGCATTTTCCAAATTTAAAGTGAAAACACCCTGTATATAAAACTTTTATTACACATTTCCCTTAATAATCAACATAGGTCTTTTAACCCATGGGGAGGTGAAATGGTGAAAAGTCTACTCAAAAAGTTTAGTTAAGTACTCTCTAAAGCAAATTAGGTAAACCAAACATCTTTTAAAAAAATGAAAACTTCTCTTCCGATAACAAAAAAATAAACGCGACTACTTTTTTTTATTAAAAAAAATAAAGCCTAAATCGTATAAAAACAATACATGGGACTTCTCTGTCTTCGACTAAAACTAAATTGGACTTCTCTTAACTAAATCAATCGCATGTGTGCGTCATGAAGAGTGACGTATCATCAAATTATTTTAGCGCGAATTTTTAAATGAGGGCCGTATTACCTCCTGGGCCTTATTTGCCCCAGGTACCTTATACAGGAGTAAAATGGAATGTAAGGTGTTTGGTGTGAAGTATATCAGAGACTCCTGTGAGAACCTTCTATACTTACCTATTGCATGATAATGCCAAATATCTCAAAATACCATAAAAACGTAGATCTACGTACTGATACTGAATCCTTTGTTGTTGGTATTCGTAGAATTTACGTTATGATGTTTAATTATCTGGGAACGTGTGTCATACATATTCAACTTGGTTATTTGGATTACCCCCCCTCTATCTGCTTCCCCCCCCCCTCACCCTTCATCCCTCTATTTACACGACTATATAGATTTTAAGTAATTATCTTTCTATCTAAAATATATTTCTTAATTGCCCTTTCTTACTAAGTTTTTTTCATAAAAACATGTTTTATTATTAGCTCTTACATCTTTTTACTGTTTATTAAGGTATCCTATCACTCTAAAGTAATAAGTTAATAAATTAAGGTATTAACCCAATTCAAACAAATCGTATCAAATGAAATCAAACAACATTCTTCGATACGACAAATTTAGGTATGCAAAAGAATCAAACCTCACAGACAAGATTGCAAACCGCTGATATTGAGGGAAACAACTCCGAACGAAGATATTTATTTTATTTCCGTAACTCCTGGCAACAGAACAGAAATTAGCTTCATTTATTTCCGCTACTGCTTCATGAATCCTGCCAATAACATCATCCCCGTCAACAGGCACAGTAACATAAACCTTTTCTTTTCTGTATTCCCATAACCAAAAGTCTATCGGAGTCAAGTCAGTCCGAGACTGGGGTGGCCATGGTGTTGGTCCACCTCGTCCAATCCGTTTATTAGGAAAACGGCGGTTCAAAATATGTCGTACCTACTTGTAATGTGGTATGTGCGGGCGCACCATCATGCTGAAACCACATAGTTGCACGTCGTTGTAGAGGAATATTTTCTAACAAACCTGGCAAAATGTTCTCGCAAAAATTACTGTAATTTTCACCATTCAGTTTTTGTCCGGCCAACTTGATTAGTCACTCGAAAACTGCGCATTTATTGAACTAAAATTTATTCGAAAACGGCTCCGCTTTCGAGATTTTATTATTCTACATTTTTGTTTTACTTTTTATTTTAGAATATATATCCGGCCGCTGGGGAGTGAATTTTGACTCACCCTGTATATGGCGTGGCGATACTAAAAAATGTTTGATTCCTGGAACGTGGAAATGCGTTCTATCTGAAAAATCGTTAAATTTTTGGTAATTTTTGTTATATTAAGTTTTTCCCATTATTTACTTGTTTTCGAGACATGTCGATATCAATATGCAATGTGTGATTGTACGTAACAGGAAAATCCATTATTTTATTTAAATCACACTGAGACAAAATATTCTTTTAAAATATTGTTATAATGACTTTATTCACACCACAACTAACAAATAAATTATAAAAAACCAAACGATCAACTACAAAAAAAAATGTAAATCTTATAAGGGGCAGAGACGAACCGTATTTTATCAAATATTATTAAAAATTTCTGTCATAGGTGGCTCATGTCATTTGTTTAAAATAAAACATGTATGACAGATGACACATATTAGATTTCCAATAATAACAGTTTTATTAGCCTGCGTCTTTCAATTTAACTATAACTAGTTATAAAATTTACCAGTGTACAATTTTTTTTTCTGTTGTTGGTCATTTGTTTTTTTTTTACAATTTATTGTTTGTTAGTTAGTATATGGTGTGAATAAAGCCACTACAACAATATTTTAAAAGAATATTTTGTCTCAGTGTGATTTAAATAAAATAATAAATTTACATCATACTTTGCATATTGATGTCGACATGTTTCTCAAACAAGTATATAGTGGGAAAAACTTAATATAACAAAAATTACTCAAAATTTAACGATCTTTCAGAAGGACCGCATTTCCACGTTCCAGGAATCAAATTTTTTTTTAATATCGCTACGCCATCTATACAGAAAGATTTGAAATAACAATTCTAACTGCAATTTGAAGCTATTCGAGGGACCTGACAACCCCAATTTCCGGAACTAAAATAAATATCTTCATTTCGGAGATATTGGGAGCGGTAATGTTAATTGGCACACACTGTGTATTGAAGAATGATGTAAAAATATTCGATACATACTAAGTATGGTTATAGAGGTTCTGGAAGTTTTTATCCATAACAGTTTTTCGAAAACTGATGAGATCGCGTTAATCCGAGCAACAGGATTACTTTTCTTGATGTTCGGAAAGTGGACCAGATTATTGTACTTCTAGACCTCTGACCTCATTGTTTGAAAACAAAACTGCTGTCAGGAATTAGATATTCAATTTCCTTAAAATTCAAAAGTAGCTGGTAATGATCCATCTGACCGCAGATCATGGTTTCATACAATCGAATTTCGGACATAATTATTGACCGAAAAAGTGATAAACTAGGTATTATTCTATTATTATTTTGAATTACTTGTGTTAGTCACACTACAATTATACACAATTATAATCGTCATACCTCAAGTGTAGTGTTAACCTTCGTATTAAATATCTGTTAAGTTAAAATTAACGTTTTTATCCACAATTTCAAATACAATAGGTAATCTAGATTAGTACATACTTCTTTAAGTAGTCACGATAAATTAAAAAATATATGTAGAGATTATTATCGAATCCGGAACATTTAAAAAAATATAAATACGGCTTTGTGAAAGATATCTGTTAGTTTATATATATTATTATAATTTTACATACAGTTTTTATAACGTCAAGTAAGTAATCTGTGTTTTCGTTCTTTATCATTCTGCGTGTCTTACCTCTACTTTAAAAATACACATAAATTTCCTTGAACGGCAGATATTAACAATTCTCAAGGAAAACTTATCAAATGCGGCTGAATATTTTAAAAATATTTTAGAATTGTATTAGCACACCTCATTATTTTTTATTCAATATTATTAATTGTAACCCTAAAAGATTGGTAGGTATTTGCTGTAATAGTCTAAACTACTTATGCAAGATGATCCAATGATTTGAAATTATAATCTAATTATATCTACGATGAGATATGGCTTCTTTATCATGTCAATTTATGTCATTTCTCACAATAGAAAATGAACCTGATAATGAGATTAATAATTTAGTAAGAGAATTAAACAATAATCTCCAAAATTCTAAAAATGATTTATTATGAATATTTGACACATTTTTTACATTTATTTAACAAAATCCTTTTACATTGAATTTCAACTTTCGATTTTCGTGGCTTATCTGTTGTAATATTTTTTAACTTTTTTTGTACATAAACGTATTTGAAGTTATTCTTCAGTTCTTATCTCATAATTTCCTTCGGAATTTTCTCCAATTTTTATTGTGAATTGGTAAATATTAATTACTTGAAGGACCAATATGTATTTCCATACCTTGTCAATATGCAGAGTGATTCAGAAATATGGTAATAAGTTGAAACAGAAGATATGGATATCGCATTTTAAGCAAAAAGTTTCCTTTGAACGTAGATACAAAATGATAAATGTGTACTGTAAAATTTTATTTTAATACTGCCTCTAAAAACATATTCAAATGAAACTTGGTACAGACACAGACAATATAGCGTATCGCCACAGACTGCTTCTTAAATGCTGGAAATTGGCAACCCGAAATGGAAGCAGGCTTTTGTTAGCCGGCTTCCATCAATGAAATTTAGCGTGGTAACTCTTCTACTTGGTAATAGACCAGCGGTGGCTTTGTTGTCAAATAATAACTGCTAAATAAATTTAATGCTTTCAATTATGTAATTAAAGAGATATGGAACTTATCTTCTGTTTGGAAATCACATTTGCCTTAAATGCTAAATAAAATCAATCAAGTTAGAATTGAATGAAATCTAATTAATTATTTATTTTATATCACGTTGGAATGGGAAAATTAAAAAACTCGAAATTAATGTTTTTAGATTTGTGCGTCGACTTCCAATATGGTACGATATTAACACCTATATTTAAAAAAATTGCATTATACAGGTTGTGTATCCTTAGATGGGTACTGCCTCTTATTGTTGATTTCTTTAGATAGGTAAAATAATTATTGGCACAAGCGTTGCATATCATAGATGCCATTGGTAGTGCTCATATTTGTGACAACAGCAATACGTGTATTGCTTTAAAATTTTACTTTTACATCAATGAACATCAATTTACCTTACATGACTCAGTTTCTCTTGGAATTCTAAGACATGCAGACACAAACTGTTCTACGGAGTACTCAAGGGCGTTCGATAGACTCAATCATAAGATATTACATATTGTCATAAATGACAATAAACCTTTGTCACCCTATATCTTTCTTACTAAAATAAATCATTGCTTTGAATTATATTTCCTGTCTCCTATTCCTTTGGCATTAAATTTTAAAAATATCCTCTATAATTCGGATAAAGTAAGTCATTGTTAAAATGTTCAGATATTTTGAGAGTTGTTTGGAGTAATTTTGTACAACGTTTTAAAGTCTGATCACATAGTTATCACTTATCTCTTCTTACCTAGAATCTTATAATTCAACAATTAAAGCAACTTTCATTATTAAAGCATGCTGTTTTCATCTTCTTACAGAACTTCATTATTATTTTTAGGCGTTTTTTTGGTCTACAGTGTAATGATAGTTACCATTTTCTTAGAGAAATATTATTCTCGGTAACGTCTTCAATATCTTATGTCCATCGCATAGCAAATCATTTGATGTCTTACCTTTGCCTTTTATTTTATACTGCTGACCTAATTATAAACTTATTCTATATGCACTTAATTGCTTTAAAATAATTTAATGTAATAAAAAAAGTGCAGGTAACATATGAATGGATATGATTGTTCCTTCTTCACAAATTTTCGATCTACAATTACAAGGCAATGAATTACGTTGACATACGTTCTTAGTTGTTTATTTCCAGATTTGTGCATGTATTAAATTAAAGCAAATTATTTTCACCAGAGTGTATGAATATAATCCTGCATCACATTTTATATAAAAACAAAAAGGTGTACATGTTGGTATTATAAAATAATATCATTCTCTGAGATAAGGTATGCGCCGCTACTTTCCATATTTGGCATCAATTATCATAATATTTTGCAAATGAAACGGATTCTTTATGTTCCTTATCATTTTGAATAATTACTGGTTACCGCAGTTAATGTCTACGTAATGATTAGGTTGCCTGATTAGATATAATCGTTGAGTTCCTATGACAAATTGCTGTCTCTATTTAAAAAAACATTTTGAAATAAAAATTAAGAAATGATGTTCGAGAATTAACGGAATTTTCTTGTTTTGCTTGTTTAAATGCACAATATTGCTAAAATAACTACAATAAGCTAATTCAGTTAGTTTTAGTATTAACATTAATTTGTCAATACACGAGGCCTGTTAAAAAAATAACTGAACCTTATTTTTTAAACTTATTATTAATAATTTTATACACTATTGGTCCTTGTCTCCTTCAAAGTGCTCTCCTCTCCTATTCAGACACTTTTCCCAGCGGTGTTTCCATTTCGCGAAGCAGCTCTGGATAGCTTCATTTGAAATGGCCTTTAAAGTCTGTGACGAATTTGCTTTGATGTCATCAATAGTCTGAAAACGGTGTCCCTTCAGCACATTTTAATTTCGGAAATAAGAAAAAATGTCAAGGAGCCAGGTCTAGCGAGTAAGGAGGGTGAAGAAATTTGATTTTAATCGTTTTAAAACGCCTTGATAGTACACACCGTCACTGTTTCACCTTGAGGCAAGAATTCAAAATGCACAATTCCATTAAAGTTGAAAAAAACAGCGTGCATCACTTTGACATTAGATCGAGACTGACGTGCTTTCTTGGGGCACGGAGATCTTTTGCTAATCCATTGTGATGATTGAACTTTTGTCTCAATACCGTAGCCATAAAGCCAGCTTTCGTCTCCCAGTTGCCGATGAACGTACACACAATTTTCTTTCTGTAGTGCAGTCATCAAAAGAGGAACAAATTTTGCTGCAACTCGATACATATTAATGTTTTCAGTCAAACTCTCATGGCATGACCCAATTGAGGTATTGACTCTTCTCCAATTTCTCTGACAGTCAATCGGCGATTTGCACGCACCAGATCTTTGACTTTCTGAACGTGGGTGTCATCAGTTGAAGTCGAAGGCCTTCCTGGTCGAGGATCATCTTCAATTGACTGTCGACCACATTCAAATCGTGAAAACCATTCGTAATATTGCGTACGACCCAGAACATCTTCATAAGCTTGTTTCAAAAGTTGAAACGGTTTCTGTAAAAGTTTTCGTCAGCTTCACGCAAAATTTTACGTTGCGTCGTTGTTCCAGAAAATCGCACATTTCAATAATTGTCACGAACACTCAAACACGTTTCACTCAAAATAACAATATCGCGAAAACTAAATGAGATATCAACAATCCAAGAGCATGTTGTTATAGAGAATCATTAGCTGTATTAAGTTTAATGTTCCGTAGGTTAATCGTTCATCTACCTAAACTGAATATCGACCTACACTGTGTAATAGGCTATTCATCAGTGTACTTATTTTACGTTTAGCTGCATGTTAGTTGATAGATTCTGTTTTATTATATAAAGTTCGGTCTGGGCAGTGTATAAGTAAATAAATAAATACTTGTAAACATGTTCAATTTTTTGTTCATCCCTCTTGTCGTTCAGAAAGCAAACCGGTTATACTTAAAAATCGTTCGTAACGGGACTGAGTTTATAGTCATATTTTAATTATAGTTCTGATCCTCCTACCCGACACAGTAGTAGGATAAGTAGATCAGCTGTTTTATCTAACCTTAAAATTTAGATAGTTTATTGATTCGTTTAGTGTTCACGCATGATTAGCATGACAAATAACAATAAACTTGCCCATTTTAGTAAAAGTTACAAATATGTGTGTATTTTTTGTATGAGTGGTAAAGTAATCAACTATTCGTATTCAAAATTCACCACACTTTCTATTCGGGACTGAAAAAACGGAAAAAACCTCTTCAAACTAAATCCATCCCCGCTGGAATCAATGAACCTACAGCCCAAGCGCGGCGATCCGGAGAGTTACTTTTCAACTATCTTTCCAATTTTCCCGCCATCGCTCTCAAAATTCACTCCACGCAGCTCAAACACAATGCAACAACCTTCATCCACAACAGCTCGATTTGCGTGTTGTGACCGATTGTTAAATCCGAATTCGGCAATTCCAAAAACTTCCGAATATTACGAAATTCGGACCTAATCAACACAACAGTCTGTCCATCATTAATCAGAGAAACCCAGAAGATTCAATATTCCGAAGAGGTCATAACTCAACATTGCGATTTACAGCCGTGGTTAAGGAAGCCGCCTTAGACCGGAGGGATTCATTCGTTTACTCAAGGGACGACAGACCGAAAATCCTCTTTGCGACCGAACTCAACCCGAGGCATTTGAAGGAACCGAATCCTGCCCAGAGTGTGTACTCGCCATACATCTTTGTTAATGATATTACGACTTACATTGACTGTCGCAAACTAGTTTATGCCGACGACTTAAAAATCTTCTCCTCTATCTTAACTGATGATGACTGTCTTCACCTTCAGAGTCAATTGGACAAAATAGTCCTTTGGTGCGATTCAAATAATTTGCATTTAAATATCTCTAAGTGTAAAGTTGTTTCTTTTTCACGTAAACTTAAGCCCATTATAGTCAATTACAAAATTAACTCGGACGTCTTAGAGCGTACAGATACCATAAAAGATTTGGGAATTTATTTCGATAGTAACTTTACCTTTTCAAATCATATTCAATATCTGGTGTCCTCAACACTTAGTACGCTGGGCTTTGTGATTAGACAAGGTCGTGAATTCAGTGATAATGTTGTGTTGTTTTCATTATTTTACGCGTTTATCCGTCCCAAACTGGAATACTGTTCTCAGGCTTGGATTGTTTTTTATATTAACCAAGCCAGTTTAATTGATTCGGTGCAAAAAAAGTTTTTGAAATACCTCGCATTTCGCTCCGATGGCGTATATCCTGCTCGTGGATGCGATTATAAAATACTACTAACACGTTTCAAACTCGACTCGTTACAATACAGAAAGCACTTCCATAGTTTGAAATTTTTACATGCACTAGTAAACAATAAAGTAGACTGTCCCGAGATTCTAAGTCAATTGAATTTCTTAACAGTTAGGTCGGCTTGCCGCTCTCCACTTACTTTTTATACTTCTGCTTATAATACCAATGTGGGATTGAAGTCTCCTGTTTCTTTTATGTCACGCAATTATAACTTAATCTGTAACTCTTGTGATATATTCAACTGTAGCTTGCAACATCTGTACACAGCTTTTAGAAGTGTCAACAATTCATGATTGTTAACATAGGTAGTAGTTGCAGCTTTTCTTNTTTTATGCATCCAAGAGAGTATCAAAGCAAACGCTAAAACTAAACAACTCATATGTGTTGATATTTCATTCGACATAAGATTTATATTTTTAAATAATATTTTTACCATGAGTACTTTTAGTCGATTTTTATCTGAAGCTTCCGCTTTGGTCATTTTATCTTCTTATCTGATATGAGCTGTGCAACAAAAAATTTCCAGACGATTACGTCACTCTCATATAGCACTCGTTTCTTATATTTTCTACCTTATAACAAAAAAATTTGTACCAAGAGGCCGTCACCGCCGCCCCCCGCAGCCCGCTGCTTGCATCGCTGATCGGCACCGGCCGCCTGCTTCCCCCTCGTACGCCGGCACCCCGCTCCCCCCTCGTACGCCGGCACCCCGCTGACCGCAGCCGACTTCCAGCATCGCAGGCCTCCACCGACCGCCCGCTTCCCCATCCCCGCCCATCGAACGCTTCCGCGTCTCCTGCATACCTACCAAATATATCGCAACTCCAACAGATGAGCGTTGTGGTCTAGTGGGTTGTGTGCTTGCCTCGCAATCCGAAGGACCGGGGCTCGATTCTCACAGCCGGCATAGGTTTTTTTTTAAATTATTAACTCTTCGCCAACAATGACGTCATCCACTGACTAAGTTTCCCGGGCGAGGAGGCGGCCGGAGCTTGGACAGGAGGCGGCCTGATTTTGAATTTCGCGCCTTAATCTGATTGGTTCGGAATACTGCAATCTGATTGGTCGATCTAAACGAGGGGGCGGGGCCAAAAGGAGGAGTGGAGGGGGTAAAATTGGTCAAAAATTTGCAAAATGAACCTCCATAAGAAAATACATGGGATTTTGGCTCAGAATGAAGGTAGCCTATCTACTGTGAGACACGACGATTTTGTTTTCAAGGGGGATACGTGATGGCGTAGGTTTTGATTTCCTTTAGGCAGGGGCGTAAAATACCCTTAAACTTTAAATGATATTCTACGTTGAGTGACACCTCATTTTAAAGCTTTTTCAACTTTGCTCTCGACGACATACTTCTTTTTAAATTTTGGTTTGGATATGACAATGAAATCATCACTTAAAGAATGAGACAAAATATCAATGAATAAAAGAATGTTATTTTATCATTATTCAAATTGGTTTCCCTCCGCTTCCATACAATAATAGAATTTTTGCTTCACTTCCGAACAAATTTTCGAAGCATTTCTGGCGTTATCCGACGATATTCTTCAACAATTCGCCGACGAAGTTCCTCAAGTGAGTTCGGTCGTGTTACATAAATTTTCGACTTTAAGTGTCCCCATAGAAAAAAGTCTAAGCACGTTAGATCTGTAAGCTGAGGGATNTTATTTTCTTTTTCATTTGTTGTTACACTATCTTATTGGTATGTTTGTTGTATTTATTCTTTACATTTTGTTCTGTATGCTCACATGTTAAATAATATATACTTTGTCCTGTAATTGGTGGTTCACTGTTGGACAAATAATTTAAATAAATAAATAAGTAATAAATAAATATATATATTTTGAACTCTATATCTTGTACGCCTATATTCCACTTTCGTATTTTATAACTAAGATCATATACATACAAGACTGTTATATTTTATATAGAATGCACAATATTAAAATATTTCTTTAAATATTAACAGTTAGATTCTGTCCTAAAAACTAACCTCACGAACTCTTTAGCTCACGATGCTCTTCAACTTCCCGTCTAAGTCAGTCCTTGTCTATGACCAACATAAGGGTAACCAGACTTAGAAGTGCAACACCGTTCGTTCTCTTGAATTGCAAATTTGATTGTGGACTATCTTTAGCAGCCAACAACCTCGTCATCCATGGAGAAGAACGCAATTCTCATTGTTAGAGTCATCCACCCCTGTCAGCCCCTTTGGTTAACGTTACGGAATAGACGCACGAGCCTACTGCAGGCCCCCTTATCGGCGAGCAGGCGAATAACCACCCAGCACCATTGATAAAAGAGGATCCAGACCAGATCGTTCCATCCGATACCGTCTAGATGCTAAGTGAGGAACGTGGAAGGCCACCATCGATGCCCCAAAGAGTCTCACAGCGTGGCACCGTTTAACCTGATGCACCACAGCTCGATGGTGGAGTCAACCCGAACCAGTGGCTAATCACGACGTCCTACGACAGTATCCTTCACTTTAACGTTACACGGTTTGATCCTGTTTCGTCCGGAAATAATTCCTTAAAATCAGCTGTTAGTGATCTGATCTCAGATCACGTTTTACGGAAACCTCTGTAGATGTAAACATCACGTTCACTGCAATGATTCGATTATTGTACGAGATGCAACAATATTTCTGAAATTAAAATTTCTATTTTATGACTATATTTCCTTTTTTCAAAAGTATTGCTATTGTAAATAATAATGGTTTGGTAAAATTCGAAGGTTGCTTGAAGAACAACCAACTCTGAAAAATAAAGTAGCAGATTATAAAAGTTTTAGGAAACAGTGCCTCACGGGAAATTGTATACGAGCTAAATACTCATCTGCAACATGCATCTCAATTTCACATGATGCGTGAAATGAATTCCAGTTCAATTCACTTCAGATGATTCATCCAAAGTAAATGCGCCTTAAAGGTAAACGTGCACTAGGAACGGATGATTTTTCCGCTTTTCCGCTTGCGTTAATTAATATGGGGCATAGCGGGGTTTTACTAGGTTGGAGCTACTTGTCATATGCTTTACCAGTTATACAGTGGATTACTGAGAAAGAAATTTTTTATTTGAAATTCTTGAAGATTAAGAGAAATTTAGAAAAACCAAAGACTAAAATATGAGTGCAATATTTGCGACAATGCCACTTCGTTGCGGCCCGCCAGTAGTGGATATTACATAAAAAATATAGTGAGACCGATTTCTGCTTTGAGGTGCGTCCCGGCCAGATCCGCATATTGAACATTGACATTGGAACACATATTAGGTACCTATTTTTAAAATGTTATACCGATACAATTCTTAGATTAAAATTTACTAAAAATCCCTAAAGCTGGTAAATAAATTAAAAAGTAATTTTAGTCTCAAATTTCTTATTGTTAGTCCAATTTGTTGAAACTAGGAAATGTGTCACAATTGTATCACCAAAAAGTAAAACAGTCATAAAAACTCTTTAAAACTTATTGATAGAATTCACATAGAACTGTTTAAGTTGTGTTACAAGAAAAATGTACATATCTGCAATTATACAGGGTGTTCCAGTTAAAACTTCCCACCTAGAAAATATAGGAATTAAAAAAAAAACAAAAAAAAATTCTTTTCAAGGGGGATACGTGATGGCGTAAGTTTTGATTTCCCTTAAGCAGTTGCGTAAATACCCTTAAACTTTAAATGATACCCTACGTTGAGTGACACCTCATTTTAAAGCTTTTTCAACTTTGCTCTCGACGACATACTTCTTTTTAAATTTTGGTTTGGATATGACAATAAAATCATCATTTAAAGAATGAGACAAAATATCAATGAATAAAAGAATGTTATTTTATCATTATTCAAATTGGTTTCCCTCCGCTTCCATACAATAACATAATCTTTGCTTCACTTCCGAACAAACTTTCGAAGCATTTCTGGCGTTATCCGACGATATTCTTCAACAATTCGCCGACGAAGTTCCTCAAGTGAGTTCGGTCGTGTTACATAAATTTTCGACTTTAAGTGTCCCCATAGAAAAAAGTCTATGCACGTTAGATCTGTAACCTGAGGGATTATTTTTTTATTTATCTATATATCGTTATGACCAGTATCATAACGAGTCTGGATTTCAATAGAGTTTACTATTCAATTCTCGAAAGGGAGTTTATAATTATCATTATACTTAATTAATAATGAATTTCAAGCACTTACCATCTATTGCTTACGTAGAATGTAATCCAGTGACAGGCTCTACAGGGTGACACTGAAGTTGGAAGAAACAAAAAGAAGCACCAGAACTTCCAGGAAGGGTTTTAATAACAATTAAAACAGAACAAACAAACAAAATAACGACACAACGGGCTCGAACAACATTATTAATTAATTTATTGACACGCGACAGCGTACCGAGGATTCAGGGAATGCGCGATCCATAGCAAAATTTGGAATGACTTTATCCATTATTAAATTAACCCGCGACTCTAAAACTAAGTCGACTGCTCAATATGCCACCTAAGGAAAAACTGCATGTTTTTCGAATTTCTCCTGAATTCGACACCTCGCTTCGACACGCCCATTTCTTGGGTCCAGAAGTTCCTGTTCTTATCTGATTGGCGGGAACTTGAATATCGGGATGCTTTGGTATAACTATAATATGTTAATAATTACCTAATTGGCTGGACTTACAGTTATATAAATAATTATGTGACTAACTGAACTTACAAGTAACTCTAGCCTTCCTCTGCAATACGGGACGGATTAGTCAATCTCATTTAATATATTCTTAATAGCTTGGAAAATCCGCCTAAAAACCAGCTATTCGATCTATTATTTTCCTTTCTGAGTATTATCAATTTAACAATTTGATTTAATTCTAATTTGGAACCTCTACGCTCTTCTCGTGGTTTCGCGCGTTATTAAAAATATGGGTTTCTTTGTTCCCGGACGCGACAGATGACTGTCGCATGGCCCCGACAGTCTAAGTGAACTTGTTAAAAAATATTGCTAAATTTCTCCGAAGCACGACGCTAAACTTGAGTGCCCTTAACTTTCGATAATTTGTGGTGAAATATTTTACTTTTTGGCCCATCCGTTCCAAGAACTAATAAATAAATTACTACGCGTCCCGGCTTTTGTTACAGATCTGACGATCTGGGAGGCCACTCAATTAAACCTCATATCCAGTGATTTGGAAAGTTCTGGTTAAGAAAATCACTCACAGTTACGGCATAATATGGTGGAGCACCATCCTGCTGAAACCACACATCTTCTTCTGGCAAAATGCGTGGATTTTCATCACTCCAGTAGCGGCAATTATGGCGGTTGACTCGAGCATCCTGTTGGAGCGTACAAACAGATTGAGTTCAAAAAATTTGGATTCCTTTCGAACACGGTCACTCATTTCTTCAGAGAACTGCAAGCGGCGATCAGGATCGTCTTCATTAATTTCTGGTGACAAGTTAATTTTGTATGGGTGATACTTATGAATTTTTAAGATTCGGCTGCAACTAGATACAGAAGTTCTTGAAGGACTTGCAAGTTTTCTGAGACTCAAATTTGGTTCCATTGCGATGTGATTCAGGACAACTACCTGATTACCCTCACTACTTGTTTGCAACCGATAAAGTTTCCGAAAATTTCTGCCAGAACGTGCCGATGCGAAGTGTTTTTGTCAGGATGATGATGATTAAAAATCTGTGCTGCCTGCCGTGCGCAGTCATTATTATTGTAGAACGAACTAATTATTGCCACATTTTTAGCAGTTGTATAAACCATTTTCACGAATTGAAATTCAATCCACTTTGTGATAATTATACGGGGTATTATCTCGACAAGACAAGATGAGACAATATTGTCTCGTTTAAAGTAAAACAGATAAAAAAGTTGAACTGATAGAGTATGAAGTTTTTGTATGTAAATTTTTTTATCAAGAAACTGTTGAAGAATGTCGCCAGATAACGCCCGAAACGCTTCGAAATGTTCGTTCGGAAGAAGAGCAAAGATTGTATTATTATATGGAAGCGGAGGGAAACTAATTTGAACACAATAAAATAACATTCTTTTATTGATATATTTTGTTTCGTTACCAAAATTTAAAAAGTCGTATGTCGCCATGACACCACAACTTGGGTCCTTNGATTAGTCAATCTCATTTAATATATTCTTAATAGCTTGGAAAATCCGCCTAAAAGCCAGCTGTTCGATCTATTATTTTGATTTCCAATTATTATCAATTTAACAATTTGATTTAATTCTAATTTGGAACCTCTACGCTCTTCTCGTGGTTTCGCGCGTTATTAAAAATATGGGTTTCTTGCTTCTGTCCCAGCATAGGCTGGCGCCTCCCGGACGCGACAGATGACTGTCGCATGGCCCCGACAGTCTAAGTGAACTTGTTAAAAAATATTGCTAAATTTCTCCGAAGGACGACGCTAAACCTACTTGAATGCCCTTAACTTTCGATAATTTGTGTTGAAATATTTTACTTTTTGGCCCATCCGTTCCGAGAACTAATAAATAAATTACTACGCGTCCCGGCTTTTGTTACAGATCTGACGATCTGGGAGGCCACTCAATTAAACCTCTGCGTCATATCCAGTGATTTGGAAAGTTCTGGTTAAGAAAATCACTCAGTTACGGCATAATATGGTGGAGCACCATCCTGCTGAAACCACAAATCTTCTTCTGGCAAAACGCTGTCATTTCCCAATACTTCCACAATCAATTGGTTTCCAGTAGATTCAGATACATGTTTCCATCCAGATTTCCCGATAGGAGGAGAGGCCCTATGAAGTGGTCTCCCAGTATGCTCGAGCAACTTTCAATATCCTCGGACGCTGCGTATGAGTTTCATGAAAAATGCGTGGATTTTCATCACTCCAGTAGCGGCAATTATGGCGGTTGACTCGAGCATCCTGTTGGAGCGTATATTCATTCACCAACAGATTGAGTTAAACAAATTTGGATTCCTTTCGAACACGATCATTCATTTCTTCAGAGAACTGCAAGCGTCTTCATTAATTTCTGGTGCCAAGTTAATTTTGTATGGCTGATACTTATGAATTTTTAAGATTCGGCGGCAACTAGGTACAGAAGTTCTTGAAGGACTTGTAAGTTTTCAGAGACTCAAATTTGGTTCCATTGCGATGTGACTTAGGACAACTACCTGATTACCCTCACTACTTGTTTGCAACCGATAAAGCTTCCGAAAATTTCTGCACTAAATCCAGGATGTACCGATGCGAAGTGTTTTTGTCAAGATGACGATCATTAAAAATTTGTGCTGCTTGCCGTGCACAGTCATTATTCTTGTAGAACGAACTAATTATTGCCACTTTTTTAGCAATTGTATAAACCATTTTCACGAATTGAAATTCAATCGACTTTGTGATAATTATACGGGGTATTATCTCGACAAGACAAGATGAGACACTATTGTCTCGTTTAAAGTAAAACAGATAAAAAAGTTGAACTGATAGAGTATGAAGTTTTTGTATTGACAAATAAACGAAAAATCAAAATAAATTTTTTTATCAAGAAACTGTTGAAGAATGTCGCCAGATAACGCCCGAAATGCTTCGAAATGTTCATTCGGAAGAAGAGCAAAGATTGTATTATTGTATGGAAGCGGAGAGAAACTAATTTGAACACAATAAAATAACATTCTTTTATTGATATATTTTGTTTCGTTCTTTAAGTGATGATTTTATTGTCATATCCAAACCAAAATTTAAAAAGTCGTATGTCGCCATGACACCAAAACTTGTGTCATTGAAAAAAAAATCGACGCCTCAGGTTTTTTTGTTTTTTTTTAATTTCGGTATTTTCCAGGTGGGAAGTTTTAATTGGAACACCTTGTATTTAAATGTGAGGTTTTTATTTTCATTCACAACTCATTAAATTTACGTAAACCGTAACATTTCAGTAACGAGTTATAAAGCCATAAAAATTTATTGCTAGAATAATTTTAATAATGATTTTATTGCTGGTTTACGTTTACGAAATAGAAGTTGAATTGCCAATCCTACAGTGAAAAGTAAACTGTCGTAAGTATTATATAATTGCATTTTAAACAGTGTTTCGAATTGAAAAAAGAAACAAAAGGTAATTTAGTTCAAAACATAACACAAAGTCGTAATAAAATTGACTTGTTTTTCTTCCGAGATACGCCAAATGTATATTACCAGTCGTTCTGTTGAATTACAAATCAAATGTTTATGTTTATACAAATGTATTAAAATTTGTAGATTTTCAATGTCTTCTTATTAGACTTTTAAAACGGAATAATTTATTGATCTGGTTTTAAAAACTGAGTGGCCTCTTTGATTATACAATTATACAATGTGAAGGTTATTTTTATTTTTTATAGCCACATAACAGAACGTCAAAAAGATCAAATGATTTTTGTTTCCCTTCAAAGCTATTACTGTTAACTTAAATTTTACTTAGATAATGTTGAAATAAAACTGATAATATCATCCAGAAGAAAAATTTTTCATAACAACTTTTTTATTTTCAACTTTTGTAACATTCCTAATAGTTTTAACCCTTGTTTGTTACATTATTTTTTGACCTCTATAGAACCCATTCAGTGCTATCATAATATTGATTTGTATATTTGAATATACGTTGTATAACTCAATTGGCTGTAAAACTTCCATGGGTCCGTCCTTGATAAAAACCAACACGATTACTTCGAATAAATGAAATTTTAATTCTGAATCTTTAAGCACCTTGAAGATGACCTTTTTTATATTATCTGCTACAACTATTTGAAGTATTAGAGCCAAATTTTAATATGTTTTTAGATATTGATGACTGATATTTGAATGAAGTTACAAAAAAGTATGTTGCTTGGAACTCACATTGTGTATTGGCTGAATAATTCCTGAGCAGTATTTAATCTTTTCGAGTGACATATCGTTCTTTTCTTTAGAGGGCTGTATGTCCTAAAGGTTTCTTATTAACGGATGGTCTTGGGACAAACACACACACACATTTTCTGATATTGTATAATAAAAGCTAGGGGACATCGTAGAGAAATTAAAAAATATTTATAATTGTTATACATTCAACTGAAAAGTATCGAAAAAAAACGAAAAATTTTGCATTAAATTGTTAATAACAATGAAAATCGAAAATCCCCTAAGATGTTCCCTGAATTATGTTATTGTGAAACTCTGTACAAAAGTCGATTCGTTGAAAACTTTTTTAGTTAGTTTCCGGCCATTTAAAAAGTGGTTTCTCGAAAAACACTTTTAAAGTGTTTGTTGCCATTCATCATAAGATATTCGTTATAGACGTATGTATACTTTGAATCAGCGATGCCTGCACCATATAATTGGCCTTCCATATTGACATTTTCCTCATCCTTTTCTTTTCAGCTTGATCTGAGACTCAATCTGGCCTCTATACTTATAATAGCTAACTATCGCGCGTGTTCTCTGCAAGTGGTTGCTGTCTACCTCAAAAAAAAACTCGTATTTCTGATATTTCCCCTACCTAAAACTTCTTTCCTATATTCTTCACATAATAAAGCATTGTTTAAACCATTTATCCAAAAATCGATTTTTTTCAAAATTCTAGATTGGCGTTACCCCGTAAGTCTTTTAGTTGATATTTATATTTGCACTTTGTGTTAAAGCTGAAATTTTGCTTAGATTTTTTCATACATTCATATTTTTTGTGTAATCATTTTTTAAAACAAAAAAAGATGGCTACAATATTTATTAACCCTTGTAAAACTTTCATTTAACGTTTAATTTTCTGATATGATCTTGATCCACTCGATGTTGTTTAATTTTTGTTTCTTTAAAGCGGCGAACCAACCAAAAATGTCTTTGGGCAGTGCCGATTCTGATATGTTTCTGAATAACTTCTAGCAACTAAAATAGCTTTGTAATTAGGAGCATTGGAAAGTGGTTTTTGTTGTATTAAAATTGTATTGGTCAAAGTTGTAATAATTGATTTCATAAAGGTCAATGTTAAAAATCGGTCAATTTCTGTCCCACTCTGGAACTTTCCCTAGCTATCTCTAAATGATTCCAATAGGTTAGTATTTGACAGAAATGCCTTTCTATGTCTATCATTCTGCGGGGAAACTCATCCAGATGGCAATATCCGCCTAAGATCGGGTAAAACTTGTTCAGCCTCTACGTAGATTCTTTGAAATCGATCCCTGTTCAACCAACTTCGGAACTTTTTGTTAAATTACTCTAGTAGGTTTGTATTTGATGCAAATACATGTATGAAGCTGGCATTTTCCCGAAGAAAATGTTCCATTATTTACTTCCTATTATATCTTTTGACCAGTGACCATCAAGAATCATACATCGATTCAGACTTGTCCGTGCACGCTATTCTGAGTCATTGTCTTCATTTTCATCGCTGCGCTCGTTATCACTCAGTATCACAAAGATGTCACAATGATCTGGAATTATTCGAATGGAATCTAGATAACACGCGTATTCAAAGAATCATATAAAACACCATTACATGAGAACAGCAACCGACCACTCGTTTTCCGACCTTACATCCACNAAGCTGAAATTTTGCTTAGATTTTTTCATACATTCATATTTTTTGTGTAATCATTTTTTAAAACAAAAAAAGATGGCTACAATATTTATTAACCCTTGTAAAACTTTCATTTAACGTTTAATTTTCTGATATGATCTTGATCCACTCGATGTTGTTTAATTTTTGTTTCTTTAAAGCGGCGAACCATCCAAAAATGTCTTTGGGCAATGCCGATTCTGATATGTTTCTGAATAACTTCTAGCAACTAAAATAGCTTTGTAATTAGGAGCATTGGAAAGTGGTTTTTGTTGTATTAAAATTGTATTGGTCAAAGTTGTAATAATTGATTTCATAAAGGTCAATGTTAAAAATCGGTCAATTTCTGTCCCACTCTGGAACTTTCCCTAGCTATCTCTAAATGATTCCAATAGGTTAGTATTTAATAGAAATGCCTTTCTAAGGCTATCATTCTGCGGGGAAACTCATCCAGATGGCAATATCCGCCTAAGATCGGGTAAAACTTGTTCAGCCTCTACGTAGATTCTTTGAAATCGATCCCTGTTCAACCAACTTCGGAACTTTTTGTTAAATTACTCTAGTAGGTTTGTATTTGATGCAAATACATGTATGAAGCTGGCATTTTCCCGAAGAAAATGTTCCATTATTTACTTCCTATTATATCTTTTGATCGGAATCACTGACCAGTGACCATCAAGAATCATACATCGATTCAGACTTGTCCGTGCACGCTATTCTGAGTCATTGTCTTCATTTTCATCGCTGCGCTCGTTATCACTCAGTATCACAAAGATGTCACAATGATCTGGAATTATTCGAATGGAATCTAGATGACACGCGTATTCAAAGAATCATATAAAACACCATTACATGAGAACAGCAACCGACCACTCGTTTTCCGACCTTACATCCACCAGTAATCACCAAAAATTCGATCAACTTCATTAATGCGCACCTTATTGTATATACGTTCTATTTTTTGTCCATGTATACTTTTATAAGTAATATTTATAAATATTCCTACGTACGTTACGTTTGACACTCCATGGGTTGGGTTTAGGCTTTATGTGTCCTTTTCCTTCTTATACAAGCTCACTGGAACATTTTCCCCAGAAAATGCCGGGTTTCGATGTTTATTCCCACCAATTCAAACATACTGGAACCAGTTACCATAACTAAATAAGATGGGATACAAAACAATCAATTTTGCGAAGTATACATTCCGAGGTAAACAAGTTTCATACGATATTAGGCATGTTTTGATACTGGAACATTTTCGGGAAAATACCGGCTTCATACGTGTATTTGCATCAAATACAAATCTATGGAGTTATTTAACATCGCTACAAAAAGCTCCGGAGTTGGTTGAACATGGATCGATTTCAAAGAATCTACGTATAGGCTGAACAAGTTTTACCAGATCTTACGCGGATATTGCCATCTGGACGATTTTCCACGCAGAATGACAGACATAGAAGTGGATTTCTATCAATACAAGCCTATTGGAATCATTTAAGATAGCTACAGAAAGTTCCAGAGTGAGGCAGAAATTTAACTTTGCTTAACCAGATATACATATATCATACTGAGAAAGTAGATAATGCTCCATAACACAAATAATTACCTATAACATCACAGTTTACGTTTCGAAAAACTCTGATTTCGTTATCAAAATTTTCTTTCTCAAATTTATTTTTGACTTTCGTTTTTGCTTTATTTTAAAGGTGTGAGGCACACTCACAAAGTAAGAGTACCCAATTTTTTAAAAATCGAATCGGCAGTATACATATTTATGAAAAATTTACATATTCAGAAAGATACATCAAACACTATTTTTCGGTACGTAGTCACCTTCAACCTCAATGCACTTTGTGAGCCGAGGGATGAGCTTTCTGGTGCCTTCATCAAAAAAGTCTTCCACCTCCTTTTGGGCCCATTATTTCACGGCTGGCACTGTGGACCTCATCTTCGATAGATAATCTTTTTTACCCATAAGCATCTTCAGAGAAAAAAGATGAAAATCAGAAGGTGTCAGGTCAGAGGTGTAAGTGGGGTGGTTGATGATGTTCCAACGGAATAAATTCAAGAGTTGCTTTGTAGCGTTGGCTATGTGGGGAAGTACATTGTTATGCAACAAGCACATTTCCTTCGTTAACATTCCCCTTCTTTTGTCTATCGCCCTCCGTAGTGTTTTAGGATTTCACAGCACCGCGCGGCATTAATTGTTTCCCCCTGTGATAAAAAGTCAGTGAGAAGAATCCCTTTACGTTCCCAAAACACAGTTGCCATGATGTTTCGTGCCATAACAACGGTTTTGATTTTTTTGATGTCAGGGATGTGGTGGCCCACCCACGTTTCTTCACCAGTCACAATACAATAAAGGAATTGTTCACCTTCTAGAAATTCCCGTGATGCGGTTCTGTTGGCTTTGTGTTGATCCGTGAGCTGTTTTGGTACACATTTCGTACACAATATTCGATAACCAAGTGTTTAAGTAATGATTTCATACAGAAGTGATCTGAAGATTTTTGTTCATCTCTCCAAAGTCAATCGACGCGACGGCGGCGACGGTCGCCACGAAGACATTTCTTCGATGTTGTTCACCATCTCATCGTTCACGATTGAGGGACGCTCGCTTCTTTGTTCATCACGAACATTTGTTCTGCTAGCTTTATACTCACCACACCACTTGTACACATTAGTACGATTCATCACACCAACCCCATAACCAGTTTTGATTTCGTTAAAAATCTGGAACGGTGCCTTTCCCTTTGCAAAAAGAAACCGGATTATGCTCCTCACCTCGCAACTGGCGAGATTCGCAATAGCGGCACTCATTTCAATACGCTACTACAACAACAGTTCTCAACTGACTGAGACAAATGAGCGCGTTTTGCCTTGAATGCAGTGTCGTCAACATTGTCGAAAACAAAAACCACAGAGCATCAGAACCTCAGTAGACTTACTTTGTGGATGTGCTCCATGTTAAGCTAATCAAATAAATTTAAAAAAAATCAAAAAAGATCATATGAAATCAAACAATGTTCTTCGATTTCAAAAATGTAGATACCTATGCAAAAGATATATAATCTCATAGACAATATTATTAACTTATTAAGATAATATGGCGGGAAGCAAAACTACTCTATGAGTCATATGCCCCAACTAGAATTGATAATAATTATTAATTACTAGCTGTTTTCTAGATATTGTTGGTATAATTTAATGCTAATTGTGGTATGTAGCCAGTCCATGGAGTAGTTGTTCCTCTTAATATCATCATTTAAGAATATTGTCTATAAGGTTACATATCTTTTGTGTATTTTTTGTATCAAGAACATTGTTCATCTGTTAAGTACTATTTTATCGAAAAATTTTTGAATTTATTTAGTTAATTATATAACCTTGAAAATAAAATAAAAAAACTAATAATTATTTTGTTTGTTGGTTTATAAGAAAAAATGAAATGAACATTTCAGCTAATTCAACAAAAAAAGTAGTCTATATTACAAAAAACAATATTTAATGTGTTGTAGCGGTTAATAACCTAAAAATAATAATAATTGTTATAAGTTATTGAACTCTTTGAACAATCCTTTTCGAAGTATTTCAAAGTCATAATCTGTTTCAGGTATAATGACGGTTTAGAAATTAAAAAAAACTGGTTTCTATCTCTTTTGTATTGTCTTACAATTATTGTGTTACGTAACAATAGGGGAAAGTGGAGAAATATCTTGCTTTTCAATTTTTAAAATTATTTTATTTCGGTTAGGTCGATTAGGATAGGTTTTTAGAAAAGAATAAAATATAATTTTGCAGATTATATTGCATAAATGATTATATAATACAGTTTTAAGGTGAAGTTAGTAACACAAGTATTTATTTGTGTAATGATATATTCATCAACGGAAATTCAATTTAGAAGACAAATGTCGGCCTCAAAACTTTCATACTACATTTCATCATTGATTGAATAAATACAAACTTTAATTTCGATATGTAACATCTGACGCGACATATACAGGGTATCCTAAAATGAATTAAAGCAAGGAATAGACATTCTGATTAAAAAAAATGTTTCGTATTGGTCCAAAAAACGCTTAATTGAATATGCATGCTCCCAAAAACTTATTTTCTTAAATAATTCCAAAATGAGATGATAGAAAATTGATTTTTTTTTATCTAAAAAGAATTCTATTCACGCTATTCTCGAGATCATCATCAATAGTTGCAATCCGCATTGTTTTCGGAACATTGACCCTATACGTTTTCATGCACGTTGAAGATACTCATCACAAATCAAATTGTTACGGATTGTTTACAATACGTCATACCAATTAAAATAAAACAGTAAGAAGAATGAAGAATTCTTTAGCATCTGTTTAATTGTAAGACCAATTACAAATTGAAAGTTAACAAAGATGTGGAAACCCTTATTTGGGAAGGAATGGATTTTGGCAGCAAATTTATTTTCAACGTTATTCCTTATTTTAATTGGCAAACGTATCAACAAAATTTGAAAGCAATCCATGACATTTTTTATTTTCGAAGTACACCATTTTAATGTGTAAGAAAACGTATATTGACAATTCTCTCCAAAAACGGTAAATTATCAGGATTGAACAATACGCATGCAACTTTTTTAGATAAAAAAGTTGTTGGTTACGCCTGAATCTTCACAATAATTGTGAATGTAATTGATTACACCGGCACACAAAATACAAAAAGTGGTCTATACCTTTGATCTGACCCAATAGGCTTTATGTATTTTAACGTACTGAATCCGAATCTGTGGTCCATTTAGCTCAAACACCCCCAATTGAGTAATTGGCATAAAATAGTGAAAAATCGCCGAAAATTTGTTCTAAACTTGATCAAGTGGGATTCTTATGTATTTTGCAAATCCAAATTTTGCAAAAATCGTAAAATAATAGCGAAAAATCACCAAAAATAACAAAAAATCGCCAAAAATCATGTTAGTGAGCGCAAAAAAAATCGAAAAATAATTTTTTCTGACCTTGATCAAGTGTATTGCTTTTGTATTTTAATACGCCGAATTCGAGTCTGAAGTTTATGAGTTGCCCCCCCCCCACACATTTTGTAAAAAAATTTAGAGAGTCGAATTTGAATCTAAAGTCTGTTGAGCCTCATCAAAAATCGCAAACTATCGCAAAAAATGGAAATCGTGATTACCAAAAAATCTTGAATAAATGTCATGGATATGAACTACTTCCAAATAAATTCGACTTATTGCTCTTACATTTTTGTTTTTTGTAGCGAAGTATTTTTTCTTCATCTCAAGCTTGGTCCTATGAAGACGTTTGTCAAAGTTCTGGACATAGACGGTGACTGTTTTCAATATTTAGGAAAGAAGTTTTCAGCGACAAGCGATGCGAAATTGAAAGAAGGTATTTTTGATGGCCCTCAAATCCGTACTCTATTTTGAAACGAAAATTTTATTACAAGGATGAATGATACTGAGAAAGATCCATCAAGACAGAAATAAAATGGAGAATCGTTACCAAGGAAGATAGGATATCAACATGATGGCAAATTTTTGACACAAAGAGTGAAACGAATCAGAATAGACGGAACAGCAATAAAGGTCATTCGAAGAGAAAAAGTTCGCTCCAAGAGAAGAAAAGTGTAAGAGCAACATCAAAAGAGCCTGGCTTGGTCAGCCGAATTTATTTGGAAGTACCTAATTCTTATCCGTGAGATTTATTCAAAGCTTTTTGGGATTCACAATTTCCATTTTTTTTGCGATATTTTGCGATTTTTACAAAATATTTGGGTACTGAGGCTCAACAGACTTTAGATTCAAATTCGACGACAAAATTTATGAGAAGAACACTTGATCAAATCTAGAAAACCTCTTTCTAAATTCTCTCACTTTCATTAATATGATTTTTTGCCATTTTCAGATATTTTTTTGCGTTTTTTTGCAAAATCTGTGCAGGGACGCCACTAATAGACTTCAGACTCAAATTCAGCGCATCAAAATAAATAAGAAACACAATTGATCAAAGTCAGAAAGAATATTTTCCAATTTTTTGCGCTCACCAACGTGATTTTTGGCGATTTTTTGCTATTTTTGGTGATTTCGCTATTATTTTGTGATTTTTACAAAACCTGGAGTGGATGCAGCTTAAAAGACCTCAAATTTGGATTCGGCACATCAAAATACATAGGAAACCCACTTGATCAAGTTTAGAACAAATTTTGTGAATTTTTGGGGCCACACGTGATTTCGGCGATTTTTCACTATTTTGTGCTAATTACTTAAAATTTTGAGGGTGTTTGAGCTAAACGAATATCATATTCGGATTCAACACGTCAAAATACATAAAGCCTGATGGGTCAAATAAAGACCCACGCCATTTGGATGTCATAACCATTTTGAAGTTATAAAAAAATATGTTTTTGGCGGCACGGTTTTATCCCCTATATATTATTTTCTGAACGCTTTAGCTCTTGCTTGCTCTAAGAAAACATAAATACCTTCCACATGTTCTTGAGGAAATGTTTGCTTTATTAAAAAATATACCTGTATAGTGTAGGTATTCCGCTTCCATTGTTAAATCTTTAGGGGATCTTAAAAACACATAAAAACCTTTCTGGCATTACCTGTTACAATATATTTTAGTAATTTAGGTAATTTTTTTATCAAACTGCACCGTTTCAAAATATTTCTGATTCATTTTTTATTTACAACACATCGATCTTTTTTCTCTACAGTGGCAAGTTGCACCTATATACATACAATATTTAAAATTTGATCAGTTCCCCGCTCTCTCCTATCTAAAAACAAATTATTCCTTTCGATTAACGTAATATGTTCAACTTATCAGTCCATTATTTAAAATTGTCACGATGTAAGCAGCAGCCAGCTGAGTAGAGATTTACGATTCATTTAGCTAATCTCTACTGCCAGGTGTGTGTCTGCATGTAAATTTCGGCTGTTAAGTGGGTATAGATCATTTCAAAATATAAATTATTCATAATTTCAAATGTAAAGTACGTATGAGAAAACCAGCAACTTGATATCAGTTTGAAAAGCATATCAATTATTATAATTATTACCTACTACTGTGCTAACTAACTTTAGTACAGGAGCTTAGATTGAAAAGTTTACATACAAAGGTAGACGTAAATATATGCTTTTAGTACTTAATAGAGAGTCATATAAGTACAGCAGTTAGTGGAAGAAATAGTATTTGCAACTAAACTTTCAGATTTTTTTGTTCAAGATAATATTTGCGAGTTAAAATATTATCAAATTGAAAAACAAGTACCTGTATCAATTACGTATAGAATTATTAGATTATTTCTTATCTAGTTGAAACTGGTTTGCAATGCAAATATGTAGAAAGAAATACATTTAGGAGTTCGTACTAGACTGATTGTTTTAGGAATCTGAAATTTGGCATATAAGAAGTAATCATATAATTACTTATTTTAAGTATACAAAAATTCTAAATGTATCGATATTTATGGCCTTTGAAACTTTTGATTCAATATAGCAGATAAGTTTTACGTAGATCTAATATCACAATTAAAAGATATTAAGATAACAATTATTAATAATAATGTATAATATAATCATAGCATTATCTAATTGTCATCATCACGAAAATTCATATTTAGGATTATACAGGGTGACCCAGAACTAATGGTTAGTCGCCATTACAGGAATACGGAAAGAACCAATAGGAAACAGCAAGCGGGGATCTTTATGGCATGATTATACAGGGTGGGAAAGTCCACATGGTTCATCGGCCGTTACGTGAGAGCGATAAAGTAAGTCATAGAAATCCGTGCGATAGAGAAAGATGGCTATAATGAAGGCCATGAAGGCCTGAATAATCACCGCCCATTTCGCCCTTCCACAAATAAGAAGTGGATCTTATTGGAATTTCGCAAGGAAAGAAATAAATAGAATTTTATAACACCTATTTTATATCAGCAAATTCAACTTCATTTGCCGCTACTGTTATTATTAGATAATCAAATTAATTTATGGTTTTACTTAATAAAATAATTTGACATAAGTACCTGATGTTACAACAACTGTTCAAAATTTTGTCCACCGACATGTAAACACATTTGGGCCCGTCTTACTCAGATTCTACGAATTAACTAATAAATGTTGTCCTGTTTCGCCATAACATAAATGTTTCACTATAATACAAATGTTGTCTTGCTTCATCATAAATTAAAACAATTCCGAGTTGCTATACATGTAAGCCATTTTTGACACTAACTACTAAAAAACTATTGTAAACACTATCGCAACGACGATTGTAAAATCAGATTTCAGTATTCGTAGTCGCTGAGGCCATGTGGCTCTTGACGTGTATTGCGAATGACGCTAGAGACTACAGTTGTCCAGCGATGTAATGGTTGAAAGTACTGCAACTTCAATAATTTTTTTTCTCGGAAACTATAAGGATTTTACAAAAATTGTTTTACGATATTTTACGACTCAGTTCTCATGCCGCATCTATTCCCAAATTTTTTTGGATAAGTTGTGAATCACCCTGTATATGTTTCTAAGTTTGATATATATTTTAATTTGCATAACAAGTTCAATTATGTGCACCCTATAGTTAACTGGGATGTATTAAAGCTATCAATATAGAATATAAGGATTCTTCCGCCGTCATCATTATTTCTTCGTCTCTAATAAAGGATACATAAGATATTTCAAAGTACTTACTATGAATATGTTTAAAACCAAAACTTTTCTAAGAAATGTCAACGAAACTGTAGCACTCTGAAATTACTTACTTGTTTTACTCATACTCAAAACACGATAGATAGATATCAAAATAGCTAAATCATTCATGCTCTCAACTACGACATACTGATGAAAACTAATAAGTTTGAAATTCATGTCTGGTGATTTTCCTGAGGAATGATCTTAGCTATTTACTAGGTACTAAGGGTGTAATTCAATGCGAGACAGGGCAGAGTAGTTAAAAAAATTACTCGAAGTTGAATTATTAACGCAAAACTTAATGGCGTCCTCATTAAATAACTGATAGAATCCAAATATAATCGCGAAAAAGTAGGTATACCATTACATTTAAAATGAAGAATTGATAACTTCCTGTGCAAAACATTTTTAGTGAATGGTATTTAGGACACGGTCGACATTATTTATGCGTAAATTTTTAGAAAAAACTAATAAGTGAAATTCTTTTAACGAACGCGTCAATAAATTGTCTTATAGTGGATTCACGGTTTAATCAATTTCATCTGATTGGTGCATTGCGCAAACTTGAGAGAGCCCGCACTATATATAAAATGTTGGAGACTTTTGCAAGAATTACTTTACTTTTTACCAATAGGTAGGTATGTACAACGTTTACTCATTGAGTTCCGATAACGAAATGAGTCTCGCGGACCACTTATAAGTCTGTTTAGAAATGAAAGAGAGTAATAAAAGCTTATTATGTATGCAAATCGTAAATAAATGTAGTACTGGTGCTTATATTCAATATTTTTATATTATGTATTATCGGTATAGATGAGGTGTACTTTTAAAAAAACTTTGTGTGACCGGGTTGTACTAAATTGTAGCAGGTAGCTAAAATTTAATCCCCGACAATCCGTCTTTGTCTATGCCGCTTCAATTTCTCGGTCCATTTCTCTTATAAGTAAACAATATAAAAACAGCATTTCAAAACATGAGGCTACTTTAAGCATCATAACCGGGTTAAGAGGGTTTTTAGTAATTCAAATAAAATTATTCAATATTATTATCAAAATATTTATTTAAATTTAATGAATAGACTTTTATTCCACACAAAAATATATGTATTTTGAAAATTCAAATTATGGTGAGTAAATGTAGTGTTGTATAAATGTACAATAAAGAAAATAAAAAAGTAGGTATATTAAAATTCATCCTCTGAATATTCTGATGAATTATCTTCGTCTCCTAGATTGATAACGATAGGTTCCACAGTAACGTCAATTAAATTATCGAGTTCCCACATTTTCTCCTCTTCTTTTTGTACATGATGTATACATCTTTGCCAGTTATCTGCAGTTACTCGTTCCAAGGAATTTTTTAACAAAATTTTCACGTCACTTAATTTAAACGTCGTATTATTTCGCGCTACATCTCCTTTTACCTGCGCCCAGACTAATTCGATTGGGTTAAGTTCACAGTGATAAGGTGGTAACCGTAGTACCGTTATTTGGCGATTTGTTGCCATTTCATCGATAACATATTTTTTCTGATCTTTATTAAGATTGACAAGTGTCAAAAGTTCCTTTTTCACCATATTTGTTTCAAAAGAAATGTTTTTTCCGGATAACCATTGAATTATATCGGCTTTCCTCCAAGCAGTCGTAGGCGTCCGCTCGGTCTGCCGTGAATGGTAACTGGCATTATCCATGACAATTACAGACCCCGGAGGAATAAGATCCAACATCTGTGTAAAATACTCTTCGAAAACATCTGCGTTCATGTCTTCGTGATAGTCACCTGTATTTTTAGATTCAAATAAAAGTAAACCGCCATCTACAAAACCACTGGCACTACCTATATGTGTCACTATTAATCTTCGCCCTTTACCTGAAGGTGCCTTGAACCCTGTTGAAAGTCCATCCAAAAATGCTTGTCGAAAACTTTTTACATTTTTATCTTGCCATACTTTTGTTACAGTATATCCCTCGTTGACCCAAGTTTCGTCTAGATAATAAATATTCCTCCCTTCGTCACGGAATTTTCTAATTGATCTTAAGTAGGATCTTCGCCAACAAATAATTTCATCTTTATCGATAAGAACTGACTTCCTGTTCTGCTTTTCCCAGCAAAAATTCAACTCTCGTAAGACGGCCCATAATTTGCTTCTACTGATTTTTGGCAAATCGTTGTCCTCTGAAAGTTCACTTAAAATTTTGTTTAGCGTTGGTATTTCTTTTTTAAAATAAAATGAGTGTACTTTTCTGCGAATGACATTTTTGAAGAAATCATCTATAACGACTTTTGACCTCCCTGTAGATGATTTTGGGGGATTTACAGTATCTTGTTCATTTTTTGTTTCCTTTAAAAGTCTGTAGATAGTCGATTTTCCAATCCCTGTCATTTTTGTTAGCATTAGTGTTACCCGATAATTACCTGAAACGAAATATTACCACGCCCATGGCCGGTTCTTATCTCGGGGTTTTATTACTTTCTTTCATTTCCAAACAGACTATATACACTTTGTCATTACACACCCGATCAGATGAAATAAGTTGAACTGTGCTAACCTAAAGTGAGAACTGCCAAAGCCATTAACTAAATGTAAAATATTATTTGTTTCCTCCAAACATTTTTTAAGAAACAGAAAAATAAATAAAAACCAGGAAATAAACAAGGTGGACCAGCGAAAATGAAACAGTAGGTATTAATTACTCTGAAGAAAATAATTTTTTTTGGAAAAAACAAACGGATTTTGCATTGGAGAGAGACTAGACTAGACGTCGATAATTTAAAATTATTAAAATTATAAATGAGAAGACGAAAACATTCAGATTTTCGAAACAATTATTTTCCTTTATATATACATTTTTTTTGTAGAATAAAATTCCCTACCGATTTCTGATAGTTCTCTGTAAAAATTTAAACGTACAAAAAAGTTATAGAAGAATATTGACAAAGGGTTGTAGTAAAATGAACGCCCTATATTATTTAACTTGATGGGAATATAATAATCGCATACTTAATGAAGAAAAACTAAGCAACAGCACATTTTGCTCAAATTAGTTTACTGGGTTGTGAGCCACGGAGAAAACAAGAAATAAAAAAAGAAACTTTTAACACCCTTTTTTGCGACATTTTTCGTTTAAGCAAGTTTGGTTGAATCGACACCATTTGGGTTCTAGATTATACCCTTGAAGTATGTAACATTCGTTAGGTGACACCCTGTATAGTGATGTTTGTTGTTTTTTTAGTGTGAGATTTTTGGTTAGACAAAACTATTTTCATAAAATTAACCATTGACTCTTGACGCAAGAGTTTATTTCATTATCTGTTGACATTTTTTCAAAGGTGGTAAAATACCCAAAATATAAACAATAAAGTCAAAAAATACTTCATTTGAAAGTGATGTTATAGTAATGTTACCGAATTGGTGTTTAATACCTGAGAACCAATATAAGGTATCTGAATCAAATTTGCTACAAGTACAAAGAGCGAGGAAACCAATCTAATAAAACTAATCTTTAAACCTTTCATAAACCAGAGGCATTCTGCCCCCTTTTGAAAATATTTGCATCGTCTTTTAACGACTAAATTATTTGTCACAGCTCGGTCACTATACTATGTAGGAATGTATTTCAGAATTATCGTATGGGACTCGTCAGCCACAGTGTTGAATTTCAGGATGAAATTATTTTTATAAAATATCTCGTTCAACTTTCGATAAAAGATGATAGTAATAAAAACTTGTTGGAAATTTAAATTTATACAATTTTGATGAGTATAATTTTTCATTCATGATCGATGTTTTTCTATTAAACCTGAAAAAAGAGAGGAAATTAAATTATAGCATTATCTTGTTTATTTTTAAGTTTAACGTATAAATAATCACAAACTGACTTGTAGGAAATAAAAATCTCTACAGCTTGCGTTGTTACTTTGATTAGAGAGCTGCTTGATGAACATTTAACATCGACACTCCTAAAGACAAAAATGTGAATTTGGCCTTCTCAAAAGGAAAAAACTATTTAGTTCCGATTTCACAAATATAAAAAAAACGAAAAGAAAGGTAATTCCGATTTTAGTGAATTACAAAAGCTTTGTTTTGGTTCCGACAGAGAACGGTTCTAGGACGGTTCAAATTAGTTGACCATTCCATTCATAAGAACATCTAACCCAAGACATACTGACAATACACTTGGGTAACTATGTTGAACTGTTCTAGGACTGTCCGCTGACAGAACCAAAACAAGCCTAATAGCTGTTTTACATTGACAATTTATTGATGAATAAATTGACGAAGTTCTTCATGAATGAATTCACGAATTTATTAGTAAATAGTGTGGTTTTACACTGCTACAGACTTTGTCAAATTTTTGACGGATGAATCGGTTTTACCAACGAATCAAAGCAAATAAATTTCAAAAATGTCACCTTTCCACTTATTGTATATTATAATTGTAGTGATACAACAGCGGTACCGTTTTGACACATATTATATAAATATTAGTGTTTGTAAGTAACAAATCAGTAAAAACAATGCAAAACTAGTACGACGCCACACAATTATTTACATATTCCAATAACATAACCTCATTACTGATCTGAGTCTGGAAATCTGGGTTGGTACTTCCGAACTTCACGAAGAAATTGACGAATATTAGAACATGTTCTAATTCGTCAAGAACTTGATGAATAAATTCATGAAGTTATTTGATAGTAGATTTGGTGCATTGCACTTGTCCATTTCTTGATGAAGCGACTTCATGAATTAATTGATCAATAAATTGTCAATGTCATGCATCAACTAGATCAGGAGTACGGATGATACAATATCAAAGAAAAACACGTCTGAAATTATGTTCTTGTGGTGGTGCAGAAAAGTCTTACCCTTAAAAAAGAAAAAATCGAGTTTATGTTGTGGAAAATCATACAGTTCTCAAATAGTTCGGGAATTGATAACGGGAGAATTTTATTAAATAAAGATAATAATTAGATCCCTTTTTTAATATACGGAAAGAAATATATTGTTGAAGCTCATATACTATAATTCTGAACTAAATAAAGTATCTTCTACCAAGAAAACGTTTCTTTCAGTTAAGAAATTTTATTTAGTTCAGGATTTTAGTATATGAGTTTCAAGAATATATTTCTTTGAGTACATATAAATATATTAAACTTGATTTAAAAGATTTTTCGCGTGTAACCAAAGTTGTAGAGAATTAAATTACTGATAAGTTTGAATTTTAGTCAAAAGTTGAAAGTAAATAAGCTAGGTTTTTAATAACAACAATTTCACACTTAAATTCAAGATTCAAGATGGGATTTAGATTACCAACAAACCCCCAACAATTAGGAAGAGAAAATCGTGGTGTCGAAAAGAAAATATGGCAATGTTAAAAACAGCAATTTTGGACCATCAAAGGGAAAGTAAGAAACCAGCATTTTTATCCTAATTTTGGGGTTCTGAATGCGAATATGCTATTTATTTTTCTCACAAACGACGGGAACATAGTCAAAACAGCCCCAGTATGGAGGTGAAAAAAGAATTTATAATTACACAAAGATTTATTTATAAACCAGTTGTTGAGCAACTTAAATCAGACGGTACAAAGAATACCATTCTAACCTACCTTCCTCACCTTATCCCTTTCACCTCTTATGGGGGTGAAAAGGACTATTGTGGACATAAAATCCAATTTCTTTCAAAAAAAATTCTTTAGCGGTCATGGTGGTAATTCAAACGAGAAAAAGGTGCTTTACTACATAGTGTCACCCTTTCACACTCGCATCCTCTATGGAGGTAAAAGCTGTATGTAACTGTTTCAAAGTCAGTTTTTAGAACAAACAAATATTGAATCAATCAAAGTAATAGTTTAATTATTGAGTATCTATCATAATTTTTAATTGTCAGACGCTGTTCTTTAATCCTATCCAAACCCCTGCGGTGGTGCGATTTTACCTCTGTTTTACCCTTTTTCCTATAATCCTTTAAGGCAATGAGTATATTACGTTTGGTTTTCGGTTTAGTTTTGTTGCAATCTATGCAAAAATATGCGGCAAATACAAAAACAATTAGGCTTTGAAACAGTGACATTAGTCCAATTAAATGGGCCTTTAAATTAATTGCAATTTGGTTATCTTGCCTGAATTTTTTATATTATTTTATTTACATATATAAGATAGTTTGAGGTATATAATAACAATAAGTGAAAGTAATTTTTTTTCAACCCCCCGGTCAGGGGTGAAAAAAGATAAAATAAAGGGTTTTTTCAAGACAACTCAAAAGGGAGCTAGAAAAAAAATTTCTTATAAAAGTTGTAGAGCATAAAATTCTACATAAAAATGGTCTATTGACTTTTTCTTGTACCATTAAAATAAACAGAGTTAGGCTGCTAGAAGATAAGGGATGATTTCAGAAATTTAAAAATTCATAAGCTGAAAAATGAATGAATTTTATAATTTTTTTTCAATCTACTCTAGGAAATGTAAACTTCTTTTCAGAGAAATATATAGGTATATTTTTTAATTTTTAATAAAAAAGTTACAATTTCAATTTTTTAATCGTTAACTTTTATGATTTAACACTTTTTTTTCTGTCATTCGATTGATTATTTAAAATAATGAAAAGTTACTTTCGAAATTTTGTTTTACGGTAAAAATAAAAAATCACATTCGCTTTGTGAAATTGTTAAAACTTTTTTATTAAAAATTTAAAAACATATCTTTTTCTCTGAAAAGATAGTTTACATTTTTTAGAGTAGATTAAAACAAATATATAAAATTCATTAATTTTTCTGCTTATGAATTTTTAAATTTCTGAAATCCTTTAACTTCTAGTCTCACTAACTGTTAATTTTAATAGTACAAGAAAAAGTCAATTAACCATTTTTTTTGGAAAAATTTAAGCCCCAAAAACTTTAAAAGAATTTTTTTTTCATAGCTCTTACCCCTTTTGAGTTATCTTGAAAAACCCCTTTATTTTATGTTTTTTCAGCTCTGTCACTTATTGTTATTATACGTATAGCAAAAGTACCGGAACGGCAGAATAACTCGGCGGGAGAGCATTTTAAAGAAAAATGTTAAATACAAAAGTTTCAGGATTTCTCTCTGGCTATCCGATGGTGACCTTGACATTGACCTTGACCTTGAAGATCATTTCAAGGTCAACATTTTTCTCTAAAATGCTCTCCCGCCGAGTTATTCTGCCGTTCCTGTACTTTTGTTAGTTTGACCTTGTGGGGGCCCCAAGGTCAAAAGGGAGGGGTCACTTAAGGTCATATCTGAACGTAAAATTGTCCGCTATTTTCATTTCTGGGGTCAAAAGTATAGGGTCCCATTTGAAAAATCACATTTGACCTTGAAATGATCTTCAAGGTCAAGGTTAATGTCAAGGTCACTATCGGGTAGCCAGGGAGAAATCCTGAAACTTTTGTATTTAACATTTTTCTTTAAAATGCTCTCCCGCCGAGTTATTCTGCCTTTCCGGTACTTTTGCTATACCTTGTATATCTCAAACTAACTTATATCAAAAATTCAGTCAAATTGACCAAAATTGCGATTTAAAGGCCCATTTAATTGGACTAACATCCATAGGAGGTGAGGGTGTGAAAGAGTAACATTATGTATCCATCCACATAAGATCCACTTCTTATTTGTGGAAGGGCGAAATGGGCGGTGACTATTAGACACCTTCATTATAGCTATCTTCCTCTATCGCACGGATTTCTATAACTTTATCGCTCTCACGTAATGGCCGATGAACCATGGGGACTTTCCGACCCTGTACATTCTTTTTTTCACCTTCATACAGGGGTTGTTTCGAGTGTTTTCCCGTCGTTTTTGGGAAAAATAAATAGCATATTCGCATTTAGCACCCCAAAATTAGAATAAATATAAAGGTTTCATACTTTTCCTTTGATAGCCCAAAATTGTCTGTTTTTTAACATTGCTCTTTCAACGATTTTTTTGTATAAATTACTGGGTTATCAGTTTCACACAAAAAACATCTTTTGTCAATTTCTCTTAAAATGGCTAGATTTCAAGTAAGAAGTAAATATAAAAGATTCCATTTGCTTCTCCCAAATTAAAAAAAAAACAGAATAAGGCACCAAATTGATTACATTTGAGAAACCATGAAAGGCAACCATGTTTAACGTACATCATTTTTTTTTGTTCTTATAAGGCGGTGACTCAATTTTTATAAAATATATTTGCGCTGTATATGAGTTCACTCAGAAGAAGAAACTAAGAGTATAATTCAATCCGTTCAAAGTTGCGCAATCGATTTAAAGGAATAAAAAAAGTTTATATACCTAAACGTGGTTGCTGAAACGTTTTGTTTAACACCTTTAACACGCTGTAACTTTTAAATTAAACATTTTTTGACTAATTGTGAGAAGTTAACCTAAACTCAACTGTTTTAATTCAGGAATATGTGGTTGTTATAGGACCACATTATTTCCTTGGACACCGTAGAGAATTAAAATATCTATCATCTCTTTTAAAAATTTTTAAGTGGCAACCCCAAGAGTCAAATTTGTTATAAATGTATGTAAAAAATGTCCGCCTCAGAAGAAAACATTTCTGTGGCGAATGAATATTATTGTTTTGCTTTAGTTGGCCCATCCTGTATGAAAATTTACACTGTGTATTTTAACAGGTCACCTGCCGATTTTGAATAGAAGGCTCTGAAGGCGTCGGTCCCTCCACCACTCTCGCTAGGAACATCGTGCGTGACAGAAGGGTACAGCAGCGTTAAACAATTCCGACCAAGTAATCGCGGACAAACAGCCAACAAAGCCGACAACCGACCGCCCTGAGGATACCCCATCGCCGACAACGTGATGTAACGGTGGTATTTTTAAATGCGAAACCGAGAAAACGGCCGCGGATCGGAAATCGGTGCACCGCCAACTTGATCGCCGTGTGTCCAACCGGCTAATGACTGGGAAGCGAGCGCTAATTATCTGTGAATTATTAAATCGACATGTGACAGTGAAATCTTATCTCGCGAACAATAAAATATCTACGACGGTGTGATGGATGGTTATCGCGGGTCACTGCAGTAGTTCGGTTTTTTGACACGATGTGCAAATGCTGTCAGGAGTAAGTAAAGTAGTTTTTCATTTGTTTTTGGTATTGGTGGGCAGATATTTAGTTTAAGTTCCCATTAGTGTGTGCTAATACAAAAGGTAGCGTATGTTTTTTGTTTTTTTTCTGGTACCTTCATGGCACGCGTCGTTTTGTGTTAATTTTATAACACACTAATGAAAGTGTAATTCATTTGCTAATGACTGCACATCAAATATTTTTACAATTTAAATATAGTTAGATAAAGTTTATTATTTTTTATTATAATATTAATATTACGCATTTAGACATTGAGAAAATGTAAATTGTATAAAGTTTTATCAGAAACTTTATAAAGAGTGGACTAAGGTGAGGTGTTAACAAATATTAGGTACCTATTAGATAAATTAGTGATAGGTACTTATAGCGGAAAATATAACTGATATTACAAAAACTCACTCATTTTTTTTATTTTATTTTTATTTAGACTCTATTGCAATAAACACTCAGTATAGGAAACAACAAAGGCGTTACTTACACTTTGCAGTCTCGTACATTTTTATTATTGTAGATACTGCAACAAATAAATATTTAAAATATTTTAATTAATTCGTTGGTAATTATGTGCCTTTAAGCACGACTGCATTAAAAAACAGAGACAGGAGAATTTAGCGAAATATAGGTATTAATTTTTAGTGAGGCAAGTTTTACAGAGTTTTTCCATTATTAGGTATCCTCTTATGCTCTGTATTCTGATGAATCTGTTAATACACGCCTTTAAAACTTTAACAATCTGTGTCTCAAAAAGAACTTCAAGCGCATATGTAATACAAAATATTTTTAAGTTCGGACGAGGCATACACACCCTTCTTTTTGAATACATTGTTATGTAACGCCCAGTATAATTCTAAATTTATTTAAACGCATTGTCCCTATAAATCGTTATTTTTTTCCAAAACACGGTAATGCATCATTAGAAATAATTTGTGTACAAAATAAAATTTGAATTTAAAAAATGCTGATTTTATTACACAACGGCGTGACTTTTGAGAAAAATATTACCAGCGTATCTTAATATCTGCGCTTCCGGTTTGAGATGAGCTTTATTTTTTCGGATTGAATATTATTTTATTAATATACTGAAATTATTTAATTAAGAAAGATAAAATTTATTAGAGCAAACTAAATAATTAAAAAATTGGCTGGTACCTTTGTTTATTACTGGAAAAACTACCTTAATTTACTAGGTATTTATTTGATTTCTTATTTATCTGTTTTTTTATTTAATTTAATGCAAGAAAATTTCGTGAGAAGAAAATATATACTTTCAAAAAAATATATTCGTCAATAACAAATTCATACGCAAAACATAAAGAAAAATAAATACATAGAAACAAGTTCTCGAATATGGAGGAAACTAATAAACAAAATGAAGGAATTTTAATATCTATGCAAACAGAACACTATTTTCATATTTATTAAAAGTAGATTTATTGAAATCATTGTTTTAGTGATAACATAGTCAGAAAAATAGACGTTTTTTACCTGTGGAATACGCCCATTTCCATCTCCATCATTTCATATAGTGAATCGTTTCTCAAATATAAAATTTTTTTTTCAAAGGATTTGATTAAAATATGTGACACATTTTTCGTCATTTTTTTTTGTTTTTAGACAAAAATGAAGTACCTACACAATATATGATGACGTAGATACTAGATTGTTATATAATTAGTGTTATATTTCTACAGTAAATGTAGATAACTGATTCTATAATTTTGATGCTCATACATTTTCATCTTACGATTCATCTACAGTGTAGTATTTGCGTTGACGTTCCATTGCGATTAAACTCAGTGTGTAACAGTTTTACACTTAAACCACTTTTGACCGCTTTTGACAGTACCATGTATACCGCATGGTAAGGCAACTATAGAATTCCTTCCATTTCCATGAAAATAGTACTTTTTACAGAATTCTGCTTCTGTCACAGCAGTTATCCCCCTCTGCGCCTATATCAAATCAGTACGTCCTCAGCTATTATTTCGAACAATTCCAATGAAACATGAAAAATAATAGAAGTAGTTTCTCTATTCATTGACTTTATTTTATAAGTACCTACTCTATATCTATGTAATATTTTATATTGAATTTTACCAAAGGTAACGACCTTATCGTCCACATAACGAGTAAAAAATTTCTCTTTTTGATTGTTATCACCAATTTACAAGACTATGCCTTTAAATTAATTAATTAATATGAATCATACAATACAGTTCTAAGTCAATAGTGATTATAAAATCGCTGTCAATATAAGAATTTTAAATTAAACAGAAATGAATAAACACATTTTTATTACCCATCGCCAAGACTAATAGAGACTCAGACTCGATATAACTGCAGTGAGACTTTTCAAACACACACTTTTCCATTTTCATAATAAACTGTTCATTCCATCCATAATATTACACATTCACATCTCTCACCACGCATACACAGTAATGGCTGAATCTGTTCTACTGGTACCTACATACTTCGTTAACTGTTCGCGCTTGCGCATTAAGTAACAGTATTATTTAATTTTAGAAATAAGTTTATTATCTAGACGTAAATGTTAGTGTTTGTTATTACATTATTCGTTTCAATCATTAATATTACTTGTATAAAATCAAATATTTAACTTTTCCATGAATGTATTCGTACTTTTGTGTGCTCAACATAATATTCTCCAAACTATTTTTAGTGTGTAAATAATTATTAATTCTGGAAAACGAATATTTTGTAAATGATGAAACTGAATTATTCAATTATTCAATGGATATATACTAATAATATTTGACACTAAACTAAAAAAAATAAAGCTTTCTTCTAGATTCTTAGAAGCAATACTTTTTCTTCGGTGTGGAATATAAAATTCCGTTTCAATATCTTTTTCTACTCGGTAGATATACAGGGTGTTAATTAAGTATGTACAATAAATTCAACAGACTATTATTTGAGTGATTTTAAGACAAAAAGTTCATATAAACATTGGACCGCAGATGCTTCAAGATACAGGGTGTTAAACTTTTGTAAAAAAAATTGCTATTTCGTAAATATCTTAAATACCCTTTACCCAATTTTGTTGTAATTTGGCAGTGTTACTTGTAGCGTTAAGGGGCTAATTTAACCCTAACTTGATTAGATCTATTAAGTCCAGTAGTGTCCTGAGCGGTACCTAATGAATATTTTTCTCAAAAAAAATGTACGCCGCTGACTTTTTTGTAATTTTTATATATTTTTTTTGGATTAAACAACTAAAAATACAACTTTTTTATCTCTTGAATATTTTTCGTATCTTGATTAAGTGTTGGAGAAAAAAAATAAAATCCACTTAATTGCATATCCCTGGACCGCACAAGAAACATTATTAAAAATATTCATTATGATACCGCTCGGAACGCCACTGGACTTGACAAATCTAATCAAGTTACGGTTAACACTACAAATAACACTGCCAAATTACAACAAAATTGGGTAAAGGGTGTTTCAGATATTTACGAAAGAGTTTTTTTTTAAGTTTAACACCCTGTATCTTGAAAACGAAGCATCTGCGGACCAATTTTTATATGAACTTTATGTCTTAAAATCCCGCAAATAATCGTCTGTTGAATTTATTGTACATACTTAATTAACACCCTGTATATAGATGTATTTTCTTTAAAAACAACATTCTCCATCTTTAAAACGAAGGTTTCAGTTGAAATAAATGTTTATAGGTATAAGAAAATATTCTTAAATTTGGAAGAAGAGGGTTCTTTCATTCTGACACATTGTAATGTTACGTTGTAATGTTATACCCTGTATAATAAAGAAACATCTAAATATACAAAGTGCATCGACGAAAACAAAACAGCATTAATATCTCCGAGAAAAATGTGTTTTGGAAAAATGATGAATAGGGCGATTTTGCTTCGGAGGGGGACAATCTTTGACATAGGTACCTAAATTGCAAATATAATAAGTGTTCATGCGTTTTAATTAATGGTGGTCTATTTTTTTAATAATAATTTACGCATTCGCATTTTTTTAATATCGAATAATATTCGATGGTTAGCAAAATTTTCATAGTTATTCCATAATAGCACAAATAAATTGAAAATGTATTATTTAGTGCTGTGGTTATAGACTTAAAAAAATATACGACTTATATTTATTTTATTTTCTGTCTCGGCTTTGATTTAATTTAATTTAATGTATATAAAAATAATATTTATATAATTTTCATTGCCAATTTACTCTCAGTGTTCTTTGAACAGGCAAATATTGTTTTCGGCAGTACTTATTCATAAATTTTTCAGTAACGTGGGCAATTTTTCTTTTTTTTTGTAAAACTGTCACAAAACTAAACATTTCAAAAAACTTTTTTTAAACTGCTGACGATTACTCAGTGTCTACTAAAGCTTTTGATTTGAAATTTATAAATAAAAATGGGTATTTCTGCCTATTTCATCAACTTATCAAACATACTCCCTATTTATATTTAGTGTCGACAGCTTTATTTATCAAAAAATGAACTGGCCAGTAGCCACGCTATGACCGACTTTTAAGTGAGTGATTTGTATCTATGATTCACGGATATATCTTCTAGTATTGTGAGTCATTGTACACAAATATACAGGGAGTTCCTAAATAAGTGTTCCAAAATTCAATAAAGAAAAGGTCAATCATTTATTGTACAAACCCTTTACTTTTAAACCTAAACCTGACTGGTATAATTGTACGGATTAAACACGTAGAATGATAGTTTGCGTTAGCGTAGTTGGTTCATACCCCATTATCCTAACTTTTTATGTCCATTAATATTTAAATTTTGTCAGAAAAAATTTGAAAAAGTAGGTATTTTTTTTGTGCAAAAAGAGGCTCTTGTTGAATATCGCTATGAGCTATAGTTTGTGAGGACAATAAAGGAACTGTTACAGACAGACACACTGTTTTTTAATTTTCATAAAAAAGTAATATTTAAGTAACATCTTATATTTCCTTCTACAAACGTGCATTATAATTTGAAAACACGCTGTAAAAGGAATACATTTCTAATCTATTGTACGCCCGAAAGAAATAACAAATAGTGTTATTTTTACGGAAAGCGTTTATTTAAGTAGTTTTTATGATCGATTGTTTATTTTTAGCTTTTGAGCAGTTGAGTGTTTTATAATATTAGGTCTTGAAAACCTTAACAAGTAATTAATTATTTAAGATGAATATGATATTCAATGCTGTTCTCTCATAATGACAATGCGAAATATAATTAGCTTATTGTAGTATTAAAATTTGGGAAAATATTTTACATTTTGTGTTGTACATATTGCTTATGATTGAAAAATATGTCTGTGCATTATCGATCTGATTTTAAGCATTTTTTTGATATCAAGTTAATGATTTGCTAAAAAAAATATGTTATATTGCATTGACCTTGACAGGAGATGCGTACCTACTTTACGAAACAAAGATATAAATATGTTAATCTTCGTGTAGAGCAAAATTAACGCCTATAATTTACTTTACATTTAATATTCAATATGGTAGCAATATAAAATGATAATTTTTGATATTTTGTAATCATTAAAAATCATGCTGATGTTAAAAAGATGATTATATAAACACTCAGTATTTTTAACAGACGTCTACAAACTCATACGTCATATGGAATTAAATCGTTAATTTCTGTTTTTATATATTTTTTGTATAACTTTCGAATACACATTTTGTTATTGTTTGTAGAAAGCAAATCAGCATTGCATTTTTGTATATTATATTTATTTAATTTAATAAAATTTTTAAATTTATATAATTTACAGTTTATTTATTTTATTATTTTTACTAATTAATTAAGATACTGACTACCACATTTTGTTTAATTTAGATATAATATATAATGTTAATCGCCATATTAAACCTTAGAAACCTTCAAGAAACGGTATTAAACAAAACAAAATGAAAGATGCACATAATTCTATTTTAGTTCTATTTTACTGGAAATTTTTATTTTAAAGAAATGGCTTTTAACGTTATGTAAAATCTTTACTTCTCCTAAATTTGAAAGTTCAAATTCGAACTATTCACTTGTATTAGAATATAAGTTGTCAGTGAATGTTATTTTTATACCATTTCCTGTGAATTAGCATGTGAGCAGTTCCTCCAGATGAGGGCTATACTTAATCTACAGCGTTATATGCCAATTAAAGAGTAAAAAAACATTTTCAAACGCTTGACATCCGCAGTGATAAAATATTTGTGATAAACCTAACTGAACTTGAAAATTTTGAAGTATAAATAAAAACTAGGTCAAACGGTGTTAATGACACAAATTTCGAAGCTGGGATCTAAATTTGACAATAAGATCGGATGAGGACTGCATACAAGTAGTAATCAGCACAGAGACATTATTTTAACCTTTTGGTGTATCTACATTTTCGATTTTATTTTCTTACAGATGTTCGACTTAGTATATTTTACAACAGGTATAATAATTCAAATGTCATCTTTTATATTATAATATATGTATATTATTATATTTCATTTCGGGTTGGAAATACTATTTTTTCTACTTATATATAATTTTATATTCAATTTCAATGCTCAAAATTTTGTCCGATTTAAATGAAATGCATAAAAATAAAAGTATTCTATCGTCTTTTCTCACAGGGTTATAAGTACTAGGTATAATTCAACAATTAAAATATAGTTTCTGTTAAATAGGCCTTAGAAATACCACATAAAGAAAAAGGTCATTGATAGATTTTCCTTGGTATTGTGTTTTTTGTTTTTTGGGTATCTGCTGTAGAATAAGATGAGTATTATGGAACTTTATTTTATCTTTTATCAATAATTTAGTGACTAGACAAGGAAAAATATTCTCTAAAAAAATTTCAAATTCACTCAATTTTACTCAATAATATATAGATTTCTGTACACATGTGAAACTATTGCAACAGAAGTGAGTGAATGGGGTGGGGGAAGAAGGGAATAGTCAAAGACAACGCACGACAACCGTAGAATGGGATGGGGATATTCAATAATGAGGACATTTACTCCGATTGAGCTACAAGTACACCAAATACGAGTTTATATGCAGAATTTATTTAATTGGTACCAATATTTGAGTGAAAGTATTCAGTTTTAGTTCAAATGTTATCACAAATTAGTAAAATTATCAAAATGCTCAATATTGAGTGAAAATGTATTCAGTAATTTGACTACTCCGTATCTTTATTGCTTTCACTCGCGAAGTAATATATAACTCTCACTGGTTTTAAAAAATTGAAGATTAATATGGAATATGTTTCTATGTTAAAATGGTAAAATACAGTGTTATTCCATATTAGTAGCTAAAGGTATTTTTTAATTAGTTTTTTGATTAATTTTATTTAAATAATAGAGATTAGGAGATTTTTGACAGATCAATAAGATGTTTTATTATTTTCTCAATGTTAAGTGTTATCCTATATTAGTAGCTACAGGTGTTTTTTAATTAGTTTCATTTAAAAAATAAAGATTCATACAACAATCATGTTTATGTAATTTTGCATTTTACTCTTAATCGATAAGTTAATTTGCTATTTTCTCATAGTTAATATTTCACACAACTCTATATACAGTGTAATAAAAAGTATGGTAAAATTGCTCGAACTTTCCATGGTAAACTGTTGCCATGGAAATTTTACTTGAACATTCCATAATAACAGGTTACCATGGAAAATTGGTTGGAGGAATTGTACGATACTTTTTATTACAGTCTATTCCATAATACCCTATGCTTCATGTTTTCCTATAAAAATACCTTTTTAAGACGTTTATATAAATTTTATAATAAATCCTGACAAACCAAAGTTTTTCCTTACAAAAATGTCTCAAGGGAGAATATTCACTTTAGATTTTCTCATTTATTTGTGAAAATATGCTGGCCTTAATTCAAAGTAAATTGGTATAATATAAGTAGTAAGGATTTTATTCTTCTATTAACATTAATCATTGACCATGTTATTTCCGTCGAACTTCATGAAAGACAAGAACGTATTTTGAACATCAGCTAACGTCGCAATTTGTTTCCTAACACCTTTTATTTGCATTACAATCTGACAGTTTTAAAATCCTGGTATAATTTCTGTTACCATTAATTTAAAAAGTTACGACCTCAATTATCCACACAATATAAATAATTTAAACACTTATCTACTCATTTCACAAGGATTCAACTAGCATAATTAAAATATATGTCTTTATAAACAATGTTTAATGCAATTAAACCAGAACAAACTTTCAGACTTTATTGATATATAAACGAATCCCCTAATGTGAAAATAAACAGAAAGTCATTTTCTCAAAACAATGTTTGACTTCTCCGATTTTATTTCAAAACCAAACAATTTGTGCAACATAAATATAAATCAATTTTGATAGCGCATACAACATTTATAGTGCGACAAAAATAAATGGATTTTTGCATATGAAGGTTCTCAAATGTGTAGCATTTTCTGTTCCTCGTAAAACCGTGAGTATACTTCAGCAAATGACAATGACATTGAGAAAGTAAATATACAGTATTTTCCATGAATGGAGCTATGATAAAAACCTAGGGAAGAGAAATAATTAAATATCCTGAATGAATTAGCAAATTTCCACAGCTAGACGATATAATTAATTAAACGAATAGTTAAATCATTGTTTCAAGGTTTTTCTCGAAAGAAAAGATTAATTTTACTATAAATCATAGTAGGAACTAACACTTCACACTATATATAGACATTCAAGTCAGGCAAATTTCCAGAAAATAAATGTCATTGTATTTTAGGAAATTCACTTGTAACGAGTGGGAAAATATCTCATATTTAATTATTTTTAGTTGTTCGAGGCAAACAATATTATTGTATTAAAAGGGGATTTCCAATTTTTCAATTAAGACTTAGGGATTAGAATACAGGCATAGTTGCGATGAAATTTCTATGATTCACCTAAGTAGGAAGATTTATTTCTTTGAAAGTGTTTTTTTGCTATAAGAACTGATATGAAGAATTACAAACAATTAGAAATCTGAGATGATAATTAAGATTTTAAAAAGTAATATATTTTAGAAGGTAACCTTACCTTATAAGTAATTTATCTTAGGTAATTTTCAGAGAAAATTGTCCGCAATACCATACAGGGTAGCCCATCGAAAACGTACCGCAAGGCATTACAGGGTAGTAAAGAACTTTTCGGCAAATTCCAAAAACAGGTAAAGTTTGCTTCTGAGGGGGACAACTTTTGGCGCATAAAGCATAGCAAAATCTTCAACCCCCTAAGTGGGGGTGCTATCCCCTAAATTTTTTCAAATGGGAATGGGGGTCAAGTGGGGGGTCATTAGAAAGGGCTTTTAATTCTCTATACATCGATTCTTACTTTTTGAAAATTGATTCATTATTTTAGAAAATATGCAGCTTTGAAAATACGAACAATATTTTTGACGAGAAATGCGAAAATCGATTTAATTTTACTTCAAAACTTACGGTATTAGCTTGGTAAATTCTTTTAAAAAGAATTCGCTGTAAAAGAGTGATATTCATTCGAAGTGTAACTAAAATTTTTGATGGTGTATTATATTATGTGTAATATATTACAGATCTCAATTTGTCTCTTTTAATGGAAGTAAATCTTCATGCTTAACCATGAATTACGGAGTCCCACAAGGATCTGTCCTTGGACCTGTACTGTTTCTCATTCATATAAACGATATATCAAATTGTGATAGCATTTCCAAGTTTATCCTCTTTGCGGATGATACTACGATCCTAAATAGTGCAGATCAAGCCAGTGTCCTTCGTATAATGTTCAAACAACACAGGATAACGTTAAGCAGTGGTTTTTGGCAAATAAAATGTACCTCAATCAAAACAAAACTCAATCTATTTTGTTTACTTTGCGTTATGTGCATGATGAGTTCACCAATTGCGCCTCGCAAGTGAAATTTCTCTGAGTGAACATTGATCGCCAAATGTCTTGGAAGCAACATATTGACGAGTTATCTAAAAAACTATCTAAAAAATGTTTCTGATCAGAAGCCTTGTTAATTCTGTTTCGATAAAAACATTGCTGTCAACCTATTATGTTTTTTTTCACTCACGTCTGTGCTATGCTATTTTGAACTGGGGTCATTCTTGCCAAGCAGATAAATTTTTTAAATTACAACGCAAATGTATTCGCATTATTGCTGGGTTACCCTATACAGTGTAGGAAAGTACCGATGGTCTATCAGAAGTTACGTGAGAGCGATAAAGTAAGCCATAGAAATCCATGTGATAGACAAGGATGGCTATAATAGTCAACGCCCATTTCGCCCTTCCACAAATAAGAAGTGGATCTTATATATTTCTCCAATCATTTTGAATACTGTATGTTGAAAACAAAGAACTTTTGGACACATATTTAAATATCTTTTTTAATTTGTAAGTAAATTTTGCCATTGAAGTTAATATTAGTGAGATACATATGACATAAAATAATTAATAATGGGATTTATCTCTACTTAACTACTTATCAGATTTTCAGACAAGTAATTGTTGTGCAATTTACGTTAAAGGCGAAAATATTTCTACAGGATTAATTCTAGACACTATCACATTTATCCCCGTCAAACGTTATTGTCATGAAAACAAACTTTAAAAATGTACATGTATAATTTATATGTCTGATATTTTAAATTTATACAGTAGTTAAGATAATAAGTATAATCCTAACAAACTGACGTAAGTTACCAAACAGGGGCATGGTTAAATATTCCATTAATATGTCAAAGCTAAAAGGATGTAGAGATGTACTGATATAATATTTGAGAACAAAGAACTAGATATAACAGAGGTATTTAGTTATTTTTTACTAGTCTTGATAACATTGAGATTATGTTTCCAAACCTTTTCCATGTGTGTTTTAGAAACGACCTATTTAGTTCCAGAGTATTTATTTATATTTCAGATTAGTTTCAGTTTATTTTTCATGGAAAATCATCATTTGTATTAGGAAATATCGGATGTAAATATTGCAAACAGTTATTATTGCTTGTGTATTATATACATAAATATGCATCGGAGAATCACAGATTCCTGGACTCAAAATGGCCGATTTAGGCTAATTCCAATTCTTCCTCTCCTTAATATTCTCCCTCTAGTTCATCTCACTTTTCGTATATGTATATTTGGTTACCTGATCTAGATGGTAGTTTTTGGTCTTTCCCTTAGTGAATTCTCTATAGGTTCCGAATCTATTATGTTTTATATTAGTTCATGTGTGTCTAACCTAACCTAACTTAACCATATCAGCCTTTGTATTGTAATGTATCTCGTAATGTCTCCATCCATTGAATTTCATATTTCATGATTCCTGAGCGTTCTAAATTCTTATTGTAATTTTATTTTTGGTCCTAGAATTCTTGTTATTCTTCTTGTTTAACCGTTCGTATTGAAAGATCACGAAGAACATGTAAACATCAGAAAATGTACCTTTCCTGTTTTGTCCAGCAAATTTGTAAAGATACTCAATAAATGTGATTAATGCATTGTTATTAGTTTCCTAAAAGCATTTTGCAGGATGTGATTATGTTTATAGTACTGTAAGCCATTTTCTGTATGTTCCACAGGCGTGCAAAATTCAGAAAACGTAAGATAAACATGCGTAGTAAAAATATGCTTTTTCTTCTTATTTTTGAAGTATTATCGGTTGTCTTAAACCCTGAAGAAAACTTATAACTGGTACAGTGAAGAGATATTGTTTCTAATTCTAAATTCTAAAATGCTGAACAATATTTCTTAATTTATCCATTGCTATCAAAAATTTTTTGTTAAAGTGCGAATAAAAATTCCCAAAGGTACAAACTAGTCCTGTTCCTATCTGACAGAATTTGAATATCTACAGACGTTATTCACATAACATTCGATCTTTACTTTTGTTCCTTCAGAAAAAAAATGTATAGTTTACATATTTAAATACAACTCTTCCTCAGTAATGATATCAGGTTTGATAGAACTATCTATAAAGGGAGATACGTTCTAAAGAAAATACTAACAATAAAGTCTTAAGCCCTTTTAGCAATATAATAATAATAATGCATTTATTTTCCTTTAAGACATGTGTACACATATATAGGAATAGTCAATGTTACTTAACCTAAGACGACAGAAATTCATCTACAGAATAAATACACCTGTCCACTAAAAATAACTTTAAAAAAACTGGATTCGCTTTAGTTCTTCTGGCAGATAATTGAAAAGCTTCAAACCAAGAGAGTTAGGACAATTTCGTGATATATTAAATTTATATAGGGGCATCCGGAAGTCACCATTTTGACGCATATTAATTGAGTGAATGCCCCTATTCATTTTGAATGTTGCTCGATTTAAAATATATATATACAGTTCAAAAATTAATAATCCTGTAAGAGTTAACACCCCAAATTCCCTAAACAAAACTGTGCACGTGTGATAGCTTGGAATACCCGCAATATTCAATTGTTTTTCTAACACAGTACAGTTTTGAAGCTATGAGAAATTTTCCTATAACTTTGACCCATACCATTTTATTCTAAGTATGAAAATAAAAAAATAAGGCGAGGGGATAGAATTTTATTTGAATAATGTAATTACATATACAATTTTTTATTTTTATATATTTGTTAATAATTATTATACTTACTTATGTGCGTAAGACGGTGTTTACGTTTGTTTTTAGTATATTCAAGATTCAGAAAAAATATAATCGTCCAATCATTTATTTTCGAATTACTATTTTTTAGTTTAAAATAAAGAGAAAGTTGAATATATTTATTGATGACAATGTTGTTGTAGATAATTACTAGTAAATGAAAAAACTTAACTGATAATAAAAATATGCATAATCGTAACTAAAGCAGGGAGCCTATAAACACTTTACTTTGTTTTTTAGAATCCCTTTTACTGTCTTTTTTTGCTCTTTTGACTGTTAGGCGTCAAAATTATTACATAGTCTAGCGTCTTGGTTTAATATCCTTAACAGGAGCTAGAGGCTTTATAAATCGAAGCTTGTGAAGATACAAGGAATCATAAATTAATTAAAAATATTTTTCATTTTTATCATCTGATACTTCTTAGTAGTCACTCTCACTTTGCATTTTAGGTGTTTTTCTCATCGGTTTTGAATCTAAGGAACATCAACTTTGCTTTAACTTATTGGATTAGCATTTTAGTTGTTTTTAGTTCATTTCCACTGTCTTTCTTGCTCTTTTATATATTACTGTTAAACCTAAGAAGTACGGTATAATTTGGTCTCTAATAATTAAAATAGCCGATTTATGCAACTGACTAGGAACTCGTACTCTGGGTAATAAACAGCTAATTGACAAGGTTGACGTTCGTACGCAGTCTTCGATGATACCGCGATGATACCGTGCATTCATACGGCATAGTAAAATATAACTTTCAAATAAATATCTTTATTTAAAATCGAGCACGCCGTACAGTTTTCTATAATTTTTACATTAGTGAAAATATTTGGAAAATGAAAATTTATTATTCTTTCCAGAACCAATATTTCTGTACGGCATAAGGTTTTTATGTCTTATATTTCCAATATCTGTCTTGGGTCGAAATGCCGTCAATTTCTATTTAAACTGGAAAGTTTGATTTTCCGCTGACAACCCATGTGCCACGGAGAATTGACGGGATAGTGCTCAAATGTTTTCTTTTAGGTTGTAGTATTTAAGTCATAGACTCTTACGGTGCCTAAAATTATTAGGAAAATTTTCCTATCTGGCTTTTAGTATAATAGAGCTATGTTTCGGTTTACTATGCGATTAGAAATAATTCGAAAGATGATTTTCGAGTTTGTTGTCAGTTTATACAATATCATTTCATCAATATGCACGTGTGGTGAAGTTTAACTTCAAACACAACCTATGATGATACCTTTGGCTAATGTGTTTGACATACTCTTCCATAATTTCTGGATTCGCAGATTTTTTAATTATTTCCAAAAATACATTTTGTTTCAGTCCAATGTATTTGGATAACTATTTGGTATCTAAAGCAGCTATTAAAAACTCAAATCTAATGCAAAATATGTTGGGGTTCTCTGTAAGAAAGACGCTTTCTTAATTTAATATTGTAATGCAGTGGACTGCTAAACGGTTTGGAATAGAACACCCTATTCATTCAATAGTTTTGTACCATTTTTTACATGATATGTGTTTTATTTGCAACTTCGTATATCCTTCGTCTGAAACAGGATTACATGCATTACAAAATACGTTTTATAATAGTATATTTTTCTTTATAGAGAATTTAAAGATTTGTTTAGTAAATTTAGTAGCGGAAAACATACCCACGCACTGGTTCCATGACAATCTTGACTATGTAAAGGTAAATAAATTAACCGTGATATTGTGCAAACTATCAGATTAAATATATAACATGAATATATCACTGAAATAAAAAGGGAGGTATAAAAAATGACAACTATAGTGTTCAATTAAAAAAAAAAACAACAGTTTGATTTATATCTCTGAAATACAAGATTCAATTATATACTTTCTTGGAATTGTAAGAAAATTTTCTAAACCTTTGATCTACATCATTTTTTCCTAGAGAGAAAGGCAAAAAAGAGGGGTCGAATTTTATATGAATACCCCTGTATACAGGGTGATTCAGTCATAATGTCTTCAATTTTAACCACGTATTCGGAAAGCCTAATAAAGACAGAAAAAAAAATTCACGACCTTTTAAAAAATAAACAAATTACCTTTTAACTCCTGTTAACTCGGCGCCCTAGTTCGCAACTAGGAATGCGCCGGCTGGCGGACTGCAAACCGTTCAAACGTTGAAGAGAAACAGCTGATTTCCCCAGTCGCCTTGAATTTTGAAATTGGTGTCAAAATCAAAGTGCAGCGGATCCTAACTTTATTAACAAAGTGCTGTGAACGGATAAGTGTTTTTTAGCTGTACTGCTATTTTAAATAGGTTAGTACCATACTCTTTGAAAAGCGATAAGTCATTAGATATACATACTTTAAATTAAATTATTAATTAAACATACATAATACTAAAAACTCATATTCAATTATAAAACAGTTAAAACTATAACAATAATAAAAATGCTAAATAACCTAACATTTGAAAACCATTATTATCCTTATACATTTGTTTTTATTAATAAATACATACCTGTTAATATTTAAAATGTGAAAAAATATCTTATTCATTCATATTATGTCTAGGTAAAAAGGTCTGTTTTTGTTGTTCACTATTAAAAACGCAGTAAAAACTAGGTTAGTGACCACCGTCAAGATTCAGTCTCGATAAACCTTTGTAGATCAGTGGTCAAAAGCGGTCTGAAAAGGAGTTTAAATAATGATTTGAAAATATTTTTTGTATATGTATTTTAAAATTTTGTAATAGCGTAATATTATTCTTCTAATTTTCCCAACATTCCTTAAAATTAATAACATTATGATTGAATCACCGTGTATAATAAGTTTTATTTTTTAAGAAATATTTTTTTATAAGCACCAGTTTACTATTTTATCCCTTCGAGAACATCTAACACGCCACTGCTGCGGACATCAATAGTATTTTAAGTTCAATGCAAAGGTGTGGCCGTATACACATTGATTTTTTTCACCTGAATAATGCCATTAAATTAACCCAGCATCGCGTAGAGGTTATACACATCTGAATGACCTCTTTCACGGCTTCACCTTACTCGCCCGGTCGACCTTATCGCAACATAATCATAAATAATTAAAGTGGAGTGCGTACAATAAACTTCAATTGATTTATAAGGTCTGAGTTTTATCGTTCATAAATTTTAGCTTAATACACGTATATATAAATTGATTTATATAAATAAGAGATGTCAGACTCAATTTCGCAGGTACGTCTATTGTTTTTTTTTTTGGCAGAGTAGATTATAAAAGATCCCCTTGCTGTTATTGAATTCGAAATATATTGATAATTTGATGATTTATTAGTATGAAAAAACATACACGGTGTTGAAAGATAGTAACAGTTGTCTCCTAGTCACAGGCTCCAGGAAGCCTATGTAGGCGTGTAAACATATAAAGGCGTACCTGTACAGACAAATTTGAGGTGGTTAAATGTATAAGGTATAGGCTAAATTACAGGTCACCAAACACAGGAAAATCCCTGAGTGCAAGGCTAAATTAAAAAGAACACATTCAGGATGACACTTACACTTGGATTTTTAACAGAATTAGTTTAGCACCACGGGACTGGTGCGGACTTGGTTGAACTGCTGTGGGAATCTGCAAACTAAACATTTATTTTAATATTGTTAAAAAATAATAACTAACTTAGATGTTTCGTTGCTCTTTATATGTATTATTATTATTATTGGGTAAGCTTAAATAATTTCCAAATTGCCATCAATAATTGTACTCTTGCATATTTTATCGCATCAGTGCAGTTGGTATCTATCCGATTCAAGTGAAACAAAACAAAAAAAAACCAGTAAAAAAATATACAAATGATTCTCTAGCCCTAGCACGTTATTATCTATGTCCACTGCATATAATAAATATGTAGGCGTGAGGAGTTATACCTTTACTATGGATTAAGTTAACTGATCAAAAGACGATCTGAAGTTATGAGTAGTATGAATTAATTTATGAAAAGATGGTGTAATAATATAAAACTGATTAAATTAATATTTATAAACAAAAAAATATATAAAAAACATTTTCATTTGAACTTTATTCCCTAAATATACAGGGATGGCCAAAATTACGGAATAAAATTCATATCTTTTGAATAAGGTAATTTTTTTGAAACGCCGAAACACGTTAACTGATTTAGATTTTTTCCCATCCTTCGGTTATATAATAATTAATTTTTCTTCAACCCCCTAACCCCCAGCTACCCCTACTTTTTTTTTCAAATGGAAACATAAGGCATGAGGGGACTCGTTGAAAAGCTTATAGAAAACCGAATCCAGCCATACCAAATAAACAAGTTTTATTTTTTCAATAACAAGTTTTTTTTCATTTAGAAATTGAAACAACTAGATAATTTACAAAAATAAACTCAATGTCGCAAATGCTGAAAATGTCCTCCATTCACTATTTGGCATTCTCCAAGACGATAGTAAAAGCTGTCCACAGCATTCTGAATGACTTCAGCTGGTAAATTATGCATCTCCGCCCTAATCTTGTTCTTTAAATTCTCAATATTATCCGGTCTGTCCTGGTAGACTCTTTCTTTCAAATATCCCCAAAGAAAATAATCCAGGGGTGTTAAGTCGGGGGATCTTGGCGGCCATTCAACTGTACCCCGTCTACCAATCCAGCGATTTGGAAACATTTCATCTAAGTATCTTCGAACATCAATACCAAAATGTGGGGGAGCGCCATCTTGTTGGAACCAAATTCTTTCATTCGGTATATCTGGATCAATTTCATGAGGGAAAATCACAGCTAGAGCAGGTATCAGGTCAAATGTTAGGAAATCCAGGTAGCGTGCGGCAGTAAGATTTTCTTCAAAAAAGAATGGGCCCAAGATTCTGTTGTTGATGATACCTGCCCATACATTAACTTTTTGTGGATGCTGCGTATGCGATTCGCATGTCCAGTGTGGATTTTCCTGGGACCAAAAGCGATAGTTGTGCCTGTTAACCACTCCATTTAAATAAAACGTAGCTTCATCCGAAAAAAGTACGTCTCGTTGAAAACCATTATTGTCGTCACACCGTCTCATCATTTCCTCACAAAATTGTAATCGCCTATCATAATCGTCTTCCAAAAGCTCTTGGACAAGACATACCTTATAGGGGTGGTATTTCTCTTGTTTCAGAAACATTCGAATTGCAGTTCGAGAAGCATCGTGATTGCGGGCCAATGAAACAGTTGAAGTATGAGGATTTTCAACAAGTTCTAATGCAATGTCTAATTTCTTTTCTTCATTCAAAGCACGTGCCCGTCCAGTTTTGGGCAAAGTCTGTACTGTACCGTGTTCCTCAAATTTGTGAAATATTTTACTAACTGTCCCTTGCGAGATTTGGTTTTCGGGATATTTCGCATTAAATAAATCGCGCACTTCAGCCTGACTTCTTATTTTGTCTCCACATCCAAGCAATATCAAGATTTCGATGCGTTGCCTTTCCGACAATACCATTGCAATTCAGTAAATAACTTGATTTTGACACAATAGTAACGTTTCGAACTCCAATTTACAACTAAAGCGAAAAATTAACCAGAAAGCCTGGCAAGTAAGTGGTGCCAAAAAAACGCAACATAAAAAATATATCTTTTTTGCGTTAGCAGTGATAGGTACAGTTTCAAATTCTTTATTTTATTCTGTGCAAATTCATGGAGGATAACACTGAAGATAATTAAATTTTATTTCACTTGTTAAGTAGGTGTTTTATACAACCCTAAAAACCTTGCTATTGAAAAAATAAAACTTGTTTATTTGGTATGGCTGGATTCGGTTTTCTATAAGCTTTTCAACGAGCCCCCTCATGCCTTATGTTTCCATTTAAAAAAAAAGTAGGGGTAGCTGGGGGTTAGGGGGTTGAAGAAAAATTAATTATTATATAACCGTAAGATGGGAAAAAATCAAAATCAGTTAACGTGTTTCGACATTTTAAAAAAAATTAACTCATTCAAAAGATATGAATTTTATTTCGTACTTTTGGCCATCCCTGTATACATTCAGCTGACAAGAAACTAAAATTATACCACAAACAAATAACTTTAACATTTTTTTTATATAAACATGTTTCCAAAAATGTTAGGATGTTAAAGTTTAAAAGAATTACTAAAAAGGTCGGCAAACTCTGCTGACGCGGAGTTGTCCTTTTTCTCATGCCGCGCTGTGCGCGGCATGAACACCGCTGCGCGGTGCTTTCCTCGCCGGTTGGTAAATATGTATAACATTTTTTGGAACACCCTGTATATAAAAGTCATCAACATCGTAATCTCATAATTATCGTTCGAAGTTCAACACAATATTTTTAGACATCCTGTGAATAAAAACCTATTAGAAAAGTTATATTTTCTTATGGAAAGATTTAAAAATTAAACCCCATAACGAAAATAAAATACGGTAATAAAGTAAAAAAGAATTCTTTAAGGATCCTGTGCGAGATTCGAACCGTTTACCCCGGGTTGAAACGCGTCACTTTTACCGCTGAGCCATCATGGCCTCTACATAGACTTTGTCCGTATAGGTATTTGAATTCCCGTTCATAGCCGAAGTAAACAAAAATTTTCGTAATGTTAAAAATTGCATTTTTCTGCCGTAAAATCGTCCGTGGAGGATTCGGAACGGTATAAAACATAAAAATAATCGCCGGAAAACGAAATCGGAAAATTCAGTTTCGACAATTCTGACGTTTCTACCGCGGTGACACTTTGTGTCAAAATAATCTTAATCTCGTCTTAAATTTTGTTACATTTGACCTAATAAAAGTTGAGGGCGATATAGATGAGAGAGAACGATGCGACGCGACAGCAGAAAGGCGTCCCGGTAGCATATAGAGGACGTCGTCGGGTCTCGGGAGCGGCTTGTACGCAAAGAGAAAAGTTCCGGCTCCCTCTCGGAACAAAGCGCGGGTACCGACTGTATCCATAAAGGAAAATATGACGCCGCGAAAATAGCGTTTTCGGTGAAATAATCCCGGCTTTACAAAATAATCTCGTGGCGACGAAGAAAGGAAGAAACTCTCGCGTAAAAGCTGAGCGAACCCTCGATCGGTCCTCGAAGTATTTTAAATCGACCCTCAAAACATCCGTCGCCGTCGGCGGGCGTTCCCATCGGGTTCTGTCTCTCTCCTGCAGCGAAAATTTGCCGTTTTCGGCGAAGAGCCCCGGGAAAACGAAAATTTATCTAGGAAAACGCAGAGAAGCCTCCACCGAAATACCCCCAAGCGACAAAGGAAGGACGTCGCGGCAAGCGAAAAAAGCCTTTGCCGCCCTAAAACGTTCCTTTTTCGAGATCCGTGCGGGAGTGAAAACCACCTGCAACAATTAATATATCGGAATACGAACATAATTCTACGGCCAATGATTTTTCAGAAAATGCAATTCAAACTAGAAATTAGTACATGTTCCACCAAGTTTACCTTTTATGTACTTTAATATGAAATAAAAATATCGACTTTTCCATGAAACTGTGACAGATATAAAAAAATACTAAAATAGAATTTCCAGTTGATATTAGTGGATGTGCTACTGCTACTGTTACTACTACTGGATATAAAAAAATACTAAAATAGAATTTCCAGTTGATATTAGTGGATGCTTGGAAAAATCTGAATACTCTTCCTTATCCTTATTTGATTTTATTCTTCTAATATTTATTTCTCTGTAATTTAAATTTTTTCGTGTTACTTATGAAAAGCTTTACTAATTAATATCTACCACAAGTTGTATTAACAATTGTTTACGCATCATTAAAGTTTGAAATTAGTACAATGAACTGCGGACGCCAAATGAATAATAAATTATTGCAACGTTATTTCACGTGATATCACTTTAGTTAAGTAACCACATGTTTAAAATTATTTAATTATGGTATCTATTATCTGTGGTAGAAAGTTTATAAAATTAAAAAAGTATTATCGCCTATCAGAAAAGACATGTCCAAATAAGAAATATTTTTAAATAAAACTGTTAAGAAACAGCGAAATGTGGAAATCCCAAACATACCTATTTGGAGAAGTGGTGATATAATACTGAAAAAATCCTTAAAGATCAATAAATGTATAAATTATATGTATATAAATTTTTTCTCCCATTTTTAGTAGTGGAAATGCTAATAAAATATTATACAGGGTGTTAAAAAAAGAGTGTAAAATATTTCAGGAGGTAATAGTATGAACCAAAATAAGCAGAAAAGTCTTAATAAACATGGGTCCGCAAAGTAACGGTTGCGGAGATATGGACCACTATTCGTTTTTCAAACATTTTATTTTATTAGGAATAAACCGACAAAGGAAGCTTTTAACAAACAAAAAACAAAGTTACAGAAGATGTTCAAAGTGCCCTCCGTCCATTTCCAAGCAGGCACGACATCTTCGTCTCAACGATATTCGAACTCTTTCGAAAACACCCTCCTTGGTTTGGATTTCTTGACACTTTTGATTAATCCGTAGCTGCAGCTCTTCCAGGCTATTTACAGGAGTACCATACACTAATGTCTTCAAATATCCCCAAACAAAGAAATCTAGAGGGTTCAGATCAGGCGATCTTGGAGGCCATAAAACAGGTCCGGCCCTTCCTACGGTCTACGGCCCTATGTGGAAAAGTTTGATGTAAATGCTCTCTAACGGCCATGGAAAAATGAGTTGGAGCACCATCATGCTGGAACCACATTTGTTGCCTCTGATTCAAAGGAATGTCTTCCAAAAACTCATACAGTGTGTTCTGCAGAAAGTTGAGGTAAGCAGCGCCTGTTAATCGGTTTGGTAAAACAACAGGACCTAGAAACCTGTCACCTACAATACCCATCCAAATGTTTAATGAAAAACGTGCCTGATGTCCAGATTCTATTAGAGCATGAGGATTTTCGTCGGCCCAAATATGCGTATTGTGAAAATTAAACGCCATTTCTTGTGAACCCGGCCTCATCAGTAAAAATAATATGTTCTAACTAATGATATTGGTAGCCTTATTTTTATTCAGTTTGTTGTCAATAGTGGGAAAATTAGAGGCCAAATTTCAAAGAAAAACACCAAATTTTCTCAATTGTCGACGTTTCGTCACTTATCGTGACAGCCTCAGGACACTATAAAATTTAATAATTTCAAAATTACATCACAATTTATAAATAGCAAACTTAATATTTATAAATTGTGATGTAATTTTGAAATTATTAAATTTTATAGTGTCCTGAGGATGTCACGATAAGTGACGAAACGTCGACAATTGAGAAAATTTGGTGTTTTTCTTTGAAATTTGGCCTCTAATTTTCCCATACAGGTTCTAGAGGTGACGTGTTTTGAAAGTAAAGGCTATCTCAGTTCTCTGGTAGTGCCATGTATAATGGTGAAGACTATTAGAATTTGTCTACGACGGGAAGGAAAATAATACCGGCGAGTGCGAAGATGTAGACTCCGGTAGTGATACTCATTTTGGTGCCAATAATAAATCGATAAAACACACAGTTATAGTAAAAGTTTGGCTCGTAATTGGCCGTTTTAATTAATAGAATATCAGCACACAAAAAATCCAAACCTAAAGATCTGACATCAATTCCGACGTATTTTGACCAGCTGAAAACGGTACCGTAGTCCGTTTATGCACAACTGGTCAATATTTTGTAAAATCTATATTTATGGTGAAAATGGGCCCAAAAATCGCTCATCATTTCCGAAAGCCCAAAACGATCCCGTAGTCCAAATTTAAGCGCGACCTGCAAACTTCTTGTTAGACGATTTAGACGAAAGCTCCTCTATTCATAGACGAATATCATTTGAGCATATTTACTTTTTACCCTCACCAACCTTACCGACCGGAGATAGATAACTTTTTAATTTTCAAGTCTCCGAAAGTAAATACTTCTAAACTGCGACATTTTTGGAAAAATTTTTCGGAGAAAGCGTGCTCATTATCAGTTCAGAGAGGAATATCGTTGCGACAACATTTTCCCACCTTTGATGATTTATTTTCTTAGAATTGTTAGGAATCATAGAGTTTTCTTTGTTTTTTTTCTATTTTTGCGACTAGAACACCTCCACGTAGTGACATCCTCTTCGTAGATTATCTGAAAACAAAAGAGTAAGATACTGTAGAAACAAAGATTAACCAATAATCTCATTCTTTTGCTAAATTGGGCGATTTTTAGGTCCATTTTCCCTCTAAGATTTTATAAGCTTTTCAGCTGGTCAAAATAGGTAGCAAATGATATATTCAGATATTGTGTAGAGTAAAATCAATTTTGGACTATAATTGAGCGATTTTTGGGTTCGTTTTCACCCTAAATATAGAATTTACAAGTTACTGATCGGTCGTGAATAAATTCCGACTATGGTATTATTTTCAGATGATCAAAATACGTCGGAAATTATATGTAAGATCTTTGGATTCGGACTTTTTGTGTGCCTGATGTTCTATTAATTAGCATCATAATGAATAGCACTACCGCAGTCTACATCTTCGCACTGCACAGTTTTTTTTGTGTTTCATTTCTGTTTGGTACTTTTTCTTATTTGTTATTTGTTGCATTACAGTTTTGTCAAATCTGACGTTTTTGATGTTCTGCAGCTTCTCTCCATAATCAATAGATGCAGTAAAATTTAAAACAAAATAATGTGTTCGTTATACAGGCTATTACAAATTCACTTCTCACTACAGGGATCTCGGAAACGGTAAGAGATACGAAGTAGCTTAAATAGGAGCAAAGTTGCATAATCAGGGGACCAATATTATGCCTCTAAAAAATGAAGGCTAACATGATTAGTTATCGAAATATTTGAAAAAAACCGAAATTTTGGAAATCCGTTTTTGTTTAATTTCAGCCTTATTTGAGGTGATATTGAAAAAAGAAGAACACTTTCTAATGGCATCTTTTTGTCCTCTATCGAATGGCATAATCAATTTTTATATGTAACGTTTCGTCTCTTCAGGACCATCATCAACTTCATTTTTTTTACATACGACCCTGGTAATTTTATTACATTTTTTGTCTCGAAAAATTCATCTTCAATGTATTCGTTCCAAATTTATTTATTTTTTTAGATTTCTATGTTTATTGAATTATCATACACTCTAAGTGTCGTTAAACCCTGTGAAATCCACCTAGTTATTTAAACTACATATTACCATCACACGTTACAATAAAACATTATTAATGTTTTAATACCAAAACTGCAAATAAATATACTTTAAAAAATTACAATAAATGTTCAAAAAAGTTTCCGTTTAGGTTTGAGCACGGGATTAAAACTCTAATAANATTTTTTGTCTCGAAAAATTCATCTTCAATGTATTCGTTCCAAATTTATCTATTTTTTTAGATTTCTATGTTTATTGAATTATCATACACTCTAAGTGTCGTTAGACCCTGTGAAATCCACCTAGTTATTTAAACTACATATTACCATCACACGTTATAATAAAACATTATTAATGTTTTAGTACCTAAACTGCAAATAAATATACTTTAAAAAATTACAATAAATGTTCAAAAAAGTTTCCGTTTTGATTTGAGCACGGGATTGAAACTCTAATAATGTTTTATTGTAACGTGTGATGGTAATAGTTTAAGTAACTAGGTGGATTTCACAGGGTCTAACGACACTTACAGTGTATGATAATTCAATAAACATAGAAATCTAAAAAAAATTAGATAAATTAGGAACGAATACATTGAGGTCATGAAGGCTTGAAAAAAATGTAATAAAATTACCAGGGTCGTATTTAAAACCATGAAGTTGATGACGGACCTGGAGAGACAAAACGTTACCAAAATTACACAAAAAGTGTGCCGACTTAAGATCAAAATATGTGCTAAATTCCAAATAAATATCACTGGAGTTATCAATAAAAATCATTTTTTTAAATTTTAATTTTGACACCCTGTATTTTGAAAATGGAGCTTCGAATTGCAAAGTCCTATTATTTTAGTAAAAAAAATATGTGGTTAACTGCTTGACCTACTAATTTGTAACACCCTGTATATAGCGAACACATAATTTTGTTTTAAATTTTACTGTATCTGTTGATTACGGACAGAAGCTGCAGAACATCAAAAACTTGAGCCAGGTTTGACAAAACTGTAATGCAACAAATAACAAATAAGAATATATGATTAACGGATTGACCTACCAATTTATAACACCCTGTATATTTTATGATAAGTATGAAAAATTCAGTATATCAAAATTTCTCAGAAATATTGTAAATAAATTTACAGATTCATTATTCTCTTTCCAATAAATGTACCTAATCATTTGAAAAATATATTACCACTTCTAGAAAAGTTCCTTGCTTGTTTTTACTGTCAAGATTAGATGTTTTGACACTGTTATTCAGCCGTTTGTGTAACTAAGCCTATTTTATTGCTAGTTCTAGGTAAATTAAGTCTGATGTCAATATGTTTATGTTAGTGTTGCTCTAATTTATTATATTTTATTATTTATCCATCAAATGTGCAAGGAAACAAAAATTATTATCTTTCACGCAGTTAATTAATAATATGAAATAATTACGCTTTATAATTTCCTAATAAGAATACCAATAAAAAAATTTTTTCGAAACACAACATTAAAAACGTATTTTTAGAGTTTTTAATTATCTTTAGAGCTAAATAAGATATACATAAGTAGCTTTCAGATTTGTTATAGTGGCTCTGCTATGACGAAGAGCACTTACTTATTTGCAATATTGCAACACTATATTAGAAATTATGTTAGTCTGGGGTAAAAATTGAATGTTCCTAATTAACAAATTTTAAATGTAACCATTTAACTGGGCCATTCTCTAAATTGCATCAGTAAAAAGAACAAATAATGTAAATGAACCCGTCCTAATATGTTTTAATTAACAATTTAATTGGAATCATAAAAAGTCTATTAAAACGTCCAATTTATTATACTTATACCATTAAATCTCGAAAGCACTGATATACAGTTACAGACGGATGTTGTGTTTCATAGGCGGCACAATGTCAAATTTTTTTGGGCTTGGGCTTGGCCTAAGATTTCAGTAGAATTAAAGATGAGACAAAATAAGTGTATATTCAACATCTGTATAATAATTATTATAATAAATTTTCTATTAATGAACTCAACCGTATTATTTTATTCAGTAGTTACTATGTTCGATGGTAATATGTGAAATTGTTTCAGACTTCAAACCTACTAATTAACTAAGCTGACTTTTTTTGCTTTCTACACCAGAGCGATTTGGTATCTAAACCTAAAATAATCTAAATAACTACGTAAATTTTCGTTATTTAGTACAGCTTAGTCGTACGTAAATTTGTATAAAATTATGACAAATATTAAGGATTGCCAAATAATATCGGGTCTCCCTAACGCAAGATTTGAATTGTGAGCTATTTTCATTTCGAATAGTTGGCAGCATTGTGCAGGGTAACATGTTGTAGTAAACACGTTGCGGTTAGATAAAATGGAGCGCTGTATGATGGAAGAGCGAGTGAAGACTGTGAAAATTCATTACAAGTACGGAGAGTGTGTAGATGAGACTGTGCGCAAATTACTAGGAAATTTCGGTAGAAGGAACGCCCCGAATGAAACAACTGTGTTGCCAAATTTTATCAAACAGGTGCGGTTACAGACAAAAGAAAACAGACCGACCTCGTCTTGGCCGTTCAGCCGAAAATATTGCTACGGTGAGTGATAGTGTGGACGAAATTCCCATAACCTCAGTGCGCCGTCGGTCACTGCAATTAAACATTTCAAAAAACACAATGCAGTGGATAACAAAAGATCTGCATCTGCATCCATTCAAGATTCAACTCACTCGGGAATTCAAACCATACGACCATTTAATGCCATCGGACATTCATTGATTGGATGTTGGAGAATAGTGATTTTGCTAAGAAAATCATCTTTAGCGACGAGGTGTATTTCCATCTTAGTGAGTACGTGAACAAGCAAAATGTCGAATTTGGGGCAGAGACAATCCTCGGGCTATTCACGAACGACCACTGTATACCCAAAGAGTGACAGAATGTTGTGGATTTTACGCTGGTGGGATAATTGGTTTGTTGTTTTTTTTTTTAAATGAGGCTGGAAACTCAATAAATGTCAATGGAGAAGGATATCGATAGATGCTATTGAACTTTTTGTGGCCTCATTTGGATGGTATGGATTTGGAAGACATGTGGTTTCAGCAGGATGATGCCACCTGCCATAGCACGTGCCACTTGTTAAGGCAGAAAAATGTACGACTGATCTCACGAAACAGTGAAGTGACTTTGCCACCAAGACCAAGCGATTTTACACCATGCGACTTTTTTCTGCAAAGATTCGTAAAGTTTATTCTGCTCAAATGAATTCCTTAAAAAAAGGTACAAATTCAGAATAGCAGGTATGCGAAAGCGTGATGCAGAATTTCCTTAAAATAAGTCGGGTATGCTTAATAATTCGCGCAGGATATCTGTCCGATATTCTCTTTCATATTTAACGGCAATGTCTACAATTTAAAAATATGTAAAATCTTTACCAACTTCTTAATTAGTGAAATATTTTTTGCCTCATTTGAAATCATGCGTTTCTTTTGGGACATCCTTTATTTTCACTGTTTTATGTAAATAATATGATCCCTTTAAACATCCGTGTTGCAATATAATTCAGTGATGTAGGATTTTATCTTAAAAAACAATGCTTATAGCATCAAAAAGACAAATAATATTTGCATGTTTAGAAACAGTGCGTTTGTTTAGAGATTTATAATGTTATTTCAACATTTTTATTATTGGAAGGTTATCCATTTTAAGACCATTTCAAAATTACTCTTATAATGTTTGTATGTGCATACTGTAAGTTAATTTCATTGTATATTTCTCCTTCATGTTATATATCTAAATTAAATTCGCAGGAAACAAAGATTGGCCTTCGTAATGGTTCTCGATTATTCACTGTATAATATTAAAGTCAATGATCATTTCACATTATTTGTTGTTTATAACAATCACCAACAAGGTAGGCTTTGTAAAAGGAAGTCAGTAAACCGCAACATTCTCTAGTTTATATTTTTTCTGCTGTATCACAGAGAAGACACATGTTTATAAATAATTTACTAGGAAATGTTGTAAAAAATGTGTGAGTCATCTGTTATTCTTGCGAAAGAAAATTATTATTTGAAAATGACATAATGTTGGTCCTGGTTTGTTTCTATTAATAAAATTTTTACCTTTAGAGCTACTTGAATAAAGGCGAAAGTTATTCGATTAGCGTTCCATTTTCACATTTACTAAAAAAAAATGTAAATATTCCTGCAACTGCGGGTATCCAAGAATATTACAATTTCGAACAAAACAGTGACAAACAAACGTAGTACTTAGTGAAAGTCACTCTATTTTTGTTATTTCAAAATGATGCTAAAATTATTTGTTGGTGCCTTCATGTGCATAGTTGTAGGAGACGGTAAAGAAATTTGTTTTAGAAATAAAAGCAAAAAATATATGGATAATTAAAAATTGTGATACACGAGTCAGATTTAAATTGGATCCAAGAGTATGTGATAAATGAGGTTTTTCATATGAACATTTCTTTAAAATTGCTTCGTTTTCGAGATACAAGATAAAGTTTAAAAAAATGTATTTTTTTTTTATTATATTTTTCGAACTGGCGGACCTATTCAAAGTAAATTTAGTATATATTTAGTCGTCTAAGCGTCTAAGTGACAGAAAGATGGATTATGGCTTCAATTAGTTAACCGAATGTAGTACACTCGTGTACTATGTAAAAATAATTCACATTTTTCATTAAAGCCACTGAAGTAAAAAATGTCTTGATTCTTTTTACATATGTCTCAGTTTCACGGGATTTTGTGTAAGCAGGTGTAGGTTGTCCATATTTGTATCTGTATATTACAGCCACCCTATATATAGGTACCAACAATCGTCACCGCAATTTTGTCACAAACTGTTTCATTCGCTAAAGAGAACGGTACATCGAACAAATCCTTGACTTGAGATATTTCTCACTGTTCTAGCAAAATGCTGAGCTCGATACATCAGACATCAATTATGCACACGCAAGACACGAGGAACAAAAAAATACCAAGAATCTCATTATAATTCCGATTTGTGAACTAATTATAAAATTGTTATTATATTGACGGTCACAGTAATTTATAGTAGAGTTTTTTGTTATACCTATCTGTGTTTATCTGCAGGACTATGTGACCCATTTGAAAAGTTTAGAATATTTCTATACTCATTCAAGCATCAATCACTACCTATTACATTTTAGTAATAAGTAGATATCGGAAATATTAGGGCGGCTGCAATATGGTACATTTTTGGCTGTAGGCTGTGTTCTCCTTTATGAATTTTATTCAAACAAAAATGACAACCATTGCTTTCTTATAACTGCACTCTTTACAAAACATATGTGTAAGTATTTGCATAATAGATCTGAAGCTTCGCATCGATCATGTTATTCCATACGTATCTAGCGGCACCCTAAAGCCTGCCCTGTTGGCCTGGCGTACCGGTGAACAATCCAAGTTTTTTTATGAGAACGTTGTCCGTGTTCGAGTGCGTTTGACGCTTTGCTTGGTCAATAGTATGGGACATGTTTTTTAGCAGTAGCATTGTGTATCGTGAGCATAGAGCGGCACACAGCTTGACCATAGATTTAGCCTATGTCTGCGACTACAACGCGTATTGCCACTCACTAGCGTAATATAAATAGATTACTAGTGTTTATTTAGTAGATAGTCGTCACAAAGTTTCCCATGTCTAGTAATAAGTATTTATATTTGTTTCATTTTTTATTTTTATACATTTTTTATTTTTTTTTACATCACTTTCTATGCGTAATACTTATTGACTTTTAAACTGAATGCTTCTAAATTGTGTAAATTGTTTGATTATATTGTAGCACATATCCCTGATTGATTTATACTCTAAATTTTGAGAACTCAAAAATCCTAAATTTTTTTCTTAATACGGGGACTGAAGGGTTCAGCCTTTGAGTCGTTTAGGTTACCATTTTATGTTCATCAGACAACTCTAATAGAAAACATAAACATACATGTTCTCGCTGTCATAACTCAAAATCATCTCCTTGTTCCAGATGTTTCGAATCATGTTACTGGCACCTGATAGAGAAGCGCTTCTGCTTCGACGAAGAGATCGCCTTGTACCAGGAACCACTCGGAAAAGAAGAAAAAAACAATAACATGTTCGACAACATGGCGTTCTACGACAGCGTATCTGTGATAGCGGGCCGCGCGATAGTTACCATAGATCCACTCCCCGAAAAGGTCAGAGATGGTGGACAGCCCGTAGTACAACAACCCAGAAGACTGAGGTGGCAGGAACAAATGAGGATCGAGGCCAGGAATGGCGACGTTATTATGAGGACAGAACCTTCCTTGCTAGAGAAGACCAGCGACGACAGCGCCAGCAGTGACACTCAGGAAAATGCCCTCAAAGACGATGAAGTAAGTACAACAAATAGGCTTTTTCGTATCGGACCTCTCACATTGTGATCTAATAATTGTATAAGTACGCTTGACTATAAATATGTAATCAGCCTCATAAGCTCTGTTCCAAAATTCGTTACATTCAAACCAAAAACCAACTGAATTTGAATTTATATACATATGAGTTATATAGATTAACATAATTGTGACGCGATAGCAGTTTTGCAAATGGAAAGAAAAATTTTAGTCACAACCATCTTAACAATAACTATGCATGAAAGATTAATTTGACGTTAGGGTGTTGTTAGATCTTAATAAAATGGAAATAGATAGATATTAAAATCAGTTACCTTGCTATTAATCTGAATGTGTCATTTCAAATACCTGAAGCTTACTGCAGCGTATAGCATAGGAGGCATGTTGGTGTGTCTGATCCGAAATGGCCTGTTGTTTATGGGTTCATAGAATCGTGAATTGCGGAATATAAATATTATTTTGACAGGCTTATGTAAAGCAGTTACATACATATAAAATTTGAATAAAATTAACCAACAGCAACTAACTTAGGAACATTTTGAGACTTTTCTATTATAAAAAAAATAGTTCAAGGGAATTTGGATAGACCATTTGCAAATAGAACCTTTTCTCCTTGAAATTTTTTCGTACCACAGTTGGCGAATATATTCCAAAAAGGATGAGTGTATTAGGATATATAGGAATATCGTTAGCAGCGAAGCCTAAATAAAAGTCAATTATTTTGCCTCAAATTCTCAAAATTTAAAATAATAGTGGAATTTTATAAATCTATCCATCTGGCCATATTCTGTTCAAATAAGCATGAATTTATCAACATTTGTTGCATCTGCTGATCCATGAAATAAAAATATAATGCAAATGATCTTTTCACATCTGAAATAAGGAAATTTTCAATATTAGATGCTTGCTTTAACGACATTGGTTAGCTTTAGTTGAACTCTCTTGTACGTAGGTAGGTTTGAAATCAATATCTTCAGTGGTTCATCAAAAACTGTGTTTTACGTCCTCTCTTTGAAGGATTACACAGGCACACAAAAAAACAAAAGTCCAAACTCAAGAAAGCCACATATCATTTCCAAACAAATTTCGGAGAAAAGTGAAATTTTTGAGTGAAACTGGTCCAAATATGGGTATGGGTATGAGTTTTTCCTAAATTCCAAATACATCAGTTTCCTAGTATTTTGAGACGCTAAACACGATGCCATTGGTAAAATTTAGCCATGACCTCGATATTTCTCAGAAAATCTATTATTTTGGTGAAAACTGGCTCCAGTATGGGCCAAAACTGATTTTTTTCTTAAATTTTATCCAAGTATATCATTTTCGTAGTATTTTTAGGCGTTAAACACGATACCATTGCTGGAATTTACCTCTGAACTGGATATCTTTCCGATAATCCAAAATTTTTACACACCTGAAAACTAAAAAAGGAAATTATTAACAACTTCATAAGAAACACAAGGACTTACCACTTTTACCTCCATCATCAACATAAAAAATTCCAAAATTATTGACCATTCTGTTTGATAAAGAAAAATATTCATTATCGCAATTTAAAACAAATTACAGCTTTAGGATGAAAAGAATTATAATATTATTGGATTATTTAAGATATTGGATGAAAATATGACTTAAATACAGAATAAAGAAAATTAAGCAAATATTTTTATAAATTGATGAAAAATGCTGATTTAGGAGAAATTATGGAAAATATTAGAAAATATAAAGACGTAAAGTTAGTCACTAGATGATGAAGTAGATATGATGCAAACCATTATATTTTAAAGCCAAATTTTCACAGTTGTAGGTTTTAGTATATTAGATATTTCGAAAACAAATGTGCATGATTTTTATTACAACCACATTAAACACAAATTTAATAATAAAGCAAAATTACTGTACACCGACACTGATTCTTTAATATATCATTTCTTTGTTTACGACATATACAGGGTGGTCCCAATTTTATGCAGCAAACTTCGAGGGCAGATAAATCTCTTTAAAATAATAGGTATTTGCCTTATAAACCAAGGTCTGGAACGGTCCCGTTTTAGAGATACAGGGTGTTGGAGTTGTTAAAAAAATTTGATTTTTTGTTTATATCTCGGGAATCTATTAACCGATCTCAATAAAATTTGGTACATATAATGTATGATAGTAGGCCTTACATTTCCTAATATGAGCTTTAAAGGTTCAACCAGTGGTGTACAACTGGACAGGGGTCGCCCCTTTTTTATAAAGAAAACCTACGCCACTGCATTTTTACAAGTTATTGTATCGGATTTATATTCAAATGCACAAAATACGACAAAAGGTAACTTGTATTTTTTCCCTAAGATTCGCCGTTCTCAAGTTATTCATACCAATACAATCCCCTGGTGGCAGACACTTCTATAATAATATTACAAGAATATTTATATTTATGCTTACAAGTAAGTAAGCACACCAACGAAATTCTTTACACTCCTTTCCACACCATCTGTGAGGTAGTGTTCCTGGCGCGTTTTTGTTTCCCCTGGAGGCTTAATCTACTATATTTACAAATAAGAACAATTTAAAGTTGCCTTTTTTACGTATTTTGTGCATTAGAATATAAATCCTTTACAATAACTTGTAAAAAATGCAGTGGCTTTGGTTTTTTTATAAAAAAGAGGGGTGACCCCTGTCTAGTTGTACACCACTGGTTGAACCTTTAGAGCTCATATTTTAGGGAATGCAAGTCCTACCATGATACATTATCTGTACCAAATTTTATTGAGATCGGTTAATAGATTCCGGAGATATAAACAAAAAATCAATTTTTTGTTGACAACTTCAACACCCTGTATTTTTAAAACGGTGC
>NW_019416515.1:289733-292349 GCF_000390285.2 Anoplophora glabripennis
TTAACCCTTAAATTGGCAAAATGGTGTTAAAGCTAATTAAAATAAAAAAAACATAAAATTGCATAAATTAGGCCCCATATTAAACAAAGGATTAGAAAAAAATTTTTGGAAAGGAAAAAAAATATGAGCTGTGTCCTATAGGATACATCGCCAAGTTTGGATTCATAAAAACATTTAAAAAATTCAGAAAAATAAACTTTAATTCCTGCTTTTTTATACATATAAATATATATAAAAAAAATTAAAATAAAAATAAAATTATTTTTGGTTATGAAAATTGAAGAAACAATTACGTTCCTTCACCAGGCACAGCCTCATACCGCATTTATCACACAGCCAATGAGTTGCTCCTGTTGTATATGTATGCTCCTGTGTCTGCATCTGCCTTTCGAGGAATATATAGGAAAATGGTCAACTTTGTCGTTACATACGTCTGTAGGTGGTCTTGCAGTTTGATTATGTGACGTAGAGAGTGTGGTGTTTCTGCAGAATTCCTTTTTCGTTTCACTCTATCTTTCATTTTCAGCAATTTGGCAATTTCTTATCTAAAATCTTTCAAACACATTTCTTCGTTTGGTGGTATATTTAGAATTTTTCTATCTCTCCTATATTAGCCATGCATTATTTATGGAAATATCCAGAATTTGAGCAAAAATTGACAAGTACCATCTACGGCTTTTCATAGTGATTCTGTACAGTGAAATTAACATGTCCATTAGATCTACACCACCCATATGAATATTATACTGGCGGACAATATCAGGACAAGGTATATTTATACTTGTTCTTTGGCTTTTGTCAAATCGTTTGACAGTTCCGAGAGGCTCAGCTGAACTAAATGAGCTAACTAATGTGACTGCCTTGTTAACATACCATTTGATACACTCTATTTTGTTTTTATTATCAGTTTTTTGACAATATGAGCCTCTGCCTCGTTTTGACAAAGTTTTGTCATTTTCCAAGATACAGTTTCGTAGTCTATTCGATCGTATGGTACCTAACGACAAAATACCATAGTTGTACCTTAGATGAACAAGCAGGTCTAAACTGGTAAAAAAGTTATCAAAATACAGAGCTGTACATGCAGGATATTGTATACTTTGAGAAAGTGGTACAACAGTTTTACCACCCAGTCCAAATGATATTTCTTCATTAGATAAACTATGCTGCCGAAATGTGTCTTCACCTCCATAAATTATAAAATCATACACCAATCCCGACACCCCTGCCCTTACAAATATTTTATATCCCCATTTCTTAGGCTTAGATTTAATATACTGTCTTTTAGATCCTGCTTTTTTTCCTTTATAGGGAACCATCATTTCATCTATACTTTGTTTTTTTTTCAGATTCTATATGTAAACAATTTTTTTTAAATATCCAACACAGGTCTTATTTTAAAATATTTATCGTCATTTATATGATTGTTATTCACAAAGTGAATAAATCTACGAATTTCTTGATATCTTTTCAAGGGCATGACAGCAGCAATTTCCTCGAATCTAAATTTTTGACTCCAGTAGTAGGTATAAACTGGCATGTCTACTATTCCCATAAATATATGAATGGCAATGAAGTCGAAAATTTGTGTTTTAGAAACAGCTATTGATTTTCCAAGTACTTGAAATGAATATAAGTTTGTTTGTTCAACTATCAAGTCAAAAAGATCATTGGAGAAAAACATGAAAAAATATTCTAATGGTGATTTGAGTTTACTAGGTAATGAAAAGTTGTCATCAGGAATTTTTACTGGAAAAGAAAATTGTTCCTCTGACCATACATAATAAATTTCAAGCTTCTTAGCCACAGACTTTTTTCGTGTAGTCTTTAGTTTTTCTCCACTGCAATCAGAATTGTTTTTTGCAGGATCTGCAGCACATTCGACTAATATTGGTCGAGACTTGGATCTTATTTTAATTGGTGTATATATTGTTTTATAAATCGGACATACATTTTCTATATCACAATTATTATTGTCTCCATTTGAAAAATATATAGCATCCTCTAAAAAGCCCCTTACTGAATTCGGTGAAGAGGGCGCCTCAGAACTAAACGAATCTTCCAGTGATGTTGCATCAGGTGCTACATTATCCATTTCATAAATTTTTAATACGCTTTCGACGTCATCATCGCTAGATACGTCTTCATCATCGGAAGCTCCATTTTCAGGTGGTAGTAGTGCAATAATTTTAGCAGTTCTGGATGAAAATGTAGGGCCGAGTTTAGTTCCCTGAGATATATTAATTGTAATGGTGCCTATGTTTTTATTAGACAAACACCCTCGCAAATACCTTTAAAAATGTATTTTTGAAAAACACTAAAACGTTGTTACAGTCAAATATTGCTATAAGAATATTTGGCAATGTGTCTTATAAATAACAGCTACTACACTATGCAAACTTGGTGATGTATCTTATGAGTAACATCTACTATAATATGCAAACTTGGCGATGTGCACTATAGGATACATAATATATAACAAAGTATTTACACCACAAAACACATCGTGTGAACTACAGAAAGTGTATAGAATCTTATTAAAGGTGTTTGTCTAAAGAGTTATGACCAATAACATGCAAACTGTATTACAGAAAAGTGTAAAATTTGATGAAATTT
>NW_019416515.1:292586-341020 GCF_000390285.2 Anoplophora glabripennis
TTTTTTGTATTTTAAAAAATATAATAGACCTCCTCATTATAACATTACCAGAACAATGCATTTATGTCAAGAGTTTCAATTGAATATACTTTTTAATCGCAGAAGTATTGCTTCATTGGTGTTTGTCTATAAAATACTAAATAATCTTATAAATGACTCGTATATTTTATCATTATTTAAATTGAATATTTCGCCCATAATAGCTAGACATTACCGTTTACTTTTTATACCTGTTGTTAAAACTATTTACAGTTCACCATTTTTAGTCATGTCTCGTTTGGTTAACCCTGTCTCATTAACACATAATATTGATTTTTTCCAACCATCGATGTAGAAATTTTATAATAGAATTCGAAATTTATTTAATTATAGCTATGTACCTTGATTCGCACCCTATATTTTTCTTTTTATATTTTTCTTTTTATATTTTTCTCTTTATATTTTTATTATTATTATTTTGTTTAATTGATGTAAATTGCTGCAGTTCTCAAGCTACTGTTGTTACCATGCACATTATTTGTAAGAATGTTAATAAATGTTATGATTTTCCATGTAGTTAGACAATTTGTCTGTTTTGAATGAATAAATAAATAAATAAATAAATATTTCAACAAAATTTAGGAAAAAAATCAAAATCAAAATCATCATTTGACCGATATTTGGGTCAGTTTCACCCAAAAACCTCACTTTTCTCCGAAATTTGTATTGAAGTGATGAATATTGACTACAGGATCGTGTTCAGCGTATCGAATACCTTCGGAAATGATATGTGGATGTCTTGGATTTGGACTTTTTTGTGTGCCTGTGTTATAAATACAGATATCTTAGGAATATCATTCGAAATAATTGAATGTATGTACTACTAAGATTCATTAAGATACATAAATGCGATTTGTGCAAAACATTAAGATATTCTAATTCTAATGTTAACAATGTTTTCATCTTTGTCATTCTTCTGTAATTCTGCCATTCAATTTTATTATTTTAAGAGAAATAACTTTTCTTTTGTGAGTTATCGTAACGTCGCTCTTAAACCTGTATATAAATTCTATATTATTCATTTGTCGCGGTGGTATTATCACAAACTATAGAACTCTTTTTTTTCCAGAAATCAAATGAAGACGTGAAAGAAACCATTGCCAAAAAGGCAGTAAGCTTCGAACGTTCAGAAACGGATTCGAAACCCGACAAATCGAAGCCTGACTCCACCTCTACGCACTCGAGAAATCTGACCGTACCGGATGTAGAGATTAGGAAAAAGTCTCTGAGGGAGAGACGCATGTCCAAAAGTCTCTACCTCAAGATCGATTTTCCCAAGGAAGTACCGGTTATTAGGCAAAACTCCATGCCGAAATTCTTCCTGGACACGCCCGAACACAACCAGACCGAGTCGACGCTGGTTAAAGGTCATTTGACTAGTTTGCAGAGCCCTATGGTAGGAAACGACAAATTTTCTTACGATCTTTATTCTGTCGTGCAAAGAGAGAAGACGAAGAGCCAGAGCTCTCCGAGAGAAATCGTGCCAATTCATAGAGAATCTTCTAGGCTTGCTCTGATCAAGGAGAAAATCAAGCTGAAGAAGAGCAAGAGTACTGTTAGTGCTAGCAACATACCACACAGTAATTACATCTAGTATGCGTATTTATTTTACGCAGATAAGTGTTTAGATGTAGAACTAGAACTAATTTATGTTAATTTGAAAAGTATTATTATGGAATCATATATTTAGGTTGTATGATACGGAAGTATTTTAATGGCGCAAGTTTTTTGTGTAGTTAGAAATGTGAACATGGCAAGGTTGCTTAAACTGAAGCAGGTAAGTGGCCTAGATACTACTTGGATGACGTTACGGAAGTAAGCCGTGTCGTGGCTAGAAAACAATTTTAAGAAAGATTAATTTTTGAATTTTGAATCATTTGCAGAGTTCATATAGAACTAGAAGAAAATTATAGGTTTTCTTTTTTATCACTAAAGATGTTATTAATCAATTGATCTCCTATTCGTATAGTAATTTGATAAATTTTCGTCAGTCCAACAGTCCTAACACGCAGAGTGTGATTTCTGCCAGTGATAGATAACGTTTAAAATTGTTAAAATACAATTAAATTTCAAATCAGTATTTAACAAATAAATATCAGTACCAATTGTACCAATAAATACCAGAACAGTTTTAATTTCACAGTTGGCGGAATTTGATCACAAAAACTTAAAATCACATTTTTATTATCAGTATTAGGTGTATTAATTATTAAATATATTACAGGCCAATCAGTATAGGTACCACATGAATCTTTATTATTATTACTGATAAGAAAATAACGAAAGAGGAAAGGGATATTATCGTATTAATTACCAGAGTTTTTTAAAAATATTTCAGTGTTATTATTTTGAAAGTGACATACAAAAAACATATGAGTAATTATTTATTTAAACAAATCTGCAGTAATTCGCTCTCATGCTTAAAAAATGTCCTTATAGCGATAACATTTTTAGCTAATGCCTTAACAATATCAATGAAAAAACAATGACAAAAAAATGTCGGTATATAGTAGGTAAATACCTTAGTTTGTCACGGCTGGAATGTCGTTAAATTTGATAAATGATGCTCAATAATTTGATTGTTTGAAAGTTTGAAGCAATTTATAAATAATAAAAAAAAAACCACCTAGTCCTACAACAGCCGAAGTTTTACTTGTGAAGAGAACAAAAATTGTACCAATTTTTTTAAATTTACTTTTATATTTTTATTTTTATTTATTTTTAAATACTTACCATTCAATATCATTAGACAAAAATCAAATTCTAGAATAATTTTCACAAATGTATTCTACGTTTTTAAAATTTATTCTATAGGGGTAATAAACTATAAACAAGCTTACATATCTTTGATAGCACGAGCTGTATTTTGACCCGTTTGACGTCGATGGAGCCATCACAAAAACTCCATCACGTCAGGATTTTTCCCTAACCTCAATAAATAGCTAAAAATCAGTGGAAATATCAATTTTTTGTTAAATAAGTTAAGATTTTGGAACTATACTACACAGACGTGTTAATAGGGTCAAAACAAAAACATTTATCTATTTCTACAATTTTTTCTCTAAAATGCCTGCTTGTGGAGTTACAACCATTTTAAACCAATTTTGAGCATTATTAAAATGCCTATTTATAATTAATCAAGAATGCACTTTAGAGAACAAGTGCAAGAATAAAAAGTTTTATTTTGATCCAATTAGTGCAAACCGTAAACTAATGAAAAGGAATATATCATGAGCCCTAAACTTAACGAAAGGAAAAAAACATAGCAAAGGGAAAAATTAAAGTGGACAGACGCACAGTGGATAATATTGGAAAAAATTCAAGACACGCGTCAAAACTAATCAAATAGTACTGATTTTTTCTTTATTCTTTCCGAAATTACCTGTACTATAAAGTTCCGGTGAGGTAATTAGAATATATGCCTAGATTTTTTTCAAAATGGCCGAGTAATCTGTAGCCTTAAACTCGATCATACGAAGTTTGACATATTCGGTATCAAAAAATGGAAAAAAAGGAAAATTATATACTAAAGGCTGCCAAACAAAAAAAAATCATAAACGTTAAACATATTCCTAAATCATGAATCTAGACCCAAAACATAACCTCAAATTTATAAATCTTAACCTAAAACGAACATACTCAATTTTTTCTAAACCTGTGAGTATAAATCCATAGAAATAGTACTTTTGAGTGTGAAACCAATATTTTTGCATAACTTTAACTCAAATTCATAGGAAGCTGACGAGAAAACCTGAAAACCTAACCTCAAATTCAAAATAATTAAGTTAAAAATCCACAGACACAATATATTTTCTTCAACAAAGGATATGATTGCTTCAAAAATACATTCTATGTTTTCCTGTGCATACCTAAAATTTAAATCCATAAAACGTAACCTTAAAGGACTAGAACCTAACTTCATATGTTTAAAATTTAAGCTAAAAATAAAAAAATAGCAAACAAACCAATTCATTTTACGAAAAAAAAATCTTGAACCAAAATTTTGCAACTGTGCATGACACAAACCTTGTAGCCTAACCTTTAATTTGCAAAACCTAACATAATTCCCTTAAACCTTAGATGTTAATCCAGAAAAATATATTGTTTCTGTGGATTTTCAGCTTAATTATTTTGGATTTGAGGTTAGGTTTTCAGGTTTCCTGGTCAGCTTCCTATGAATTTGAGTTAAAGATATGCAAAAATATTGGTTGTACACTCAAAAGTGCCGTTTTTATGGATTTATAATCACAGGTTTACAAAAAATTGAGTATGTTCGTTTTACGTTAAGATTTATAAATTTGAGGTTATGTTTTGGGTTCATTCATGATTTAGGAATATAATTTTCTTTTTTTTCATTTTTAGATACCGAATATGTCAAACTTTGTATGATCGAGTTTGAGGCTAGAGATTACTCGGCCATTTTGAAAAAATTCTAGGCATATATTCCAATTACCTCACCGGAACTTTATAGTACAAGTAATTTCGGAAAGAAAAAAAAATCGGTACTATTTGATTAGTTTTGACGCGTGTCTCGAATTTTTTCCAATATTTCCCACTGTGAGGCGTGTTAAATGGGTTAAAATGAATTTTTTTTCTCTAAAAAGCATTTTAGAGGAGTTATTTTAATAATGCTCAAAATTGGTTAAAAATGGCTGTTAGAGAAAAAGGTGCGGGAATATTTTTTTATTTTAACCCTATTAGCACGTCTGTGCACTTTAATTTCAAAACCTTAACTATTTTAACAAAAAATTGAGATTTCCACTGATTTTGAGCTACTTTTTGAAATTAGGGAAAAATCCTTGCATGATGAAGCATTTCTGATGGCTCCATCGTCTTCAGCAGGTCAAAATCTGTATCTGTTAAAAATATATGAAAAATTTTTTTTTGTGTGCCTGTGTAATCGGTATAACTAATATTTTCAAATAACCTCCTCCACCTGCCATGTATAAAATGATTAACAACCTCAAAAAATAATTTCAATTATAGGTAATAAGTGACTTTGAAACTAGAAACGCACAAATAAAAATATGTTTATTTTTCTATCCGGTATTATTATTAGGTATTATTTTAAAGAATAAATCACGTTCTCATTGTGACATTGTGCTTGCATAACTATCCAGCCCATTAATGAGTAATGGGCTATAATTTACCTATTTATTTTATTATGTAGAAAATTGCGTTTTTTTTTTGTTTCATAAATTCCTAACAAACAAATTTTTATGTTATGCATACAGTAAAGTTTTATTACTATTCCACGATCATTTACGATATTGTTATGATTTTCCCGAGAATCTTGGCCATTTTCTAGTTACCACTTTGGACATTATCATTCATTTTATATGTTGCCATCGTTAATTAGTCAAGTAGAAAATCAGTCAGTTAATAGATAGTTGAGGGTACAACATAGATAACATTCTTCCTGAATAATTTCGTGTGAATAATAATTACAAATTTGTTTTTTTTTCTGGATAAAGTTAATAGAAATTTATTAAGTTGAAATTATGTATGTTGTATTAAACAGTAGTATAAGTTAAGTATAGCTCAATATTTTCAAATTTCCTGTGTTAGATTTATAAGTAAACGCTTTTGTAGAATAATGTATAATTTTACATTTGATAGTATGTAGGTATAATTACCATTTTATATTTGATAATATAATACTTTAGTTCACTTAGGCTGTGACATCAATTTCTTGTATTAAGATAGATTGACTAGAAAAAATATTACTTGTATTCGTTACTTAGTTCTAAAACTTAAGCATACCTTTTCATACTTGGTAATTCTTAAACGTAGAGTTTGAATCCAGAATATGAATTATTTATTTATTTAATAAACTAACAAAATTGTTTAGTATTTTTTTTAACCCTCAAACCAGACGATTTGACTGACGGTTATAAACAGACATCGCGAAGGAGATGTTGGAAGCTTCAAATAGCTTATGAGAAAATCCTTCACTTCAATCTAAGTATATTCCATTTACTTATCAATATTTTTTACTTTGTTCTTTTAATTGTGTTCGACTCCCTTACCTCCTAAGTGCGACACTGAAGCCGCTAGACAAGTTCTATTTTACAAGATACACTTACGGGTCAACAGGAATAAGTTTGTGGGTGCGTTGGACCCGTTCACAGACACGCTTTGGACATTGGGGTGAGAGTGTCTCAAATATGCTTTTGCAAGCAGCCTTCTGGTAAAACCTTTTTAACAAAAATGCCGTAGTCCCTATACATTAATTTTCTATAAATTATCAAGCTATAAACAGAGACTTATCTTCATCTTATATCTAAAGAGGAACACAAAAAATTAAGTGATCAAGCATGAGAGATTATTGAAAATATAATTCACTTCATGCAACGCGAAGCGGAAGTAAATCAACCCATCATGGATCTGAAGAAAGTGTGCAATGGGAAAAAGGTTGTGCATGTTCAAAACATCGCAAAAGAAATTAAACAGATTCAAAATGGTGAACAAGGCAGCCTAGGAACGCCTAGCAAAAAAGCGTAAGATATCTGGTCAAAAAGTCGTCTGGATAACTTCGACAGATGGTTTTTTCTTCGATAAGTTAACAAGACTGAAATAATTATTCTATCCACTCTAAGACGTAGCCATCGAAAATTTGTCGTATACATCAATTACGGATAACCTCGTGAGAGCATAAGGCATAATCTAAAAAAATGGAATTCCAGTAGACCAAGAGGAACAATCGAAAGATTATTTAAGAAGCATTCAGAGTCACCGTGGAGGATATTGTCCGATAATGTTTATGAATGAAAATACGATAAAGCATGAAATGACAAAACAAACGAAGGCGTGCATCAGCCGATCTCGAAAGTCTGATAGTATTATACACTGAAAATGAAAAATGAACTGCATCCAATGCACACCTCACATCTAAATCGAAAAGCAAGACTGGATGACCTTTGAAAATTATTTAAAAATGATTGGAAAAAAAAATGATACCAAACATGCCACCTATTAGTAATAGGCAATGCTCGACACCATAACGTTAAAAGTGAGAAATGTCCTAATATGAGTTCAAGAAAGGAAGTCACGAAAGTAATGGTTAATTACTTACGGTCGAATTATTCGATTTAATTAAATTGTATAAAACTTACGTTATTGATAAATTCCTCAATAAGCAAACTCTGTGTCGCAGGCCAAAACGAGGGCTTTAGTTCGAGGATCGTTGAAAAACTGTGCGAATAACTATACTCGAGGAATACCCGAAATAAAACTTCTCTAAGTAATGTGTACCTTCTTTGTGATTATTTGTTTGTAAACTTAAATTGCAGTGTATTCAACTAAGTTAATTTTATTGTATTTATATACAAAAACATGATTTTATTGGACAAGATGCTATAGTTTTAAATGTTTAATTCTCTACACCTATTAATACGAGGGTTGGTAATGCACACATGATACGATCATACAATAGCAACAAAACAACTTACAGCACTGCGCGCGGTGGTATAACAAGCCTTCATCCGCCCTCTACCAGTGTACGAAGTTTTGTTAAAAGACCTTTACAGGTTCGCTGTTATCATTAAACCTTTGAAAATGTGAATCCTACCGATTTTTCGACTAAAAGCGGTTTATAGTGGTAGTACTGTTGATGAAATACGGTGAATCCATGGAGACTATACATCTAGTCTCCATGCATTAACCGATAAAAATAAACAGCGCCATCTGGAATGCTTTCAAGAACTGCTGGCGCGTTATTGTCGCGAAAGTAATGCTTTTCTTTTCAACATTGTCACAGGGGATGAGACATGGGTTTATCATTTTGACCCGGAAGAGAAGAGGGAGAGCATGGAATATTGGCACTCTACCGAAAAAATTCAAGCTCAAACCTCTGCCAAAAAAATCATGTTGACGGTTTTTAAGATGTGAAACGCGTTTACGTGATCAATTATCTAGACATGGGTCAACAGAATTCTGAGAAGTATATACAGATCTTCGCAGAATGGTATGTCGAATTCGACGCAGTACAGAACCCATAATCCTGCAACATGACAACGTTAGGTCGCACACCTCGCGCGCCACTGAGGAGTGTTGCGCAACCTGAAGTTCTTTCCTACTCTCCCGATTTGGCCCCGTGCGATTTTCACTTTTTCCCAGTGTTGAAACGCCACTTCAAGGGTAACCATTACGCCTCAGACGACGAGGTGCAGGAGGCAGTAAAATCTTGGATCAAAGAAAAGGATGAAAAATTTTTTGTTGACCGAATGAAAAAAAATTGTCAAATGTTGGGAGAAATGTATGTGTTAATGGGAACTATGTTGAAAAATAAATAAATCGTTTTGAAGCTAAATAATTGTACTTTCAATTTTTTTTGCCCCGTCCTGATATTTCCTCTCGTTCCCCTTCTACGGTCGTGTGTGCATTACTTTTCAACCAACCTTTGTACAATATTAACAATATGTGCAAAATAAATAACGTATGTCATAATTCAATATCTTTTGGTGTGTTGTGTTTATTTGGACATTTTGCCGCCGAGTCGGCCAAACAGCCTTTTCCTGTAGACCAGTGGTATTCACCAGGGGTACGCAAAGGGATATCTTAGGATAGGATGAACAAAATGAACTAGTTTAATCCAGAACATTTCTTATTTTCGCACTTACTAATATTCAACCATATACTAAAGATATGCGTGTTAATAAGCAAGCTCAAATTTTTCATTACCATGAACTAATCTAAGTCTGTACTCTAACTAATATTAAATTAAATTTACTCCAACCTTCTAAGATTTAAGATTGGGGTACTTAAGTAAATACAATTTTTTTCTTTCAGGCGGTCCGTGAAAGAAAAAGTTTTAATACCACTGTTGTAGACTATTCCTGGGATCCGCATCGCGTTCTCTCGCTCTTGCCGAATACCTTCTCACTCTGGTGTTTCCCAATCTAGTTCTGTTTGTCACCAATAAATTTATTCCTATTCGCCTGTACAACTGAAGATTTTATGTTCCACATTTATTACAAAGATACAATGTAATAAATACCCAAAAAATATTAGTAAAAGAAAATACAAAGAAAATTTTTTAATTATGTACTTTAATGAGATTTCTAAATTTGAAACTTATAGTTTCTACTAATTAAAATTATACATACAAAGCGTTTTGATTAAAATAAAGAATCACAGTATAAAACATAACAAAAGATCGATCACTGAATGAAAAAGTTACTTTGGCACCGACTTTGCTTTTTTTATCGTAGTCACAGAATATTGCAGAAAATGTTTATTTGACAATTGTGACGAAAGATTCATTCAGATCTTTAATCTATAATCTTATAAAAATATATCAATAATTTATATCAATTTGACTAAATCCATCTACACATGTATTAGTTAATCTTTCATATACACACACATATTACTAACATATCCATTTGTCAAATTCAATTTGTAACGTTGAGTAGAAGTAGGTGCGAAATGCCAATATAATATAATTACGCGATTTACTACCTATCTTTTTGAAGAAGTAGCAAGTGAACACATGAACTTATTAATATCTACACATTCCATATCAATACATTTTAACACTTAGTTACTAGGTAATTCTTCGAGGGTGACAGGATCCATATTGTCATCCATGCCATCATCCGATCTTTGTTCCTAAAAAAATGATCATCAGTGCAGGAAACAATAAATACAGCATATCTTACCATCAGTTTTTCGTCGTTTAATTTGTCTCTGTAATTTCGATCGAAGAAGTGGCACTATAATTATAAGAAAGGAATTTAAAAAATATATATATATACTTATAATTCTATATTTATTAGGTATAGTATAATATAATAATATTGGTAGAACAAACTGTCTCTTCAGGGTATCCCGTAATGCAAAGCAGGTACCTAGATAGAATACATAGTATTTACATTGAAGCTCCTGAAAATGTTTTTTTCAAATATTGGTTGTTTGTGAATGTGGGGTTTTAATTTTAATAGTTGTTCTTCCTGTCTGAGAACGACAATGATTTACAACATGATGACACAGAAAGCATTGGAAATTCAACAACATCCAAATAATATGAATCGTGGAGAAGGTTTTCAGATGAATAGAACCTGTTCTAAAGAACAAGAAATAGCATGCAGGGATAATTCATGATACACCACTGCGCAGACCTGAAAGCCTACGCAAAGGCACCGGTGATACCACAGATAAATGTCATACCACACCACCACCATTCTACTGCGTAGGCATGGAATCACGCGCAGCGGTATCCAGAATGTACCCGACGATATGCCCTCTACCCCACTCGATAGGACATAGACACCCGCATCGATATTGACGCCATCGGCAACATCAAAGAGAGCTCCCACCCCTATTACCACCACTAGATAGTGCAGTCTCCCGTGCGCGCGCACCGATGTTAACGCTATAAGACCGGTGACGAGGTCGCAACGCAAGCGGTCTCAGACAAATTACTTCAGCCTTTATAAGGCCACTTAAACAGAATTTTGCAATATTTATTGCAATATTTTACTAATAACCGACATTCAGCCTAGGCAGAGAGACCGTTGCCATTTATTTTACAGATACTAGTGCCGTGAAAGAGGGCACTATGTCGAGATCACCGACCCCCATGGAGAACATGAAGCATGCCTAGCACCCCCGGGTCGGTTGTAGAGAAGGCGACGAGCCGTGAGAGCGAGCTGGCAGCAGAGGTTGCCAGACTACGGCAAACCATTGATAACTTCAGAGACGAGCTGAAGCAACAGCGGAAGGCATTTGAGGCCCTCGAGAAGAGATCTCGAGAACAACATGTTGAGCTGTTAGCGCCCTCAAGTGGCAACATTCTCCGAAAGCCGTTAAGAGGCACCTTGTCGAGCGGCGAGGAGTCCAGTACGGCTAAAAAGAAACCAGCAAAAACGACGGAAGCACCCGTCACCGAATAATCCAAGCCGAGAAGACCGAGAGGATACCGCCTATCATCCTTCAAAAGAAGGAGCAATTGACGGAGGTCAGCAGGACCTGACGAACCGAAAAAACAACTACACTAGAGCCAGGTTAACAGGTGAAGGCATCCGCTCCTGTGCAGGGAGACCCGTCGCACGCAACTAAAGCTATGGTTTGTTAGAGCTGTAGGCAACGCAAAGCAGACAGTAAGTTGTGCGCGTCGGACTTACGTTGGAATCTAGAACACAAGTAGATGCGTAGCTGGTTTGTTAGACTCTGCTTAAGTAGACTCACGGTAGGCAGAAAATTATGTGCGTCGTCGGTCGAAATCAAATTCGATTGGATTTCAACGCAGTCTTCAGTTGAGCTCATAGCGTACAGTGCTAAAAAGCCTTTATTTTTAACTAATTTTAAAATGGCAATCAAGTTTTCACCAGAGGAAGATGAGAAATTAATCGATCTCGTACGAGAACATCCCCCATTGTATACCGTCAATTCCAAACGTCTGTTAGAAAACATTCGATCTTCACTTTTATTTTGAGGACGACAACTAATTAAATTTAAAAGATCTTTTTCATGTTCTTTCTCAATAAGTATTGTCAGCAAAAAATGTTCAGCCAGATTCTGCTAACCGCGTATGTCGTATGCGACGCACACTTCTAACTAACCAAAGCTTAACAAAACACCCCCCTTTAAAACCGATAAAGTTGAACGCTACAGATTCTGCTAACCGCGTATGTCGTCTGCGACGCACAGTTCTAACAAACCAAAGCTTAAGACGNAGCTGTTAGCGCCCTCAAGTGGCAACATTCTCCGAAAGCCGTTAAGAGGCACCTTGTCGAGCGGCGAGGAGTCCAGTACGGCTAAAAAGAAACCAGCAAAAACGACGGAAGCACCCGTCACCGAATAATCCAAGCCGAGAAGACCGAGAGGATACCGCCTATCATCCTTCAAAAGAAGGAGCAATTGACGGAGGTCAGCAGGACCTGACGAACCGAAAAAACAACTACACTAGAGCCAGGTTAACAGGTGAAGGCATCCGCTCCTGTGCAGGGAGACCCGTCGCACGCAACTAAAGCTATGGTTTGTTAGAGCTGTAGGCAACGCAAAGCAGACAGTAAGTTGTGCGCGTCGGACTTACGTTGGAATCTAGAACACAAGTAGATGCGTAGCTGGTTTGTTAGACTCTGCTTAAGTAGACTCACGGTAGGCAGAAAATTATGTGCGTCGTCGGTCGAAATCAAATTCGATTGGATTTCAACGCAGTCTTCAGTTGAGCTCATAGCGTACAGTGCTAAAAAGCCTTTATTTTTAACTAATTTTAAAATGGCAATCAAGTTTTCACCAGAGGAAGATGAGAAATTAATCGATCTCGTACGAGAACATCCCCCATTGTATACCGTCAATTCCAAACGTCTGTTAGAAAACATTCGATCTTCACTTTTATTTTGAGGACGACAACTAATTAAATTTAAAAGATCTTTTTCATGTTCTTTCTCAATAAGTATTGTCAGCAAAAAATGTTCAGCCAGATTCTGCTAACCGCGTATGTCGTATGCGACGCACACTTCTAACAAACCAAAGCTTAACAAAACACCCCCCTTTAAAACCGATAAAGTTGAACGCTACAGATTCTGCTAACCGCGTATGTCGTCTGCGACGCACAGTTCTAACAAACCAAAGCTTAAGACGCACCTAGCCCGGGTGCAAACCGTCGGGAATATCGCCCTCCGTTGCGCAACGGTGACCTCTTGGTTTTTCCGCAACAGCGATAGTCGCCGGGATCTGGGGTTCACGCCAGCCAACCCTGGAAGAGATCAAACAGCGCTCGAGAAAGTTTTCATACAAGTTTCCCATAACAACCCGTTGATCTGAAACGTGGTGGACTACTGACCCGACGAGGCTGCCGATAAATGCAGGCGGCTTAGACGTGAGGCGTGAGTCAAAATTTTTCTGTCTCTTTCAGGACTGCCAAGATCACGAACTGAAGATGACGATATACATAACATCTCCTCCTTACCTTCCTTATCCCACTTTCCCCTCCCATGCCACTTAGTACAGCACTTCCTAACCTACATAGCTGCACGACCTCATCCAAACCCAGCACCCAGAACGCAGACGTCATCAGTCGTCCGCGACACACACATGATACCCCCGTTTACTTAGACGAGCCGGTGGAGAAAGAAGAACGCCAGAAGAGAGGGCCCTTGCGAGTGGGGCCTAGCCAGTACAAGAGAAGACCCCACGAACTGAACAAACCCGACCGCGTTGGCGGTCCAGCATGACGGGGAAAGAGTCTACTTCTACGAGTCGTCCGGGCCTATAGCGATGAAGTGACTAAAGACCGATAATCCCGCTCGACCCCGCTCCACTCGAGGTCATATATCCAGCCAAGGATATTGACGCACGCAAGCGGCCTTGCTTGCAGCAAAGCATCTGCATAGTACCACTGAAGTTGCCAGCAGTGTAGATTGGCGAAACGTTTGGAACGTGTCAGAGAACCACCATTGTCTGAAGAGCGGTTTCGTTCATAGCGGCTTTAGAACAGAAATGAACATCGGAACAGTTCTACAGATTCTGCTAGCGGGTCCGCTTCCACAGAGCTTAGTCCAAGAACGAAGAGGACAAGTCAAATGCTACTAGCTAATTCTCAGGAAGTGCAATAAAATTATGCAACTGGCGGCGATCAGGTACATATGCCACGGCATAATAACCCGGAGCGTACTTTAAACAGTCTTTTTGCTATTTATATTATTAGTTCAAAAAACTATTTTCAGGAAACTCAACTCGAATCTATCTATCTTTTTCCTTATTTTGAGGAATTCTTGTTTTCAGATGAAGTTTGATCCATGCAATTTGGAACACCCTGCAAAGATAAGTAACTATTTTGTTAATCAACAACGAGTAAAGAAAATAATTATAATCAAGCCAGAGATTCTAAAATTTTTTAAAAAATTAAATAGAACAATTTCTGCCAACAGTTTTTAACAAATCTGAGATAGTAGGTACTCACCTTATATAAAATAAACACAAGTAGAGCTAGAAGAATAATACCAAGTATTCCAGCTGCTATGTAAATCCACAAAGGTACAGGTTTGCTCTTTGAAGTATAAATCATTGTCGCTGCATGTCCCTCCACTCTGTAGATATGCAATAAATGGCCTTATAAAATTCATGAAATTTATATAGAAAAACTTACCTATGGGTATTGTTAAAAATATAAGCAGATGATACAAATGTCAGGATGTCCTTCTTCGCCAGTTCGTTTCGAAAGTGTGCCGCTGTAAACAAATTGATTAAACAATATTAAATATCAACTTTAGGGTATTTTTCATACATCGCAATTGGGCAGATACTTTATGTGCAAACATTTTCCTTAGGCCTGGTCAATATAACTATTTAAGATTTTGTAAGGAAAATTGTATTTCTAGTGAGAATTAGTGGCAATTACATGCATCCGAAAGAAGACAGAATTTGATGTGTGATGTGTGATGTGCTGTTAAAATTTCATGACATTTGTACGAACGAATAGAAGTTGACTTATTGCGTCCGAAGTGGCAGTTTGTCTGTATCATCGGTACAAAAATGAGCATCGAACAAAAAGTTAATAATATTAAGTTTTGTTTTAAACTTGGTAAATATTCGGCCAGAATATCTCACAGAAGGAAGTTAGCGTTTGTGACTGATTTTTTTTACTAAAAAATGCATTTTAACTGTCAATCACTCCCCGTATTCGCCTTGACGAAGATTTAAGTGCAGTTTAAAAATCGAACTATAACTCGATTATTTATTTGATGAAAAAAAGAATTTCAAATTAGTATTCAGGGCACCACGTACTATTACTTCTAAAAAACTGACCTACACTACTGACTTATATCGATGGCGAAAGATAAATCACGAAATTTCATCATGTTTTTAGTAAATTTATATTTTAATTTCATTTAGACTGTAATTTTACTTAAAATTGCGTGTAGTGAGTGCAGTGCTCTGCGTGAACTTAGCATAAATCATTTACATACCTAACAATTCCGTTCTCGTTGTTATTTTTACATTATATTCTGCTATTTCTGTGGGCTTGTACAAATAGTCCCCAACGCAGAACAGAACCAGACATTCCACGTCTTCTTCGAAACAATCGATCACTATGGTTCTATTTAATGGTTCAGTCAACAGTGTTGTGACATTATATGTTTTCTCCATCTTAAACGTTCTATTTGTGGGGCTACATTGAACCTCGATTCCATTTAAAGACCCCTGAAATATAGATCATTTAGCAAGCTTCCTCTGACGTTCTTAATCAATTTACCTTTGCATCGATATCAAAAATATCTATTTCGTCTCTTTTCACAATAGGCAAGACGAGGAAGACATCTAACTTGATGGGTGATGGTCCAGCATTACCAATTCTAAAGTTATGGGAAACTTCAACATCCGTTTCTAAGTTTTCGTCGGTAAAATAAAAGTTGGTTGGGCTGGAACTTCTAAAGAGAAAAAAGTTATTTACTTTTCTTACCCTTTAAAATACCACTTATTTATATATCGAGGATGTTAATATGCGTTTATAACCTATAGCCTGATAACATCGGGTGTCCCAAAATCTATGCAAAATTTGAATTTTACGCCAAGTGTTGCAACCAAAAAAAAAAAAGACAACGCGATAGCTGATAGTTCATGGTTATTAAAAATGGAGCGCTACACGAAAGAACAACGCGTTTTAATTGTTGAGCAATATTTTTTAAATAATGATGGTTTGGCAGCAACAGTTTGCAATTTTCGAATAAAATATGGTCGGAATAGTGATTAGACTTCATCAACGGTGAAGAGATTAATTGAAAAATTCAGGGAGAGTGGACCAATTAGTGATCTTAAACACTCTGGCCGGCCTTCAACACAAAACATCAAAGCAGTTCGTGAGACTGTCGCTGGGAGTCCAGGAACATCAACTCGAAACCGTGGTAAAAAATTGGACATTTCGAGAAGCTTTCTATAGCGTATTCTCACGAAATATTTGTATCTTCATGTTTACAAAGTTCAATTAACTCAAGAACTAAAGGCTATTGACCACCGAGAGCGAAGAGATTTCGTTGAATGGATTATGGAACAAGTTGATGCTGTTTTTTCCAACAAAATCATCTTCAGCGATTTTTCAGCTTGATGGTTTTGTTAATCGACAAAATTGTCGCGTTTAAGATTTAGAAAATCCAAGAGTGACTGTTGAGAAACAAATGCATCCACGTGTAACTGTTTGGTGCGGTAATCCAGTTTTTTGTACCTAAATTGCAAGATATGAATGTAGGCGACATGTGGTTTTAACAAGACGGTGCCACATGCCATACCGCCTGAGAAACAACTCAATTACTGTATGCGTCATTTCCTGTTCGTGTAATTTCCCGTTTCGGTGATCAGAATTTCCCGCCCAGATCATGAGATTTAACGCCATTGGACTTTTTTGTTTTGGAATTTTTTTAATGTTTATGCCAACAAGCCCACGACCACCCACGCATTGAAGGAGGAAATAGAGCGCTGCGCGCTGTATCAATGAAATTCAGTCGCATTTATACAAAACTGTCACGGAATATTTCAACAAATGAGTGCATATGAGCCAGTAAAATCATGGAGGCCATTTGTCCGATCCGCTATTCCACACATAACCCTATACTGCATACTTTATGAATGAATAAAAAAATTCACAATTTTTAATGAAATACCTAGTTTTCCATCAAAATTATTTCTTGCGTGAATTTTGAGACAACCTTTATATGACTTCATTTGATGACAATTTTAGGCACCTTTGCGAAACATATTTGAATTCGCTCAGTGCCTTTAAAGTAAAGTAAAAGTGTAAGAATTAATAATAAAAAATTGAAATAAAAAAACAATTCTTGCGGTTGCTTCAGCAAGAGACAACCCATCTCGGCAAACAGCTGTACTTTGGGACCAGATTACATAATTAATTCTTCAGCCCAAAGTGTACACTATTACGTAATCAACCTATCAACCCAGGTTTACAGATACTAAAAGATTTTTCACTTCAGTAATTTTACAAAAATGCATACAGGGTGTAAAAAAAGTATAACTGCCATAACTTCAGCATGAGATAGAGTAATCATAAATGAATAAAAAAGTTGTATATTACAGAAGCGTAAGATTAACAGTTTTCAAAATACAGTATTAATATTGGAGAATTTCATCACAACGTGACAACAGCGCTACATAGCTGATGCACATCACGTGTGCACGTGGGTGACTTGTCCTACGGAATAAATGTAAACAACTATTATTGTGAAACATTTAGTAAATTTCAAGACAATTGTTTTCCAGTTCTTAAATAAATAAAATAAAATGTATCGATTTTGTAGTAGGTACGAAGATAGTGTTGTGCTTAAATTTGAGCTCGAATTTTAGTAGTTATGAATCTCCTAAAACAGGAACTTAACTTTTAATCAAAGTATGATTTGAAAAATATGTAATTAAGTACCCAAAGATTCACGTCGTCCAAATATTCATACGTATTAAAAATAATTTAGGGACTTACCAAAAAAAATTAAGTAATTTTTAAACGCACAAGTATAAAACAAACTACAACATACTCATATGCTCAAAATATCCACCACCATTTTCGATGCACGCACGACACCTTCGAAACCAATTTTCGCGCACTCGCTGGAAAACACTTCAAGAAAAGGAAATAGTGGTACGCAAAAAACACAACGGTCGAATTCCAGATACCAACACCAACCGAATTGCCTATTGCTGGACAGCTTAGGACTTCGTGTTAACCGCCGCGCGGTTGTCGCATTGCTCGATATGAACTTTATAGAATTTTAAATTTATTACAAGTTGGAGATTTTGATAATTTTTTTCTCGGAAATGGTTAAGTTTAGGACCCATATCACATAAGGTTTTTTGATTTATTTTAATGTATTCTACCGTCTGTTAAAATTAAGTCAGTCAAACTTCTAACACCCTGTCTACTATAAATAAAAATAACCAATTGAATATTTGAATTTCTTCAGTAGAACAAGTTACCTTTGTTCTTAGAGAAATTCCAACAATCAGTCGCATACGCATTCCGATATAATGCTTACATAAGGTTCAGAATTCATTGTTTCGATTCAAATTCGATTGCGTCTTACTGTTGGGAATTGATTCTAATTGTTACCAAGCAATAAATATGAACAGTTTAGTGTTACACTTAAGGAATCGGGAAACACGATCATAAACTATATTTTAACGACCATCTTTGGAAATACGTATTATTCTTGGTCGTAAACAGATATAAATTTAGTCAGGTAAAGAGCATACCCCTGAATGTAAGGAGAATTTCTTGATATAATGTCCAACTCTAGCTCACTCTTGCTCGCATCGGCCGGCACATTCACCCCTAAGCATTTCAGCTCAAAATTGTATTTGACTCGATCTAGGCTAGGTTTAGTTAATTTTATATCAAATTTTAGTTGAATCTGAAACATAAGTTTAGTGAATTATAAAAAAACAATTAAAGATGTACATGATGCTAGGTAATTTGCACAAGTTACTAAAATCCTGTACTAAAGACGGGTATTTAAGTAGTAAAGTCCAGCACTCATTTTAATGAACAAAAAGGTTATGTACGATGTCAATAAATTAAACTAGTTACTAAAATATAGTGCTGGATTTTAATACTAGGACGGAGTCATCTCCGTTAAAGGGCGCGCTTTCAAAAGAAGCGTACTTCACAACATAATAACTTTTATTTCATGCGTATCATTCGCGGTTTAATTCTGTTCCTGTTCTATGTTGTTTTGGATTAATTTAAGGGTCTAGCATTCAGCTGATAAAGTGACTGAATAAGAAAAAAAGTACGTTGTTTAGAATGTTTTGGAATATATTATCTTTAATAATACCTGTTTTAACTTTCCTAAAAACCTGTGCACTCTTATGAGCACGTCGTGACTACATGCAATTGTTTACTTCATTTGAGTATATAGTGACAGTACTGTACAGGGAGATTCACTATATTTTGACCCCCCCTTTAACTTTTTTGTTTTAAGAGTTATAAAAAATGTGAAATATAAAAGTTGCACGAGATTTATGAATTTTTTGAAAATGATGGTAGAAAAACAAATGAAGTCCTAACAAAATGGCCGCGGATGTTCACTTTGTTAAGTTAAATGGAACACCCTGTATATGTTTACATATTTGGATAGAACGTTTTCTGTCGAGTATAGTATATGTCCGATATGTCAAAATATATTATAATATATTTTGACATATCGGACATTGATATGGTCCAAAATGCGTATAAGTATTTTAACTAAATCCCTCTCGTTAAGCCGTGAGATGCCTAATTACTAATGGACAATGTTATATGGTAGGCCGTGACAGTGACAGGTAATGTCATGACAACATTGTTATTGTTTGACAGTTTGTATTATTATTTAATTAAAATGGGTTACACAGAAGTAGAAAATTGAAATATTATAGGAATTAAAATAAAGCAAAGTTCTTCTCCATAGTCTATTTTAATTCTAAATAATTTTCTGCTTCTGTGTAACCTTTTTACCGTATCAATGTCCGATCTGTCAAAATATATTATAACTAAATCTGTAAATCCTTACGTAATTGGAAAAAAGGCAGAAATACCTGAGAGGTCTAACAATTACAATATGTCTTATTTTCTTAAAAAAAAAAACCTTCTTTTCGTGTTTTAATAGTATCTCGCTTATTGTTAGAGAGGGACCCAACAAACCCTACATGACAAAACTCGATAGGGAACGTTCTATCCAAATATGTAAAAATATACAGGGTATTCCATTTAACTTAACAAAGTTAACATCCGCGGCCATTTTGTTTGGACTTCATTTGTTTTTCTAAAATCATTTTCAAAAAATTCATAAAAAATCGTGCAACTTTTATATTTAACATTTTTTAAAAACCCTAAAAAAAAAAAAGTAAAAGGGGGGTCAAAATATAGTGAATCACCCTGTACAGGGTGTTCATTTTTTATTTATTTTTATTAATTAGTACCTATTTCAAAGAGTTTGCTCGCCTAAACACTTAAAATTTACAGTTAAAAAAGTTGCCAAATTGCAATAAGGTAAATCTCAGTAAATATCATACAAATTCTATATTGTATACTGATACATTTACTACTCTATATTATTATGCTTTATGCGACTGCATAAAATACGTTCACCAACAAATTTTGAGGTTTATAGGCTCTCAGTATCAAGGGAGCATCAAGATGCCTCGGGACTATAGCCTGGACTCACCTGCACGCGTGATCATGGATCCGTTGTCACCCACATGACCATCAACATCCTGTGTATCAGTGAAGCGACTTGACCCTCCATCAAGGTCGAAACGGATTGGATGTTGATGGTCGCGTGGTTACAACGGATCCGTGATCATAATGCATATGGATCCAGGCTTAGACCTGACAATTTAGGAAAATTTCAGGTAAGCAAAGTAATAACTATTTTTCACCGTTTTTGATACGTTCTCAAATCTGTTTGAAAAAGGACAAATATATGTGCTATTTTCCAAATTGCAATCCCTAGTATTTCTCAGTTCCAGTACGTTCGAAAAATTCATGTGCAGCTCACAAGCATATCCAGGCTCGCCAACGTTTTCAGCAGAAACGTTAACAGTTAGCTCTTTATTCAGTCCAAGTATTATATGTGGCCTGAAAATAAATATTCCTGGGTTAATCATTTCACTATCTTATTCACAAATCCATAATTAGTTCTTTTTTTGTAATAAATCACTTACAAATTACTTATGGTTTCTAAAAGAATTTGTGTTTGGCAGATGTTGTCACTCCCGCATCCATGAGAAAATGGGATAGACTTTTCTATTTTATTTTCTCCTTTGCCAATTATGCCTTTTTGGAAAATTTCCGATTTAAGCGTCAACTTGAACGGTGTTATGTCTAATGGCGATTTCTAAAACATAGGAATACATATACTAAGTACAAGAGCAATACAAATAAGTTTGCGTTTCTAACCCAAGCAGATCTCGAGATTAAGAAAGAACACATTCGACTAGAAGGCGTAGGCGTGGCCTTTTTCTTGTCGTGTCCATTGCGCATTGTGGGCGAAGCTACCTCAGACGCAAACTTATTTGTGACAGTCTGTAGCTTTAGTATCTTGAAATTTTCAAATTATTTTCTCTTTGTGTTTCATGTTTGTATGTGTATGGTTGAAACAATAAAATGCCATAATGGTTTGTTACAATCCCTTCAATCGAGCAAAAGTAATACTCATTTCGACAATTAATACATTCATATCGCAGTGTTGCACAAATAGTAGCTAGGTATACAGGCTTACGGTGACAGCCCATTAGAATATTTCAAAGACTACTTCAATTTCAATTTTGAAAATTTAGGCTTCGGAGTTTTCGGTGGTGCTGTTTTTAAATTAAATAATGCTTTCCGGTTATAACGGAAGTCACCATCTACTTGCTTATTTCAAATGAAACACTCTGTATATTTTTGCATATTTGGATTCTATGCGTAATTTTTGAGGGATTTTTATCAAGCTTCCCTATATTTCGAGATTTTTCGATAGCCTAATTCAAAAATGCCAATTTTTTACATCGAGCAAGCTGAAGTATTGTTATTTGAAAGAGATATATGGGGTTGCGTAGCCTTTGTTACAGTTAATTTAAAAACTGTCTAATTTTATACAGGGTGATGAAAATTTATTGTCGAATCTGCTTAACTTTGAACCGCCAAAACTTGTTCTTCTAAATGGTTGGCTTTTAAATTATTTTTCTGTTATTAACGGTTTTTGTGATAAGTAATTAAAATGATCCAATCTCATGCGATGGCTGTGAAATTGTCAGCAAACTTAAAAACAAAACAACTAATATGCCATAAGTCATGTCATTTCTTACATAAAGTATGAATGGTGTTTAAAAGAATTACCTTGATTATGTAGAGATCAAACGCGACAATAACCATTATACTGTGAGCGGCAAAAGTATGGAACATATTTATTTAAAAATAAGATGTTCGTTATTTGAAAAATCGCTCGGACCCGCCGAATTGTATTTTTAGTTGCGCAGTTTTCATTTATACAGAGTGGCCCAAAAAAAGTTGTGATCTAGGCCAACTTTTTTAAATGGAAACCCCACTTTTTTGTATTTTTATTCAATTCTCTATGGAATTCTGATCATTTTTTATGTAACATAACCTATACCTATCTTTAACCGTTTTCGAGATAATGGCGTCTGAATATAGAATATGGAAAATTTTTAAAAATTACTCTCGATATGTAAGGACTTTAATGTCAAAGTCAGTGGAAACTGGTGTACCTTCTGCTAAATACATTATGTGTTTTTCAAATATTTAAGCACAGCTAATGAATTTAATTGTTAATTTTAATTTGTTTGGTACAAACTGACAAAGCCAGAACACAGCAAGAATAATGTGAAATATTTAATAACAAATATCCAAATCATACAATCATTCCAAGCTACTGTAGGAAAAATTTGCAAAAAATTCAAACAAACAGAGTTAAATTAAATGTTCAAATTGCCATCCATTGGTTTCTTGACAATACCCAAGCCTATGTACAAACTCATCTTGAACATTATTTAGTACATTTCTGTCAATATTCCTAATTTCCTGCCTGATTCATGTCTTTAAGTCCTCGATGTTTTGCGGTGGATTTACATAAAGTTTGGATTTTAAATAATCCCATAAGAAGTAATCCAAAGGAGTGAGATCGGGTGATCTGGGAGGCCACTCTGTTGGTCCCCGTCTTCCAATGCAACGCCCAGGAAAACATTCGTCTAAATAACCTCGGACTTGCCAAGCAAAATGAGGTGGTGCGCCATTCTGTTGAAAATACAAGGTATCGCTTGGCAATTAGATCAAACGGAAAGAAGGCCAAATATCTTTCTCCCATGAGGTTTTCTTCGAAGAAAAAAGGGCCCAGAAACTGATCATTAATAATGCCTGCCCACATATTCAATTTCTGTGGATACTGAGTATGTGCCTCATCCAATGAGGATTGTTTTGACTCCAATACCTGCAGTTTTGGCGGTTAACAATGCCATTCAAACAGAAAGTTGCCTCGTCTGAGAAAAAGATTTGCCGATGAAACTGTGGGTTGCGGTCGGATAATGTTGAAATGGTTTCACAAAATTGGATGCGGCGATCAGGATCATCTTCGTTGAGTTCTTATACTAAATGAATTTTGTGCGGGTGATATTTCTCTTTCTTCAAAATACGCAAAACTGATCTTTGGAAAATTGCATTTCCCCAAGCAATATCTCTGCTCGAGGTATAAGGATTTTCTTGCAACTGCAATAAGATATTTAATGACCTCGTCTATTTTCATATGTCCTGTTTTGGGGATATCTTTTATCTGACCAAAATCTCGAAATTTCTTGGCAATTTTGCTTACAGTGGCTTGTTTGATTGGATGATCTGGATACTTATTATTGAATATATCACACACTTCTTGTTGTGTTCTGGCTTTGTCACCGTGTCCCAAATAAATTAGAATTTCTATCCGCTGCGTTTCTGTTAGATGCGGCATCTAGTTAAGTAATTGCACTCTCCTAAATAATAAAAAAATAGTAGTAGTGAACAAGGTACATCAGTTTCAACTGACTTTAACGTTACCTATTTAATATTTAGTTGCTTGACGACGGCTACAATGCGTGTTTTCTGGAGTTTTTTAAGTTATTTATTCTTCACAAAAAAATATGAAACGGTGCTAAAAATTTGCAAAATAACCTGGCTCGTAATTTAAATAGTGACATTTAACAAAATCATATTTTATACAATAAAATTATGCGTTTTTAATTAAATTATACCTAAACACCTCACTTATATTTTTTACATTCAAGTCATTGCGTCCTAATGATCAAAATAAATCACCGGACCACTTATTTCTTATGGATTTTTCTGATTTGAAGCAACTTTCTGTGAACCACACAAATCTAAGATGGAAAAGTAAACGTGATTTTATTTTAAAACCAGCATGGTAAATCTCAGGGTAATTTTTGAAAATTTTCCATATTCTATATTCAGACGCCATTATCTCGAAAACGGTTAAAGATAGGTATAGGTTATGATACATAAAAAATGATCAGAATTCTATGGAGAATAGAATAAAAATACAAAATAGTGGAGTTTCCATTTAAAAAAGTTAGCCTTGATTTAATAACTTTTTTTTAGCCATCCTATATAAAAGAAAATTGCCTCAGAAAATACGCAACTAAAAATATAATTCGACGGATACGAGCGACTTTTCAAATAACGAACATCTGATTTTTAAATAAATATATTCCATACTTTTGCCGCTCACGGTATGTACCTAATGTGTCAAAGAAGCGTTATCTGCTTTTATAAATGTAATTTTCCTTATTTCTCTCTATGTATGTTTTGAACAAAAAAATGAATGACGTGAGATGTTTATGCTCCAACGGCTCTGGAAATGTGGTAATTATTAGAAAAAACAAGTCGTTGCATTTCAATGACAATATACGCCTTCATTTCGTCAGTCTCGTTAGTGACGTCACAACATGCGCGTAAGTACACCATACCATATTCACACCACGATTTATACAGGGTGTTTCGCATAAGAACAGACACAGAGCATGACCATGTAGGTTAACCCAAAATATGATGATTTAACGCAACTTACTATACTAACTTGCACCCCTGAGACGTTATAGGCCTTGAAAGTAGGGTTTCAAATTTTAAAAAAAAATCAATATCTTAGTTATATTTGAACTTAAAAAAAACAAATTTGGTACAAGGTGTGAATGTACCAAGAGCATCAATCGAAGATAAGTAGAGTCCAATTGAAGCATTTTAAAGGGTTGGTGTGTTTTGAAATTCACCGCGAAGTTTTCATTTAGCGAACAAGTTGACATTAGTGTTACAATACGGAGAAGATTTCCAAATTCTATAATCCTCCATAGAGAAACATTTTCCAATGTTGAAAGACGGGCTCGAGAAGCAGGCAAGTTTTTCAGTAACACTCGAATACGTATTATTGCAATCAGGGGACAAGACGAAGAACTTATTTTGAACACAATTGAAGATGATCCACATATTAGTACTAGAATTCTATCTCGACAAACTGGTGTATCGCAAACTTCTGTGCACCGAATGTTCAGACGTAATCTACTACACCCATATCAAATCCAAAAAGTGCAAGAATTGTTACCGAATGATTTGGTTAAACGAGTGAATTTCTGTCAGTAGGTATATTTTACATCAAGGCATTAATTTTCAAAAGAAAATTCTCTTTACTGATGAAAGATTGTTTCACCCCTAAAGGTATTACAAATTTACACAACTATCATGATTATTCCGATGTAAACCCTCATCCAGTAATTCATCGACATTTCCAACGTGAGTTTAAAATAAATGTTTGGATCGGTGTTATTGATCAGTATTTAATTGGTTTAGTTATTTTACCGAATCGACTAAATGGCGAAACTTATTTAGAATTTCAAAAACAGTCTCCCGGATCTACTTGACGAGGTACCACTACAACTCAAGACTGGAACATTGGTTTATAATAGTCATTGGAGCTTTTCACCTCCAAATTCTTTGAAACTGAACCGATCGACTTGAAAGAATTTGGCAGATAGTTACAGAAAAGGTCAATGGACATTAGTGACATAGCGCCGATTGACGCTTCCACCGTGTTGGGGGTTGACCCTTCTCGGGGGTGGATTTTTTTTCAAAAATTACGCTGGAAATCGATAGAGAATCAAATTTTGGGCAAAAAATATTCAAAGAATTTCTTCGAGAAATCAATAGTTATTCACGATGGAAAACTTGAATTTTGAGTGAATAAAAACACTTTTTCAAAGAATTTTTTGCGAATAACTCAGAAACTACGCATTTTATTAAAACAAGTGTAATGAACAAAATGTAGCTTACAAATAAACAAAGAAAATCGTTTTTTAAAAAGTGTTGTACGTCCTATACGAAGCGAAATATGGTTAGTGGAAGGAGACTAGTTTTGGGGGGAATATTCGAATCGATGTATTCAACGTCACATAACGGAAAAAGGATTAATTTTACGTGTATAACGCTCCGGGAGTTTTTTGTAGTACTCAAAAAGACCTTTGAAATGAGCACTTATGAAAGTTAATTAGAGCAAAATTGAAGGAGTTATCGTAAAAACAGATGGGTTGCTCATATTTTTTAAGGAAAAATGAGCAGTAAACGCTGTACCATTTCCATCAGAATTAAAATTAATGGTAGACCCTTTACAATTAGTTTTGTTTTAGTGTTTTTCATACGATCCTGAAGTTAGACCGGTTTAGAATGCGTATTTTTTTAATAATGTACGGTAAAAGTTGAAAACGTATTTTTCATTATTCAAAAAAAATTGCCTTATTTATATAATAACTCTGAAACTATGAAAGATACGTAAAAAATGATAGACAACAAAAATGTAGCTTTTTTTTCAACAAATATTTTGCTTTTTTTTATTCCTATAGCATAAAAAATAAAGGAGATATCGCCGCTTGAAGTATCCATTTTAGTGAAAAAACGACCTGTCTCGAGCCCTTCGATCCTTTCCCTTTAAAAAACGAAGGACTTAAAAGGTTTTATATGCAAACGATCTTACAGCTCTTGAAATTATCTTTAAAATGCTTTTTTGTAGGATACTATAGCTTCAAAATTAACCGAGTTATGGTAAAAAAACCAATGACATTTTTTCGGAGCAAAATAGGCTTTCTCATTTTTATATATTATATATTATATTATACAAATAAAATAAGTAAAAAAATTTAGTGTGATTATTTATTTGCAGCGTAGCAATTTTTTTTATGATTGATTATATTTAAAAATCGATTATAATAAAAATATTTTACATTAATATTGGTAAAAGGGTAGTTTATAAGAGTTGAAAATGGCAAAAGTACAATATTCTTTCATAAACAATATAAGGGAATTTTTATATTAAATTATTGCACAATTATAGCATTCCAAGATTTAAAACGTAATTTGTTATAATTTTTTTAGCACTGGGGTGATTCTATTGTTTGTTTGTCTATTAAATTATTATTATTCCAACTTTTTTTCTGATCAAGTTTGACGTTTTTGAATTTACGATAATTTTAAATAACACAGCTATAGAGCCTTCATAAATGTTTACAAGCCACGTGACCGCCGAGCTTAGGCAACCCAACATTGCACAATTAATGAAAATTCCCTAGATATTGGCGTCACCAATNTTTTTTCTGATCAAGTTTGACGTTTTTGAATTTACGATAATTTTAAATAACACAGCTATAGAGCCTTCATAAATGTTTACAAGCCACGTGACCGCCGAGCTTAGGCAACCCAACATTGCACAATTAATGAAAATTCCCTAGATATTGGCGTCACCAATATTAATGAAATTTTCATTTTCAAGGCCTATAACTTATCAGGGGTGCAGCTTAGTATAAAGGTAAGTTGCGTTGCCATATTTTGGGTTCCCCTAAATGCCTCGTCTGCTCTATGTCGTTTCTTATGTGAAATACCCTGTATACTATTATAGTTACCGATGTGATGTCCACTTAGTATTTAATCTAACTAACTACTTACCTGCACCGTAACAATAAGAAACTTGCAAAAAGTTTTGGATATCTCTGCATTAAAATTATAAGTAAAATGTGATTTGCCAGGCACCCTATAATCAAGTTGTAACTCGATTCCAAACTGGAGCGTCTTCAAGTTCTTTGTGGGACTCCTTTGAGTGTAATATACGCAAAACGTAACGTTCATGTCGCTGCTGGATATCGATGTCACATTGGGCTCTAAGGTTAGTCTGTAATCTACTACACTGAGTGTTCTTATTAAAAATACACGATTGCTTTTGTAAGCTCCAATAGCGATATCTGAAACAGATACAAAGAAAATGAACATAACCTTTGTTAGCAATATTATGACATAACATCAATTCAAGTTATGCGTTCAATATATCTCAACAGGTTAGGATTGAAACTCTAGATTCTGAGATTTCGTGTAAACAGAATATGAATGTATAGGGTGGTTGATTTTCGAGAGTTTTATAGGGTACAGCCAAAAAGGTGATAGATACAAAAAGTATAATATCGACGTCCGGTCTTCTTTTTTTTTTTTATTTTACTTCGCTGGTATCATAAAATCTTTTTAAGAGCTACATTATCGTGTCATCCATATTATAATAGTTAACAAAGTGTTAGTAGGCACTGAATTTGTAGGTTGACTGTAATTTCAGTATGATTTTTAACTTATTGTACTTGACAGTTCTTATTGAGTGTTTACGACGATGAGATATACCACCTGTTACTTAATTTTTCAATATGGACACACATACGACGAATTAGAATTATTTACAACGTGCCTAATTTTATTTAAAAAAATTAGAAAAAACAGTCAAATACACGCAATGATAGCATTATTATTGACCATCAACCTGTTATTAATTAATTACAATAGATTGAATGGCGAAGTTTGTTTAGAATTTTTGCAAAACACTTTACCGGAGTTATTGGAAAGTGTGTCGTTATTGCTGAGAGCTAACACATGATTTATGCATGATGGAGCTCTACCACATTTCACTGTCAACGTCCGGCAGTATCTGAACCAAAGTTTTCCTCGTCGATGGATCGGTAGAGGGGATAATGTTCCTGTTAACTGGCCTGTTCATTCACCAGACTTAATACCTTACGACTATTATCGTTGTTATTTCAACATTTTTTATTGTATTTGATTGTTTTTACTAATTATCTCAATAAAATTAGGCATGTTGTAAATAATTCGTCGTATGTGTGTGTGTATCCATATCGAAGTAACGTGGTATATCTTATAGTAATAAACACTCATTAAGAACTGGCAGGTACAATGACTTAAAGATCAAACTAAAATTACAGTCAACCTTCAAAATCAGTGCCTACTAGCACTGTTAAGTATTGTAATATAGGTGGCAAGATAATGTAGACATTTGAAAAATATTTTTTTGTACCCAAACCGCTCATTTAATCACAATTCTACAAGAGGCCCAAAAACAAAATGGTATCACCTATCAAATAAAAAATAGTTGTTATTATTGCCCGAAAGAAGAAAAAGTTATGAACGGATATTATCACCATACATCAATTTTGTAGGAGTTGTAAGTTTTAAAAAACACTCTGTATAACATCAAAATGTGTAGATTGAAAGCAAAATACACCAAAAATAATTAAAATCGAATATTACGTATTCGAGTTATTCACAAAATTCAAAAAATTTTCACGAACTTTGAGGCCATCTAGCGGCCAAATAAAGCGACTTCGGATATAGGTGAATTAGCCTAAATCTGACTATTTTGAGTCCACGAATCTATGGTCTTCCGTTGTACACGTTATTCTGGGACACCCTGTATATATATGGCTGAAAAGATTTAAAAAATCTATTCAACGGGATAGCCAAATACGGGGTTCCTCATAAAAAATAGAACAAATATGTTCAAAAAAAACAAATTCAAATGTTCAAACTTTTTTCTTCTAAATTTAATGACAACGGAGATAGAGAGGTTAATGTAAATGGACGATTTTGCAAAAATACCCTGTATACCTAAAACTAATCAAGTTTGCCAAGATCTTTTGGTACCAGTGAAGTAAACTGGAAAGATGAGGATGGGACATCGATATCAGATTTTTTATATCCATCACCGTTTTGGCTGTACCCTATAAAACTGTCGAAAATCAACCACCGTGTACACGCAGTGTTTATTTAGTTATTCCTTTTTCTTTCATACTTGGTAAAAAAAATTTTTGGATAGGAATGAGACTAGTAACGTATTTGTATGGTGTTTTATATAATAGCATATTTTTCAGTAAAAGACCATGAATTTTTTTAAAGTCTATTTGAGTTCTCTATAAAACCGAAAACCGTAATCATTTGACTTCAAATGCCGCATTGCTAAGTTATAATTTTTTAATGCACTAATGACTGTTGTTAATTTTAAGTTTAAATGTCTGCTTACTTATCTACTGTGTAGGTTAGAACAAAAATATTTTGTACATGGTGCCTAAATTATTTTCTGATATCTCCAAATGGTTTATTTTCAATTTGTTTTTAATGGAACACCTTATATTTTGTGATATATCAGGTGTCTGTCTCAGTTGTATTGTTCCATTACTTAAAAAAGCATAAATTTGACATTTGAAGCATTTGATATATACCTACTACCTAAATTGAGTGTTGTGGTTCTATAAAAAATGCATTGTTGAGGTATCTAAGTAACAGTACAGTGTTTTTATTAGATAGCTCTGAATTGAATTGAGGAAAAAGTAGAGTTGTACTTGACAACGAAAATAAAAAGATTAAACTTCACATTGAGCATAATTTCCCCTATATTATAATAAAAAACAAGAAGATACAGTCCATTCACGTCTCTTATGGTGAACAGTTAAGCTGCATCATAAGATTGAGTCTAATATTAAAATGCCTTCACTTCCGGTTTATGACCGTAACTTTTTTATTTTACTGAATATTTTTCTTAAAATTTGATTTCTACAAAAAAAATCCCTTTTTCGTGAAGTATTACACTTTGTATGAACTGAAATGCATTTAAATGTTTCCAAAATTGGGATTATTGAAAATTATGAAAAAAGTGCATTATTTAGATTTAAATTTCAAAGTAGCAAATATACAATTTGAAAAATTTGTATATTCAAGTTCTCTGTAAAAAATTATTTACAGATATTTTATGAAATAATACAAAAATAACGTTAAATGAATTCCAAAAAGATATACCTATTAATTTTATTTATACAAGAACGGTATTAATGATTCTTTGTCATGACGCCAAAGACAATCATGAGCGACAGAAAAGATGATAGAGAAAATATTCAAAATGTAGTCCATTTGATTCAATGCAACACTCGGCCCGATGTAAAAGTTCACGAGAGGTAAAACTTTTTAATAATTCGGCATTTTTAAATCTTCCAAATCTGCAGGAGGCATCTGGTATATCCTTCAGATATCCCCATAAAAAATAATCTAACGATGTTAGATTGGGTGTTCTTGCATTCCATCTTATTGGTCCATATGTGCCGATCCACTTGTCAGGGAAATTTTGATTTAAATAAGCAACTACAATTCTAGAATTATGAGGGGTGCCCCATTATGATGAAAATACATGATAGCACGTATATTCAGCGGAACATTTTCAAGAAAACCTGGAAATTCGCTCTGAAGGAATACTAAATATGCCACAACAGTTAATGTTCCTTCATAAAACTTTGATCCGATAATGTACCCATTGATCATGCCGCACCATACATTTATTCCCCAAATTCTTTGAAAATTAGTCTCTCTACAGACCAATAACGGCAATTGTGTCGACTGACAGTTCTACTATTATGAAAACAGCTTTTATCTGACCATAATATTGAGTTAATAATGCCTTCTTCACGAGAAGTTGGATTTTGAAAGGTCTGAATTTGCCGGATCTTAGGATTCGTTGAATAGACTGCGCGTCGTAAGACAAAAACTCAAGAGAGCTCTTATCTTTCGATTTGAACGGAGATTTAAAAAATAATTTGACGCATTTTTTTTTCTTTAAAAATATTAAAGTCAGTGCTCGTATGCACGCCACTGTTAGTGATAGAAGCTATGTTTGTATTGAAAAACATGCGCCTTTATTAATTATCATTACGTACTAAATATCACTGAAATATCTCAAACGGTTTCGATAATATAAATTAATTTTCCTTCTTTTTCCTAAAATTTTAACACCCCATGTTTTCGCAACGGAAAATTTTTGGATCATAGTTCATAAAGCAAACTATCATTAATTTTTCATCTAGAATCACACACAAGACGAAGCCGCTGGATGGATACATTGCATATTTTTAAGTAGTTTTTAAGTTGGGCTTGAAATTTTTCGAAATGCAGAGAATTTGCAGAAATTTTACAGATTTTAACGTTAACTAAAATTCTTACCATTGTGACCGTTGCCATCTACGTCGACGCCTTTAGAGAGTCCTTGACCAAAACCTTTGGTACTTCGAGAATATCCAGGGAAATTCAAAGGCGACAATCTCTGACTATAAGTTGTTTGTACGCCCGTCTTGCTGCCCATATATATGTATACAGCCCCAACACCATCATCCTCATAAGGTGCAGCAATTGCAATGTCTAAAATATTTGTAATAAACTTTTTAATTAACATGAAGACACACTTAATGTTCTTCGCTTTGTTTATTGCCGCACCTATGTTCATTTTATGACGTGCAATATCAACTTTGCGAAATAAGTATACAAAATCATAGCGATTTGGTAAAAAAAGTTTCCGAAATATCAAAAAGTAGCTAAACCTCTCGGAAATTGTTTACCCATTGACAACTGTCACAGAATATCCAAAACCAAGCTAAAACGATTTTTTCGTAATTGAAAAGAGTTCCTTACCGTTATATGAATCAAGATCAATGTCACCTAAAGACATGATTGAGGTCCCAAATCTTGCGCCCGCTTTTCTGTTGCCAACAAGTTTTACTGGGTTTGCCATTTTCTGAAAACAAGTGATTTACGTAGGTATAAGCCCTTATTATAAGAGATTGGTGTTACAAATTTAAACAGTGATTTTTCTCATCAAAATAAATAAAACGATAAACATTTGCTTCTAAAACAATTTGTGCCTTACGTTCCTCCATTAAAAAAAAAATTAAAACAATGTTAGGAAAATCGCCATCAAAGAATCATAGATGAAGCTTATTTATTACCTCAATTTTTTAAAAAAGTTAACCGCATGGTTATGCAAATGTTCTAACCAATTTCAGTACAGCGAAATTGTGCAAAATATGCCGATTTTCATATACAGGGTGTTCCAATTAAAACTTTCCACCTGGAAAATATTGGAATTAAAAAAAAACAAAAAAACTGAGACACGTCGATTTTCTTTTCACACATGAGGGACAGTAAAATACCCTTAAACTTTAAATGCAATCCTATGTTGAGTGACACCTCATTTTAAAGTTTTTTCAATTCTGCTAACCACGACATACAATTTTGTAAATTTTGTTTTGGATATGACAATAATATCATCACTTAAAGAACGAGACAAAATATATCAATAAATGAAAGAATGTTATTTTATTAAATGTTCAAATTGGTTTCCCTCCGCTTCCATACAATAACAAAATTTTTGCTCCACTTCCGAACGAACATTTCGAAGCATTTCGGGCGTTGTCTGACATTCTTCAATAATTTCTCGATAAAAAAATTTGTTGTGATTTTTCGTTTATCTGTCAATACAAAAACTTTATACTCTATCAGTTCAACTTTTTTTACCTATTTTACTTTAAACCAGACAATATTGTTTCGTCTTGTCTTGTCGAGACAATATCCCGTAAAATCGTCACAAAGTCGATTGAATTCCAATTCATGATACCGATTTATACAATTGCTAAAAAAATGGAAATAATTAGTTCTACAAGTATAATGACTGTGCACGGCAGGCAACACAGATTTTTAATGATCATCATCTTGACAAAAACACTTCGCATATGTAGGTACGTCCTGGATTTAGTGCATAAATTTTCGGACCCGGATCGGTTGCAAACAGAAAACATCCTCTTGAATAGTACGGAATGTAGTACTGGTACCGGTAGTACGTAATGAGGATAATCAGGTATAGTTCTTTTCATACTTATAGTAGACATAAAAAATGTCAAAGCCTGCCGGTAAGTGTGATAAGGGGAGAGTAGGGCAAGACAATTTTTAAATGTCCGTAGAAAATAAATGTTATAACAGCTAGTTTATTTCACAAATCATAATGCTCTTATCAGGTACACACATCTATATAAATTGAATACTAAATTAATGGGAAATAAAATAATTACATATCTTGTCAGGTATTCAATTTAAAGGTTGCTCCGCTTTACCCTAGGTGGGTGGGATGTTGAATCGCCGGACCTAGACCCTGTGTTGCCGATATGTAAAAATATTCCCCAAATGAATAATAATTGATAAATTGAATGAAATTAATTTATTCAGATATTTACGTTTAAAATATTAAGTTATGTTCTGAAAATATAAGAATAGGCTGAATTTGCATACATTTATTTAAAGAATAATTGCATTATTCACTTCATTCTTGAAATGTATATTGTTCATTTTTAGTAGAATACTAACTCGCCGAAACATTTGGCAACACAGCTAGGCTGGCAACAAAACAGATTCTGAACATCTCTCTAAGACGTACGTTGTTCTCAGATTCCTAATGTGAGACAGAGACAATCAACAATTAGATACTGTGAACTTATTGCTTTAAATGTCTGATAGTTCAGTTTGCGCGGTACAGGGCAGGAGTTGGTGCTGCAATGCTGTCATTCTTATTTCTTAGAGTAGTGTTTTGAGTACTGATTTTTGTGTTATTACAAGTTTTTTATTGGATAACTCTTATATTTCACTGCAATTATTTTCAATTTATAGCCATTGTGTAGTAGTGTATGTTGTGAATTGTTTGAAGGGAGACTTAAATATTATATTCTGTAAACTTTGCCTAAATACGACCCTGTTCTGCTAGGCAGACAAGTATTTACAACCCCGTTTTTGTCGTTATCGGCAATATAAAAGAGTTTTTTATTTCTACAATATATATGAAAAGAACTATAATATAGCTGTCCTGGATCACATTGCAATGGAACCAAATTTGAGTTTCAGGAAACTTCAGGAAATACTTCAGGAATTTCTGTACCTAGTTGCCACCGAATTTTAAAAATTAATCAGTCAAGTATCACCCATACAAAATTAATTTGGTACAAGAAATTAATGAATCCAGATCGTCGCTTGCAGTTCCGTGAAGAAATCCAAATTTTTTCTACTCAATTTGTTTTTCCGATGAATAGTCGAGTCAACCGCCATAATGCCGCTACTGGATTGATTAAAATCCAAGCATTTTTCATGAAACTCATACGCATCCGAGGAAATTGAAAGTTTGGACGGGCAAATTGGAGACCACCTCATAGGGTCCTCCTCTTATCGGGAAATCTGGATGAAAACATGTATCAGAATCTACTGAAAACGAATATCTATACTCCAACACATTATGCCGTAGCTGTGGGTGATTTTCTTAATCAGAACTTTCCAAATCACTGGATAGGACGCAGAGGTTCAATTGAGTGGCCTCTCAGATCGCCAGATCTAACGCCTTTAGACTTTTTTCTATGGGGACAATAAAAGTCGAAAATTTATGCGACCGAACTCACTTGAAGAGCTTGGTCAGCGAATTGTTGAAAAATGTCTTCAGATAGTGTCCGAAATTCTTCGAAATGTTCTTTCGGAAGTGGAGCATAGATTTTATTATTGTATGGATGTGGGGGACACCAGTTTGAACATTTAATAAAATAACATTCCTTCATTCATTGATATTTTGTCTTATTCTTTAAGTGATGATTTTATTGTCAGATCCCAAAAAAAGTCGTATTATGTAACGTCCTCATAATACATTTAGTTATTTATTGTACCTTTTTTGATAAACGATCAAGGATAAAAAGTTTGGTTATAAATACTATTTCCAAATCTGTACGTATAAGATTATCTCATTAGTTTTTTTGGCAGCTGAAATATCTCAAATCCTTCTTATTCCAACGCGACAGTTAGATTGTATCCAAATTTTATAACTACTACGAAATAAGTGCCTTGTACAAGTTTGAAATGTTAAATCTAAAACTAAATAACTGTGTTTAGATTCCTATTTTTGAAGAATTTTAAAGCTTTCAGGAATGGCTACAAAAAAAGTATTGCTCTTACTTCTTTTCTTTGGTTTTGTTTTTATTTTGACGAAGTGAAAGTATTTTGAACATTGCTGTGTTTTCCTTATTCTGTTTAGTGTACAAACTGGTTCATAATTCTCTTTCATGGCTATTTACGTCTTTATTATTAACATATTATTATATTATTAATATTATTATATAGAATATACATTAAGATTGAATGGGACAATATGTAAACAATACTGTAGAATTATAATAACAATCAGAAAAACAATCCAACGTCAATTTAAAAGATATTGGCGAAAAAACGATTTTTTATGAAAATTAATTTTGTATTTTTAATAGAAAATAATATTGTGTAAAGAATACACGACTACTAAGACATCATATAGATATTAGATATCTAATATACAGGGTGTTTCTAAAATAGGGTTTCAAACTGCTGCGTTTATAACTCATTAAAATAAGACAAAAAGTTCCTATTAACATGTGCCCTAAAACGCACCCTTAGGAAGTTATATGCCCTTAAAAGGGCTCAAACAAAACCTTAAATTTTCCACTCACCACTTTTACTAATTAAACAGTGCAAAGCTCAATTGACAGTTTATCAAGCGTTATGGCAACGTCAGTCTTTTATTTGCCATGGTAAACAGATTTTTGTAATTTTTGGCCTAATAACTTATAGAGCAGAGTAATTTTCAAACTCAATTTACTCGAAAACCATTGGAAATATCGATTTGGACAAAGACAATATTTTTTACGTAAAATTGTTAAGATTTTATAAATCTGTAGAGAAAATTGTAAAAATATTGAAATAAAAAAAATTACGCGCCGAAAACCCCCTTTACCAACCTAAATGGGACGCATATGATTTGCATGTCGAAAAACGGAGTAGCCCATGTTATTTAACGTAAAAAGTTATGTAAGACCCATAATTTTTTCTCTATTTATTTGCGACCGTTTTGTCAATAACAGAAAAAAACAGTTTTGTTTGAGCCCTTTTAAGGGCATATAACTTCCTAAGGGTGCGTTTTAGGGCACATGTTAATAGGTACTTTTTGGCTTATTTTAATGAGTTATAAACGCAGCAGAAGTTTGGAATCCTATTTTAGAAACACCCTGTATAATTTACATCATAAATATTAGATGTCTTCTTAGGCCGTTTTCACACTGCAATAAATAGAATCTGAAAGTCTATTTTTTAATCAAATAAATAGTCGAATTATATATAATTAGTTTTTTAAACTGTAATTTATTTATTGTGCACCGAAGTTAGCATATTAAGTTGTATTCCCGCACTAACAGCGTTGCTAGTTGTTTTTAAATCAACCTATATTGTGCTGAGAGAATAAATTTTTAAAAATCGTATCAAATGTTCTTTGATAGTGATTGTCCTAGTTGATCGAATCGAAATTCTATAGATAATCCACGTAAAAATTATACTGAACTGTTTTGTTCTGCATTTTCAAAGGAAATGAAATAAAAAATACATCTATTTGCATACATCTAAGGATATCATAATTTTGAATGAAGTAAAATTTGTTTTGCTTTGCTTAAATTATAAGCAAACACACGTGGTCTTGTTGCAAAATAATATAGCTTTTTTTTCTGATAATATATCTTGTGTAGATATATGTGTATTATCACTAGCCACAAAGATATTACTTATTTATTTCTAGGTTAACGATATCAATTTAAGTATTTTCCTTTCCTTCTTGATAAAAACAAAAATAACCTTCCCAAAAATGATAAAAAATTGTCGTTCTGCGTCATTTTTCTATTTTTGGATGATTAACAATACACAGTGTTATCATTCCTCAATAAAAGAATAAGTATACTGGTTAGTTAAATGTAGCTAGTTTTCGATATATTTTTAAACTTCTGTATATCAGTATCAATATTGACTACACCTTTTCAAGATATATTTCAGAAGGCGTTAATTATATTTCAGATTTATCAATTGTATTTCAGAAAACATTATGCGAATGTTATTCACAATAGTCATATATTTCAGAAATTGTCAGTTTCGAAAACTATCAAATGCATTTCAAAATAAATAAAATGATTTGAAAAATAAACTGAATGTTGTATTATTGGCATAAACCTAAAGAGTTTAGACCTTAGACATATGTTTTATAATAAAAAAAAATTTGGTGTGGAACAAATAGTCATTTAAATGCAAAACAAAAATCAGTCGCAACATTAAAAATAAATTTATATATATACTAGCTGACCCGGCAAACGTTGTGTTGCCATCTTGTGGAACTGTGGATGGAACAAAATAATATAAAAATCGCGATTAAAAATCAGGGGTTGATCGTATAAGGGTGAAAATTTAGAACTGTATGTATTTTTCAATGCTGAATCATGAAAAAATAAAAACAGAAAATTTTGTCCAAAAAATAAAAAAAAAAATTTTGGTGTGGACCACCCTTAACATTTAGGAGTATGAAAAATAGATGTTGGCCGATTCTCAGACCTACTCAATATGCTCACAAAATTTCATGAGAATCGGTTAAGCCGTTTCGGAGGAGTACGGGAACGAACATTGTGACACGAGAATTTTATATATAAGATAATGATTTCAATATGTCAAGCATGTGTTTTCTAATTAATATTTAGCTATATCATTTTTAATTTTTATTTTAGTTAATTATTATTAATTATCACTCTTTCTGAGATATTACTCGTATAATTCAATGCTAGTTGGGGAATGTAGTCGGTAGAGTAGTAGTTGTTTTCCAACAGTTAGCAATCTTATCTATGAGGTTATATATCTCTTGTAGTGATGGAAATAATCGAATGAATTAAATAATCGAGAGGTTACCTTTCGAATTAAGTTTATAATCGAATGATCATTCGAATGATATATAATCGAAAGTCCACTTCCAAAATTTCCGACCTATCCCAAAAATTATATGCGAAAAAAAAACGAAATTAATGACTTTTGCGTATTGCGGAATTTCTTCGTTGTCAGTTGAGTGGTTCATCAGCATGTGTTTAAAATGAGTAGTCGCCGCCTAAAGAGATCCATTATTTGGGTTTTTGAAAAAAAAAATTATTATATAGAAAACATAGTTTTTGTATTATTTTCATTCATATGAATTTCTATTCTTGCTAAATAAAGCTCCCTTCTAAACCGCCCTTCAAAACCGCTCGATGCCACTCATAAAAATACTGCATATCTTTTTTATGCGGTGATAATCGATTGTCTCATCCATCCTCTGGGCCGTCTTATCTCGAGGTTTTGTAGCTCGTTAGAGCGTTGGAATAATCGAAACTAGTGATGGGAGATTTCGAGTGAAAAATCGAGTGGTACTCGATTATTGAGATCACTCGAGATATCTCTAATATCGAGATGTTTACTCCCACCACTCGAGTGATTATTACCCTACGGTTGCACCCCAAAATGTTAGTGCATACTGCAAATAGTCACTGATTGCGTAACCTTTTTTTNNNCTCTCGGCCGTCTTATCTCGAGGTTTTGTAGCTCGTTAGAGCGTTGGAATAATCGAAACACCTGTGCTCTCGCTCGAGCAGCGCGTTTGCGTTATTCGGTGATGACGAGTGACGATTGACGTTAGTAATGCTGTGGCCACTGTCATTCGTCATTCGTCTAAGAATAATCGAATGAATTTATATGATCATTCGAGATATCTCAAGAGATTTTCATAATCGATATAATCGATAATTTTCATTCGAGTAGTCCCATCACTAATCTCTTGTATACCTAGATTTTTACTATCAAAGAACAGGTTGACTTCATTTGATAAGATTTTAGGAGTTTTTTAAAATGTATTTGAATTAGCTTAATTTACAGAATTATTCTCATAATGACGATTATTTAAAAAAATGTTTATCTGCTCTATAAGCAACTGTAAATTTTTAGCAATCGCTTTCTTTGTTTCTAAAAAAATAACCAAGTTTTTTAACACTCCGGAGATATTTATTATAATTAATAAAATAAAACAATAATCTGAAAGGTAAAATACTTACAAATTCAGTTCTCCTATAAAAATAAACATAACCTTCATCCCATGTATTGCCAGCTCCCGTTGGAGCACCTACTAATATGTCATCTCTAAGATCATTGTTCAGGTCCGCCGCCAGAAGAGATGATCCATAATAAGAACCGATTTCGTCGCTTGTCAAGGTGATTAATAGTCTGCCTGCAGCGTTAAAAATTTTGACCTAAAAAAGTACTATTAAAACATTTTTGACAGAAAAGTGTGTAACTGTGTAGGTATGTAATGTAATGCAATAGCGTACAGGGAATTTTGTCTTGGAAGCAAGGAGGACGGTTAAAACTTTAAAGCTCTTGACGATGAAATATGGTATGTGTAAAGACAAGACTACTTTGCTTCGAGGTTTTCCGTATGAGTGCTGTTTTTGATTTTTAATAAAAAATTTAAACAGGTCAGGTTATCTTTTCCTCATTGGTTATTTTACGTCGACTTATTTCTGCTATTGTGGCTAAAAACCGATGTCAGTAGAGAGGAAATTTAGCCGAACCCCATTTTGTCGTAGAATGAGCATGTTTCTTGCCTAACATTACTTAGACAAGGGACCAACAGTTTTACATCCTTTCCGATGTCTTTCTATACAGTGTCCCCCTAAAGTCGTGCACAAATTCATTATTAGGTAAACAAAAGAAAATATTAAAAATTCCCGAAACAGCTGGATTTTTTAATTTAATTTACAATTTTTTCAAATAATAATTTAATATACAGTGTGACCTATGTTCGAGTAATGACGTCATCACAATTTTTTTTAAATGGAACACCCCACTTTTTTTCCAATTTTCGGATTGCCCTAACTGAGCTGATTCCAAAAATATACCACAAGTTGCTTCTAATTGTTACAGGGAGGACAACAATACCCAAATTATTTACAAATACTAAATTTATTTACAAATAAATAAACGTACTAAAAATTGAATCAAATCACCACATATCATTTTAAAATGTCATTATTTTTTGCTATAATTTCTTTGATGCTTTTTTAATTTTATCTGCCTGATAGAACGTGCTCGTGTATTTCTTGCAGGCAATCATTTTTAAATAGTTTGTTAAGATTGTACAAGTAAATCCATTTTGAATGATTCTTCCTTAAAATATTGAGTATTTTTGAATTAATTAAAAAACATGATTCTAAGTGAAACCGAACGGATTGAAATTCTTATGATGATCGGATATGGTGATAGAATTCGAACTCATGAGGAAGTTTGTGTTTTGTTTAATGAAATTCATCCCAATCGTCCACCAATAAATCGATCCACGGTTAGCCGAACTGAAGCAAAGTTTCGAAATCATGGTCATGTTAAAGATATGCCCAGATCTGGCCGACCGACTGTAGATGAAGAAGTGCAGTTACAAGCCCTTTTGACCATTCATGAAAACCCGCAATCCAGTCTGAGAGTCGTAGCAGATAATTTAGGAATGAGTGAAAGTACATTGAGTAGACTTCTTCACAGAAACAAGTATCATCCCTACAAAGTCCACTTAGTACAAGAATTATGTGACGATGATTTCGACAGACGCACAGAATTTTGCGAAATGATGATGGAAGAATGTCAGGCAGATCCGGATTTTGTGAAACGCATAATTTTCTCCGACGAGGCGTCTTTTTATTTGAATGGCACCGTCAATAAACAGAATTGTCGGTACTGGTCAGATCGCAATCCACATTGGATGATGGAAGCACACACTCAGCATCCCCAAAAGGTCAATGTTTGGGCCGGAATTGTTGGTAATCGAATTTTGGGGCCGTATTTCTTTGAAGGAAATTTAGATGGTGCAAGATATTTGGAATTTCTTCAGTTCCATTTAGTTCCTTCCTTGAGTGTTCTATTTCCAAATGAAGAAGATCCAGATTTGCCCAATGAAACCATTTGGTTTCAGCAAGATGGTGCACCACCGCACTATGCCAGCGCTGTTCGCCGCTATTTAGATGACGTGTTTCCTCATCGGTGGATTGGCAGAAGAGGACCTAAGGAATGGCCCGCCAGATCACCAGATTTAACACCGCTCGACTTTTTTCTTTGGGGTTATGTAAAAAGCAAAATATACGTCAATAAACCAAACAGTATTAACGATCTGAAGGAACGAATTCGGCAAGAAGTTCGAGCGATCCCGCCTGAAGTCATTGGGAATGTACAGCAAGAATTTACTTCCCGTCTGGCCCATTGTTTGGCAGTAAATGGTCAACAATTTGAACATTTAATTTAGGTGTTTCTGGTGATTTGATTCAATTTTTAGTACGTTTATTTATTTGTAAATAAATTTAGTATTTGTAAATAATTTGGGTATTGTTGTCCTCCCTGTAACAATTAGAAGCAACTTGTGGTATATTTTTGGAATCAGCTCAGTTAGGGCAATCCGAAAATTGGAAAAAAAGTGGGGTGTTCCATTTAAAAAAAAATTGTGATGACGTCATTACTCGAACATAGGTCACCCTGTATATTAAATTATTATTTGAAAAAATAGTAAATTAAATTCAAAAATCGACCTGTTTCGGGAATTTTTAATAATTTTTTTTTGTTTACCTAATAATGAATTTGTGCACGGCTTTAGGGGGACACTGTATAAACCTCACCTAATTGCACAGCTTCTGTAAACACAGGCTACTAGCGAAGATACCTTCAACAAAAAAACATGCTTTAACGTTTCGATAGCAATGATTTTTTTCTACATTTTCATAAACAAAATTCAATTCAACTGAGTTTTGCTGGGGAGCCTAAATTATCCGCTTCATTATTTCTATGACTCTTCCTCTTGTTATTTTTGCCCTGTGAGTCGCTTTTTTCTAAAAAATAGATTTATCCATACAAAATTCCAAAGTTTGCTTAGCTGATATCTGACATTGTTCCCTTGTGTTTAAGGAAAGTTTACCCAGGACTTAAAAGATTTAGCTCAAACTGAACATTGCATTAGTTCTTTTTTGTAGTGTTGACATTTTATTTGTATAAACTGCCCTGAGTCTTGAGATCCACTATCCATGTCTTTGTCCATTTGTCTTTCATCTATCTCCTCAAAGCACTGTAAGGAAAGTCACAAGCCGGCTGTGATCCTTAGAGAAACGTTTTAGATCGTTTCTACTTGTTACTTTTTCATCCCCTCCAATATATTTGTGCCCTAATATCCAGTTCAGGTTGACCGTATTGGTGTTTGTCAGTCCACTTAGCAGTTAGAAACAAGCTTTGAGTATCCCTTGCTTGAATATAAGGTCTTTATTGCAGCCTGGCTGTAGGATATTAAAAAGAGTTTAGTGAAAGTTTCTTGAAATCCTCTAGACAAAGTTGCCAGCTTATAGCTTCTTTGCCATCTGGGTTTCAGCGTTTGTGACAAATTTCCAAAGGATACCTTGACATTTTTATTTAACTGACATTCAAGCTCTTATATTAGCAGGGACAGAGAGTTTAAGAGGGACAAACTTTTAACATATTGTATTAATTTTTTAAAATATGTACTAGTACTTACATTTCCCAACAAATTACTAGCTCGTGGTGATCCTACCACATAGTAAATAATTTTGTGATCAAGATCAAATCTTGCAGAGGTAATAGCGTATCCTAAAAATGTGTTAATTCAAAATAAATATTGTCTTACTAACAATTTTATCGCTTCTTCGACATTAACCTTATTTTTGGCCTTCCAGTCAAATAAAAGTAGAATGCAAACTAACCTAAATATCCAAAGTTTTCCGTTAAAGTCGGAGCAGTCTTTCTAGGAATTATCTGCAGGCCATATGATGTTTGAGCTACCAACGCACCTAAAAATAAAATAATTATAAAACTGAAAATTATGTGGTGATTGATCAAACACATGCCTAACTCGAAATTTATGAGCTTAAAATTAAGTAAAGAATGCACAGAATAAAAGCCTAAATTTATGTATTTGTAGAGGTCGAGCGTCATATTGTTTATAACAAATGAAAAAAAATAATAATTGTTCTTTTTTCAGTTCTTCGCTTATATCTCCGAAAATAAGCCTCTAATCGACATGAGGTATGCTTATCGATTTTGTCTCTGAGGAAATTTGCTACAAGAATAGGCTTTTGCGAAAGCTCGTAAAAAGTTTTTTACGTTGCAAAATTACCGGTGAAAAATGTGCTAAATTTTCAGAATTAAATAAAAAGAACAACGATTGAAATTGCATGAAACTACAGGAAAACATAACTGTTGGGGTCAACAAATATCCGCAATCCGGACCCCTAATTTCAAAATGGCGGCCTACTGCAAAATTATAAAGTCGAAAACGCGAGCACATATATCTTCTGCTCAAGTCAAGATATCAAAATTCGGCAAAAAAGGATCGAAAGGTAATTATATTATCTCACATCTGTGTAAATTTCAGATTTTTAAGTTGCAAAATAAAAAAGTTATTAACAAAAAACTAAAAAAAAACGGTAACTAAGGTCCTTATCTCGGCGGTTTTTTAATATACAGATTTCAAACTAACTACATCAAATAGTGCTTAATAAAACATTAATTTAAAAAAAAAGTCTCGATCCGACCAATAGGAGCCGAGAAAATTTTTTTTCTTAAAAGCGGTATTCTGGCTGTTCTATTTAATATTTTGTAATAAACTTGGGCTCGTTGTAAAGTACAAGACTTCCTTTATACGCTGATTTTTTTTTTTAATGGATTCAACCAAGAAATGACCAAGTAAACGTGCGTTAAAGGCAGAATGATCCGCGCGGCGGCCCACACGGCTGAGCGGTAGCCAGGAGAGGGGAGCGCTGTGACGTCATAGTGCGCAGCATAAGCATATGCTGCGCTCGACTTCTCAAAATTCCTACTTAACAAATGAATTGTGTGCTTAGAAAGCAGCTACCGGGGTGCTTTTTCTTTAAATCAATTCATTTTTTCCGTTCTTTCGAATGGTGTAAACAAAAGTCTGTAAAAGTAATCGCCAGACTGAAAAATACATTTTTATTGTCATTTCACGTTTTGTAATTTTATTATGCTCTCGATATTTTGAAAAGTAAGAAGGTCATTTTACGTATTTAAAAACAAAAGTCAATTGTGTTTCTCTGAAAAAAATTATCAGTAAAATTTTTGCACAGAAGGTAGGTACCTGAAGTACTATTAGGGTTTACTGTCTTTGTTACTCATATTGCGGACTTTCTTATTAATCTGTGTATCTCGCGGACACGATGAGTTTGGTCAAGCTGTGTTTAAATGCAAATTTGACGATCTGAGTAAAAGATAATGACTGCAACTGCAAAATTAAGATAAATTTGTTTACCATTCCAATTCTTAACTCCAGGGGCACCAAACAGTAGGGTTTTAGAATCCTAAAAATTAAAACATCTTCACTAAAAATCTTCAAAAATGTGACAAGAACTTACATGCACATATTCGACATCAAATCCAGCCTGTGCAAAACCAAAATCATAGAAATAAGATCGTGTGACAGGATCTTGGCTTATAGAATCTAGAATATTATAATAATTACTACGATGATATTTTTTAAGTAAAATTATAAACTTACTTGCATTTTGCAACGGTTTTAAATCCTTATAAGTTCCTTTGATATTCGAGGAGTTACTTTTTAAGAAACACCAACCATTTAAATAGTTGTGTTCACCTATAGCTTTGACAACGCGAGGTGCACAAGCCTGAAACAAAATTACATGTAGAGTTGTTTCAAAATCTTATGAGCTTTGACCTTCATATGCGCAGAAACATAATTATGACCGTCGCCTAAATTATTCTACGTCCTAAAAACATTGCATCTATTATTCACATTCTATCTCGAGCTCTCGTAGCGTAAACAAGTCTTTGATCCGATTACAAAATTACAAATATCATAATAAAATGCCTTATTCTTTATTATTTTAATTTAAGCAATAAAAATATATATAACGAACGTTCGCCAGTTGATTTTATAGATGCCCGAGCGCCTTAGTTCATTTCTGGTTGTAATAAGGCACGTGATCTAATTATGAGTCAATGTTTTCACAGCGTGCTTATTAGAAGAATTGTGCGAATATGCTACGCCTTTCGCGCATTTCGCGGCTCATGAGATTTTGAAACTACTTTACATAGTGCAGGTTCTTCATTTCCCAATACTGGCATCTAGTAAATGGTAAGAGATGCAAGCAAGTTAAATTAAAAATAAGCTGTCTTATGCTCTTGATAGGAACAAAAAAAAATGAATTTCTAAAAAACCGTTCCGTATAGATTTTATTTCTCAGCATTTTTAAAATAATAGCAATCTATTATATCCTTATCATGTACAACAGGTTCAGCATCTGGAACTGCATGACTTACTTTCACGGGTACATTTTTGCCGATGGATTCAAGCAAATTCTCAATTAAGAAGAGGTATATTATTTACCGATGAGTCATTGTTTATTCGAGACGAAGAGAACAATATGCACAGCTCGCACAGATGGTCTGATGAGAATCCTAATTTGAAAAAAGAATCTACTGTTCAACGACGATTTTCTATAAACGTCTGGTGTGGCATAAATGATAATCACCCAATTGGGACCTTCTTTTTTGAAAGGTGCCGTAGAGGAGAAGTTTACACCAACTTTTTACGTAATGAATTGTCATGTATATTGAAGATACACACAAGACAACAAATAATATTAGAACATGATGGAGCTCCTGCTCATTTTAGTCGACTAACGAGAGAGCATCTTAATTAGGGCTATATTAATAGGTGGGTCGTACGTGGAGAACTATATTCTTGGCCACAGAGATTACCAGATCTCAATACTTTAGACTAAGGGGCTATTTTACTTTGTGTATGAGACACCAATTAACAGTAGACAGGAGCTTCGGCAGATAATTATTGATAAATGTCAGCGAGTGAAGAATAATCAGAGGATTTTGAGTGCAGCCACCACACATATTCGTGGTCGTACCTGTACAGTGATTAATGCTGAAGAAGGACATTTTGCAAAACCTAAATAAGTATGTATACAGGGTGTTGCGTGTATAATCTATAAAAATTAAACTACATCTTGCTGATGACATTTGTAATAGAAAACTCTTATACGAAAAAGTTCTATCTTCGCGNTCAAGACCCCTGGAGTATCTTTCTCCACTGTTGTTACCCGGACGGCGACTTTTTGTGGGACATCCGGGTCTCACACTGAAAGTTCGTCACAAGGTTCAGCATCTGGAACTGCATGACTTACTTTCACGGGTACATTTTTGCCGATAGATTCAAGCAAATTCTCAATTAAGAAGAGGTATATTATTTACCGATGAGTCATTGTTTATTCGAGACGAAGTGAACAATATGCACACCTCGCACAGATGGTCTGATGAGAATCCTAATTTGAAAAAAGAATCAACTGTTCAACGACGATTTTCTATAAACATCTGGTGTGGCATAAATGATAATCACCCAATTGGGACCTTCTTTTTTGAAATGTGCCGTACAGGAGAGACTTTTTACGTAATGAATTGTCATGTATATTGAAGATACACACAAGACAACAAATAATATTACAACATGATAGAGCTCCTGCTCATTTTAGTCGACTAACGAGAGAGCATCTTAATTAAAGCTATATTAATAGGTGGATCGGACGTGGAGAACTATATTCTTGGCCACAGAGATTACCAGATCTCAATACTTTAGACTAAGGGGCTATTTTACTTTGTGTATGAGACACCAATTAACAGTAGACAGGAGCTTCGGCAGATAATTATTGATAAATGTCAGCGAGTGAAGAATAATCAGAGGATTTTGAGTGCAGCCACCACACATATTCGTGGTCGTACCTGTACAGTGATTAATGCTGAAGAAGGACATTTTGCAAAACCTAAATAAGTATGTATACAGGGTGTTGCGTGTATAATCTATAAAAATTAAATTACATCTTCCTGATGACATTTGTAATAGAAAACTCTTATACGAGAAAGTTCTACCTTCGCGTTTTTTTTTTTTGTTTATTCAACGAAAATGAAGGCCGACCCTGTGTTATTTATTAAAAACTTTGGAAATGTTTTTATGCGACCCGAGATGCAACCATATAATTTAATTCGGTATAATCTAATACTAGTAATACTAAAAGAAGTTTAGGTTACATTTGTGCAGTCAACTGATTTTGTATTTTTGTATTGAATTCATTATTCACTTAATCATTAAATATTAAGCATCGTCCATCGACCCACCAGTGTTAAAAAGTGAAAGATTCCAGCAAAAGACTTTATTTTGTGATAGTGACAGTGTAATTTTTATAAAGAAGTAAAAAATAAGAATAGCATGCCGATTACATTAAAAATGAGATTCTTATTTCTTACTTTCCTTAATTTTTTAGTTTTGTACACAAACTATAGTAGGATCATATTCGATGCAAAGTAATAAATCATTGCCTGTCAAGGGAACCAATGAAGTACGCTTTTAAGGGATTTACAAATTGAATAATTTCTTTATACATTATGAAGGGACGAGGGGATCAGTTCAGGTCTGGCACCCTTGTTCCTACAAAAATTCCTTTATTCTCATAAACTATTTATTTTAAATGTAATTTATTATAAATCCAATTTGTTTCCTAAATTCCACATATGTACTACATTTTACCTCTGTACGCGCCACTGTTGTTTACTTGTTTTTTGGAAGCGCTCTCTAATTGACGGCAAAGCTCGCCAGGTTAGTATTTGACGTATAACCGACCAGTTCGTACACTCGATGCACCTGGGCGACTACAGCTACTACCAGAACACAGTGCGTATGCAGCGGTATTTCAGATTTTACATTGAATTTCATTTTAAATTTGAAATGATTTATCTTACGCCTCCTAAAAATGATGACACGATTTTCCTTTGATAAAAG
>NW_019416515.1:342411-423202 GCF_000390285.2 Anoplophora glabripennis
TTTTTTTTTGGTAAATTAAATTTCATTTATTCAACGAAAATGAAGGCCTATCCTGTGTTATTTATTAAAAACTTATAATTTAAGTCGGAATAAAGTTAGGTTACATTGTCAAAAAATTTGTGCAGTCAACTGATTTTGTATTTGTATTGAATTCTTTATTCACTTAATTATTAAATATTAAGCATCGTCCATCGACCCATCAATGTTAAAAACTGAAAGATTCCAGAAGAAAGTTTTTATTTTGTAATTCCACGATAGTGACAGTGTAATTTTTATAAAGAAGTAAAAATAAGAATAGCGCGCCGATTACAATAAAAACGAGGTTCTTATTTCTTATTTTGCTTAATTTTTTTAGTTTGTGCACAAACTAGTTTTACAATGAACCGAGAAAACAATACATTTACTATTTCTGAACGTGTCGATATGGTGTTAGTGTATGGTGCAGCCGGAGAAAATGCGCTCGCGGTGACTAGGTTGTACCGGAAACGATGGCCACAACGTCACCCCCCATGTGCAAATAAAATCCTACAGTGCGTTCAGCACTGTGAGATACGGGAAGCGTTATTCCTTGAGGAGAAGGACGTGGTCAGCAAGTGAACCTTAATGTTGAAGATGCAGTGTTGTGCCTGCATGCCTGTAGCCGCGCTAATGGGGATCAATTTCAACATTTTCTCTAGAAATGGTAAGATTTATTTCATTTTGTTCTATATTTTAATAGCTTACGGATGTGGTTTTGTTTGCGTACTCTTGCAGTAACAACAATGCATTTAAGATCGTAATTACTATTAATTATTATAATAAGAAAATATCAGTTTTTTTTAAATATCTATTTTTCTTAGTTTGTACTTTTGCATTGAAAAATTCCCCAAAAATTGAGAAGTATCTTTCTATCTTTCAACGACTATTTGTTTACGCGGCTGGTCTAAAGCACGTAACTCATCGTACAGCACACGGACAGAACCGTTCCAGATAAAAATTTTGTTCCATAATTGAACTTTAATTTACGAAAAAAAAAACGCAATAGAACTTTTTTGTATAAGACTTTTCTATTACAAATATCGTTAGGAAGCTGTAGTTTTATTTTTATAGATTATACACGCCACACCCTGTATAAGTATTTTTGTTTTGTTGTCATTTTGTCACTTATTTATGTAAAGTACCATAACTCGGGAACCATGGAGAATTGACCCCATGTATATTATAACTTTTTTTCTAAGTATGACCTCAGGAACTTGTTCCTTAATTTCGTTGCAATACATTATGCAACAGCCTGTATATTTTTGGAGAAACATGTGTCGAAAGTCAACGTTGGCTGAGGAAGAGAGATTAAGATTGGTTATCGGAGCAGTAACTTCCATCTAGTCTAGACTTATCCCCATTTAACTGTCATTTAAACATAAATCGAGAATGGGTTACAGTTCTGTAATTATAGAGAATTAGAATTATAGAAAATTTCGTGCTTTTATTTTTCTATAAAAATTTCCTTAAATGAACGATTTCTTACACATAATTTACGTACCCTAATTCGTTCTGGATCTGTTATACATAAATATTCTATGTACTTAATCTGTTAGATATACTCACGATAAGCCATTCACCAGATTTATCTCCGCCGTCTAAGACAGATCCCAAAAAATTTCCATTTCTGGAGTTTGCACTACCTAGAATAAATTACAAATAATGATCTTCCACAATAATTAAATCTTCATTAACCAGAGTGCCCACATAATTTCATAACCAGATTCTACGTTCCAAAATAAGAAAATACGTTCTAATTAACTCCAACAAGAATACCTCTGTTTTCTTTTTAATTTAAAATTTTTAAAATTGCCGCAAAAATATGGGGTAGCTTTTACTTATACTTCGTCAGTTTTGACCTAATATCCAAATCAACTTTTACAGGGTGATTAATTAACAATGGGAAAATCGAAAGCTGAATATACTACACGTGAAATGGTGACCACTGGCGCAAACATGCCTTATCCAAAAGTTGATAGTTTCGGAAATACAGGGTGTTGAAAGTTAAAATTTTAAATCGTTTTTTTGCGATTATTCTGAAAATATGTAGGTTAGGAACTTGAAAATTTGTGAAACTATTTTTTTTAGGCGACGAATAAGATGCGTGTTGTAATTTCAGCATTGCTCATAGAGGGCGCCACTTACGACCAATTTTACCGAAAATTTAGTTAATAACTTTTTACCCTGTATATTTAACATGAAACTTGATTCAAAACCTGAAAGAGCTATCATTTTTCCATTAATTATGTACTCTTGTTTCATTTCGGTATCTCGATCCGTTTTCGAGAAAAATCGATTTAACGAACACTATGTTTTGATAATATGAGAAATTAAAAGCGAAACAAACCAAGTGTTTCTTCGTGTTATTACAACAATTAACAATAAAACAAATAAAATACGTAATTATGATTTAAAGTAATTGTTCGAAGAATCCACCGTTGACACTGATACACTTTACACGTTTTCTGAGAGATCTTCGAGTTTGAAACAACATATTGGGATTGCGTCTGACTTCGTTGGCAGCGATTTGTATTCTTTGCCACAACTCTTCACACGAGCCAATAGATTCTTTGTAAACTATATCTTTCATTCGAGACCAAATAGAAAAATCAAGAGGATTGAAGTCCGGACTTCTGGATGGCCAAGCAAAAATGCTTACATGGCCAATCCAGCGATTTGGAAAAACTGCATCTAAATATGCACGCACTGGCCAAGAAAAATGCGGTGGAGCTCCGTCGTGCATGAACCACATGTCTCTTCTTAAATAAAGTGGAACTTCTTCAAGCCGTGGAAGCATTTTTACTTGGCCACCCAGAAGTCCGGACTTCAATCCTCTTCATTTTTCTATTTGGAAGAATCTATTGGTTCGTGTGAAGAGTTGTGGCAAAGAATACAAATCGCTGCCAACGAAGTCAAACGCAATCCCAATATGTTGTTTCAAACTCGAAGATCTCTCAGAAAACGTTGTGTAAAGTGTGTAAATGTCAACGGTGGATTCTTCGAACACTGACTTTAAATCATTATTACGAATTTCATTTGTTTTATTGTTAATTGTTGTAATAACACGAAGAAACACTTGGTTTGTTTCGCTTTTAATTTCTCGTATTATCAAAACATAGTGTTCGTTAAATCGATTTTTCTCGAAAACGGATCGAGATACCGAAATGAAACAAGAATACATAATTAATGGAAAAATGATTGCTCTTTCAGGTTTTGAATCAAGTTTCATGTTAGACATACAGGGTAAAAAGTTATTAACTAAATTTTTAGTAAAATTGGCCGTAAGTTGCGGCCTCTAGGAGCAATGCTAAAATTACAACACGCATCTTATTCGTCGTCTAAAAAATATAGTTTCACAAATTTTCAAGTTCCTAACCTACATATTTTCAGAATAATCGCAATAAAACGATTTAAAATTTTAACTTTCAACACCCTGTATTTTCGAAACTATTAACTTTCAGATAAGACATGTTTGCGCCAATGGTCACCATTTCACGTGTAGTATCTTCAGCTTCCGACTTTCCCATTGTTAATAAATGACCCTGTATAATAATTTTCTGCCCATCTAGCTGAGAATAAAATACTTAGCAGATTTCTAAAATTTCATTTATTCCTACATGTTTCGGATATATTGAATAAAGACCCTCCTCAGAGCCGTGCCTTCAAGGGATGTAACTCCCTTAGGAGGCATTATTTATTTGAGCTATTTTTGTTATGTTTGAAAATTCAGTTTGGCTGGTATAATTATGGGACACAGTGTATAAAAAGCAACATGTTAAACTTTAAGAAGTAATTTACCTTCTTAAGATTTACAAAAAAACAAGACATTTTTTCTAAAACCATTTTTAAGAAATAGTGGAACCAAACTTTAAGATGGGATGTAAAATATAGCTTTTAATGAATAACTTAAGAATAGTTGAAATACAGACTTTTAACATGGTACAGTGTAGTTTCCTCACAGAAATTACATATAAGTAAAATTTCTACAAAATTAATTTAGCAGCTTTGGAATTAGTAGGTATTCGAGAAGTTTAAAAAAACTGTCCAACAGGGGAGAAAATGTTGTTTTGTAGACGTTTACCATTACTAGCCAAAACTTCCGTGTAAGGCCAGTATTATGAGCATCTTCAGTAGCACATATCAGTGCAATTGAAAGATTGATAACTATCGTGAGAAATTGCATTGCATCAAATTTGAAGTTTCTGTCATCAATTGCGTTAGTAATTTATTAAAAACCATATTCTATATCCTATATTATTGCTATAATCTGCAATTAGTTTTATTTTATCTTTGTTTAGTTAAATAAATCGTCATCTCAAATTTCATTAATCTACTTCAAATATCTTTAGGAATATTGTAGATATGATGTTTTTCAATTAACACTCGAAGCATGTTGAAAATGAATTTATGACATATCCACATAGAAACCTATTGCTTCAAAATGATCTAACGAATTACACTCTTATTGTCTGAAATTACCTTGAATAAAACTTACTTGCAGTAAAACTGTGTTTGAGACATGACCCTTGTTTGACACAGGAGTACACAGATCCACCAGTAGTACTGGAGCCTTGCCCTGGTGCCCCAACTATTATCCTATAAAAAATGTGTTGTAAATTAATGATTTTTTTTTATTTTTCGGAAAAAACTGGAGAATTGTTTTCTAAATGCTACTATGTTCTATAAACGAACAACTATGTTTATGGCAAGAAGCAACCTATTTCTCAACACTGTAACACTGATTATATTTTTAATTGTAGAAACAAAAATAACACACAAAAAAAAATTGTCTGTAGTTTTCAAGCGACATATGTTATCTGTAGTATTTTTACCACCTGATCACGAATCCGATGTTAGAATTGAGCTATCACATCATAGGAATTTCCTAACCTCTAAAAACAGGTCAAAAATAGCAAAAATTCACGAAAAAGTGCAAGGGAAAGTATACAAAAATTTGTTTGAGGTCGCTGATTACGGTCCGAGATCAATTCTGCAAAATTCAAGATGGCGAATTCAAAATTATTCACCAACTTTTAAAAAAATAACACATTCGCGCCAAATTTGGTTGGGGTTTTTGAGGTCACTGATCACGATTCCGAGATCAGATTTATAAAATTCGTTCACTATTAAAAAAAGAAGGCAAAACATGATTGGGTACTGAGGTTATAAAGTAAACAGGTATACATATTTCAAAATGAATTTCGCAATACTGACCTCGAATTCATGATCATACAGTTCGTGACTCGGTCGGATGATCATAACCGTCACGTCGGCCTTTCGCTACAGCGCATCGTAAGAAACCGGTAATAAGGCAGTTATTGGCTTCGCGTTTGCTTCGTGTATACGTGTTTTAATATTCTAATAATATCGAACGTGCTAAGAGGTAGAGAAAACGATCTTTCGCTGAAAAAGTACGACAATTTATTTATTTATAATTTATACCTACCTACCTGTTTATTTATTCGTTTACAGTGAACACACCTATGACTAACCGACGAAAACCCCGAATTCTTGTGATCAGCGACCATAAAAACCCCCGTATACCAAATTTGGCGCGGATGTGTCATTTTTTGAAAATTTGGTCGGCCATTTTGGATCTGTAATCTTGAATTTTGCAAAATTGACCTCCGATCCGTGATTAGCGACCCCGAAAACTCCCGCACACCAAATTTAGCGCAAATGTGTTATTTTTTGAAAATATAAATATGGTTGGCCGTTTTGCGTCCGTCAGCTTGAATTTTGCAAAATTTACCTCGGATCCGTGATCAGCGACTCCGAAAACCTCCGTATACCAAATTTGGCGCGAATCTGTTATTTCTTGAAAATTTGTGATATCTGACCCGTTTTTTTAAGGTTAGAAAACGATCTATCAATTCTGACCTCGGATTCACGTTCGGCGGGGTCTTAACCATATAAATGAACATTTGAATATAGAAAAAAAAATTTATTTTTTTCTAGCACTGTTTCGTAAATTTTTGATATTTTTGATCTGTTTTTTGAGGTTAGGAAATTCTTGTCAAGAGGCAAAAATACTACGGATAACATATGTCGCATGAAAAGTACAGAGTACAGTGTCCTACAATAAAGTACAACTTTTTTTGTTTTTTGGACTGGAACGAATGGTCTAGCAAATTTCAATTGTATTAAATCATTATACCAATAAGTTTTTATGTTAAAATAAGTAAGAAAAATATTAAAATTATGAAGGCGTCCTTTTCTAAAATTTGGAACCTATTTTGTCAAAAACAATTATCTTAATATTAAAAACCTGAATTTGGTTAGACACTTTATAATACCTACAATCAGTGGCGGCTGGTGCGGGGAGGTTCTGGGGGTCACCTCTCCCCACTCCCTCCAGGAATTTTCATAGTAAAAAATGTAATTTACAATTTAGTTTACTATGTCGTCTAGATAAAAATAGATTGGTCTTATGAAACACGAAAAAAGAAATGTTTTTGTAATGCGTAGTTAGTTTAACTGGACTTGCAAAATTCATTTGAAAAACACTGAATACGGGGGCTCCTCGTAGCTCCCCCCTAAATCCGTAAAGTATTTACAGGGATGGCCATGGTTACCGTAACGGAGCAGTGAAAGACAGAGTGAGAGTAAGTGATGCATATTTACTATGAGTTTTCTGGGTTCTGCTTAGTCTGCCTGTAACCAAATAATAGCTATTCACCGCTTTCTTTTCTTATTAAACGTAATTTGTTTACGTGTAGTTTAAAATTTTGTTACATACGTATTGTTTCTTGTGTGTTTTTTAAAAGATTGTAAATGTTTATATTATATTATAAAGACAGATTAACAGCACTTCCAATGTTATATATGTATTGAAAAATCAATGGTGCGAGAAATACCAAACTTTAAAAAAGTGCTAATTGAAAAGCATATTTCGGACAAAAGCAGAAGAATGGACTCTCACTATAAAAAATAATGTTAATAATTTCGATAGTACCTACTTAAAATAAAACTACCCAATTATATTAGATTTTTTTGTTCAATACTTTGTACCTAAATATTTCCGCTCACCTTGGTATGGAAGTCAACAACCGCCACTGCCTATAATACGAATAACCTTTTCCGGTAAAACCAAAACAAATATCAATATGAGTATCTTTAAACATCTGTAATCGGTTGCCAGATTGTTTACCTGTTATAAATAGGCACTTATTTTCTTTTCCTATTACAAATTTTATCTCCTATACTCTCAAGTGGGAAATCCGTGATTTAATTATTTCAATTTTTATTATCTACATGTAAGGAACGTTTACTAAAAAACAAAAAACACTATTCTAGGAAACGAAAATATTTAATCATTCAGTAATTTGGTACCTATCTAATGATAATATTTTCCAGGTTTCTAATGACTGGTATTTCCCAAGTAGATACAGGCGTTGAGTGAGAAATAGTTCACTCAATATTGTTATACAGGTATTAAAGGTAAGGATATTAAATAAGCAGCTGCTTCGAAAAGAATTCAACAAAGAAGTCATTTGATATAAATAAAAAAATATGTTGGATTATTATTTTGATACTGATGTAGAAGGTATGGCAATGAATTATTTTAATGTGAAATTAAATTTGTCTTTATAAAGGCAAACACATTATTTGATTTCAACTAAATAGAGGTTTGGTTTTATATATGACAAATTAATTGTTGAAGTTTACATACATTTCAGATCACATACTTATTTGAAATATAAATACGACCAACTCTTGAGTTTTCAATAACTTTAATAGTGATTAAAATTTCAATTTGCTACCGTAAAGTCTGGTTACACTCAAAGGCGTCGCCAAGGGGGCGAAGGGGGGTCGTCTCAATGGCCTAGCAATGATTAGTATACACAGAAAGCTTATTTTTGACAACCATGAAGATTTTATTCATAAAGTGGTTGATAAATTTTCAAAAAATCCGAGATTATATTTTACCTAATTTTAGTTGAATTTCTTAATTTTTTTAGTTATTTATATTTTTCGTAATGTTTTTCTTGTTTTAAGGTTTTATTAAAAATATTTATAAAAAAAATTAATTCGCTGTCCCTATTTCTACTTATAATTTATATTTCTCCCATTCTCTCTCATCTTGACCCCCCCCCCCCTCTAGCCCATTGGCTGGCGACGCCTTTGGTTACACTGAAAATTATGGAAACTATTTTCAGTCTCTACATACACTGACGTATTTGTAAAATAGAACATATCGCATTAGTTTAATATTAATATAGATACAAAAGGCATTTTAAAAATATCTTTTGTACGATTAAGAATATCCCTTCTCGAAAAATACACAAATACAAAAAAACTTTGTCATTGAAACGTAGCTTATAAATTATAATATGTTCTGTGACATAATGTAGAGTCAGTCAATCCGCTTGCGAGACTTCTAGTATGTACTCTTTTATTGATTTTCAATTAAAAAATGTAAACTCATGGGTTAAGTCACTTGATTTTTTTTATGTGGCAGGTATGAAAAAGACCTAAATCGTAAAAATGATTCCATTAAAAATATATCTGGCCTACGTGACATAAACGTACTTGCGGTGAGCCTTGCCGTTTCTAAAAATATTAATCATCCTTAAATCTCAGTGCTACTTGATGCCCACTGGTATAGTCTTTCTGTTCTCAATTGAAGAACCAAGAGGTTGGTAGTATGTACCAGGTTCGGTCGCTGACGCAGCAACTCGGCATTCAAATAGTTGAAAAACTTGTTCCCATATTTATTTAGCCATACCCATATACAGGAGGTGGAAGACGCCCAGTTGAAGAATGCACGCGCGGGCAAACGGCGTATAACATAGGCACACTGGGCGACTGGGCAATAAATCTCAGTTGTTGACAAATTGCCTAGTAGTTCAGTGCAGCAATGCGAAATTTGGTGTGATTCAGGTAATTTTAATTTATTATAGGCACTTTCTATTAACCATTCCTATTACAATTGCAAAAGGGAGAAATTAGAGGGATATTTCGTTTACTAATATATACCTTTTGAAACGGAACAAAACAAAATTTACAACCAATATAATAAAAGGGTTTGAGGACATAAATAATTAAAATATGTTATTGGCCAAATGAACATATAATAGAAATTTTCTACACATTATATACAAATTATTATAATTTTTTTCCTTTAGCAGAAAACTTTTTCAGGGGCACCTATGAAACTCATTAAATTTTATTGCTAGGCGTTTTTATACATGTTCAACTGACTTCGGAAAGACTATACAAAGCTTTGCTTTATACCTATTATCACGAAGTGACGCAATGTGCAGCTGCTCAACAATTTTTCGAAAATTTATGCCCCTTGAAGGAGGTTGAAATAAACCCAAAAAATCCCTAAGTTATTTTTTGCTACAACCTATTTATTCCATCTTTATTTGGAAACTTTGAGATGCTATATTTCCTAAGGGGTGAATAATGTCATTTTTATGCAAAACGTGTTCTTTTTAACTGTAGATTTACCGATACCATTTGTGCTACTTCTTTTGAAAACACCCTGTATAAAAATTATATCGGAATGCGCATGCGTCTGATTGTTGGAAATCACTTTGAATTGCTCTAGGAACAAAGCTAATGACATTTAAAAAATGTGTCATATGACATGTGTATGGTTACCCACAATCAAAACATGTCTGTAGATATAGAAATAGCTGAATCATTCCTCGGTCTCAGACGTCTCTATTTTAGGATAGGTACTTTTTACTAACAACCTCTCTAACAATGATCTCTTCTATAGCACTGGCGGGAAATAATATGTTCGAAGCGGGTCTAGGTCTAGTGACTCTTTTGGCGATTGATCTTAGTTATTTACTAGATATTAGGGGTGTAACTCAATGCTAGTCAAGGCATATAATCAGTGGAGCAGTTGTTTTTTACAATACCATTAGTAAAAATAAATTCTGTATTTCTAAAACTTCACTTATTAATAATCGATTTTTGAGAAATTTTTTTTTTCGTGTTTGTAGGTGAAAATAAAATTACAGTAAAATAATAATACAACCTTAACTTAAGCAAAAATCACGACAATAACGACAAACGGTATAGTTTATTGTTAGTACCAATAAAATTATATTTTGGCGTTTCGTTTGCATAAAATTGAAAAAAAAAGACTTTTCTGTACCTACTTACAAAACAGTGATATAGAGGACTACTAAACAGACTAATAGGAATAGCCCCGTATTCTTTGCATTTACAAAACGCAAAGTAAGTAGCTGAAATAAGTATTTAACTTACGTGGGTGATAAAGCTGGATTTCCTTTTTGCAATACCAAGGCATATCCAAAATATGAACTGATAGTCTCGTTTGCACGGATTTCATCAATGTTGTTTATGTCAAAGTTAAAACACAAAACACTGGCGAAAAACTGCAAGAAGAGTAGATGTCTCATAGCGGGAACCAGTGACTTAGAGCTGCTATAACAAAATGTTCAAAAACAAACATATAAAAGTTTTGAAAAGGAAACTGAGCGATAACTGACGATATTGTGAAGTTATCGCTGTCACTTGGACAGGAAAAAAGAATCATCGCGCGTCAGGGTTTGCCCACAAGATTAAATAAAACTTGCGATATAGGATTTCTAAATAAATAACTAATTCAGAGTGATTCATAAATGTAAAACACAGCAGATAATAAAAAAGAAACGAAATATCATTATACAGGACATATACAGAGTTTCCATAGTTCTCGGGTTGCCTATACCTGAAATGGATACAAAATTTCAGTTGTCAAAAAAAATCATTCTTCATAAAAATTTTTGCTTGTCCAGAAGTCCTTGGCAAGATAGTCATTTGTTCAATTTAATGTACAGGGCGTTCAAAAACTGGGAAAAGGAAAAAACAGTAAAGAGTAAAGTACCTTAAATCTTAACACTACGTGAAAAAGTAATGAGGGAAAGTTGCATTTTTAAATATGAAAGCATGGACTTCTAGTTAATACTCGACATCCTGGGATATTCTAGGACTCTACTTATTTTTTAATACTTTCGCAGAAGCCATTCTATTTAAAAAAATATTGCTTTATTGAAAAACAGATACACAACACATGTTTGCATATTAATAATTTATTTTTTATACAGGGGATCAAAAACCTCAAAAACATTAATCCAACATTTATTTTGAGAACACAGCAGAATCAGTATGTACGCGCCATTACAAAACTATTCTACATGAAGTTCGCCAAGTTCAACACACCTCCAATCTTTTTCTAAATAACTTCAATTATCCTGCTGTTCAAGAAATCAACATTGTGTTGCACTGGCTCTCTGTACACTTTTTCTTTCAAGAAGCCCCAAAGGAAATAATCAAAATACCAATAATTTCTAGAAGGCAATTGTTATCAATAATTGTTTGACATTAGTTGTGACATTAGGTGTTAATATTTAATTTTATTCTAATAATTCTTACTTTACAGCATCGCATTTATCTTGTTAAAGGTTACGGTATAGATAACATTTCTTATAGCCAAGTAATTGAATTATTTGTTTCATGGAAAATATCCAGATGTAAAGTTACCCGCCAAAATCTGAGAAAACTAACTCGAAAATTTGATTTAACTGGTAATGTAAAAAAACGTAAAAAGGTCAAAAAAAAGACACGATGACGATGATGCAGCCACAGTAATACTAGTTTTGAATCCGGTAGAAGAAAACCTGAGACTGTCACTAAGGAAGATATCTAAACAAATCGATCTTAGCAAGACTTATTATTATTATTATAGATCTTATTCAGAGGGTTTTGGTAGAAAATAAGTTTGTCTTTCAAACCAAAAGTAATTCACACTCTAGAAGTTGTTGATGATGAACATCGTTTGGAGTTCTGTTTAGAGATAGGAGAAAGGATTATGGTAGATAGACATTTTCACAAAAATATAATTTTTTCCGATGAAACCACTTTTTCTACCAATGGAGTGGTATCGTCGCAAAATTGTCGTTTTTGGTCGCAAGAAAATCCTTCCTTTACAGTTACTTCAAGAAGTTAAAGGTTCAAAAAAGTAAATGTTTGGTGCGCGATTACTTTCAACCGAATAATTGTGCCATACTTTTTTTAACCTGGAGATGCTAGACACGTTTTTCTGGCCAGAATTAGAAGAACAACATTTGGAATATAGACAAAAAGCGTATTTCCAACAAGACGAATGTCTCGCTCACTCAACAATTCTAGTCCGCAATTGGCTTAACAGAAAATTTCGAGACAAGTGGATAGGAAGATATGGTCCTATTTGTTAGCCGGCCAGCAAGGTCCCCTGACTTGTCGCCGCTTGATTATTTTTGCTTTGGGGCTTCTTGAAAGAAATAGTGTACAGAGAACCAGTGCAACACAATGTTGATTTCTTGAAAAGCAGGATAATTGAAACTATTTATAAAAAATAAATTATTAATATGCAAACATGTGTATCTGTTTTTCAATAAAGCAATATTTTTTAAATAGAATGACTTCTTCGAAGTCCTGGAATATCCCAAAATGTCGAATGCATTTCTAGAAGGCCATGCATTCACATTTAAACATAAAATTTAATTCCAAGCAACTTTTCGCCATTACTTTTTCACGTTGCGTTAAGATTTAAGGTACTTTACTCTTTACTGTTTTTACCTTTTCCAAATTTTTGAACACCCTGTACATTAAATTAAACAAATGACTATCTTGCCAAGGGCTTCTGGACAAGCAAACATTTTTATGAGGAATGATTTTTTTTGACAATTGAAATTTTGTATCCATTTCAGGTATAGGCAACCCAAACTGGGGACACCCTGTATATTATATTTTTCCTTTAATAACGGAAATAGTATCTTCGGCTTAAAAAAATATCATTTTCGTACCGACCTCGCAAAATTTGCAATTTTTATGCGAAAAAATTGGCGGAATAAGATTTCGGAAAAGGTAGAAATAATTTAAACTTTTTTTATGAATTTCATTGATTTATGACATAATTCACAATTTACAAATAATACAGTACAACAAAAAAAATTGTGATCTGAATCACTGGCCATGCTATCTATTCCTACGTATTTTTCGACGCTGAATCCTAATCCGAGGTCAACAAAATTCGTATACCTACCCCTTAAATTTATGTGTAGAGCCAAACACATCCTTTAAATATGGGTACGGAAAGGAGTATTAATGGACACTTTGAAAACCTCCTGGTTTCATTTACATTTCACCCCGAAGGTGTTGGTACGCCTTCTACACCTGTTCTAGGCGGTCGGTAAAAAGACACACAGAAAAACGAGTGGACCGACCACAGAGGGGGCGATAAAACCTTTTTTAATCGCTATATTACGTTATTACGAACAAAAAACCTTAATGACATTTTTCTGTATCGATGGTAGTGTAATTTGTTATTAACAAAAAACTTTCGTTTTTCAGTCGCGTTTTCTATAGTGTGGAAAAAAATCGCCGGGATGAAAAATATATAACATGAAATCATGAAAATATAACTTTCGGTGAGTAACTCCGAACAAGAATAATTAATAAAGCTCCAGTAGTCCGAGAAATCATAAATTGAAAATGGCGACTTTTGGTTATTTTTCAACCTTAAATCGCACATAGCTCGAAAAAGCTTTTTTCGAAAAAATCACAAGAGTTAAGAAAGTGCTTATTTTTGCCCAAAATACATAACCAATGTTTTCATATCGATTGTTTATAAGTTTTCGCAATATTTCAAGTTTTTTGTTAATAACAAATTACTGACTATTGATACAGAAAAATGTTATGAAGGTTTTTTGTTCACAACACGTAATATAGCGATTAGAAAAGGTTTCATCTTGCCGCCCTCCGTGGTCAGTCCACTCGTTTTTTCGTGCGTCTTTTTAGGGGTGCACCACTCGTATATTCTACGTCAATACTCTTCCATCCCTTTAGACGGGTAGGTACGGGCAAAGCAGCTGAGGGCTGTTCCGCTCAGCGCACTGCGACCATTGCGCAGTAAAAATAAAAAAAATGTGCTCTCTCACATCTTCCTCCACCCCGTCCAGCAGAAGATAGTTTTAGTTCTTTGTCTGTGTTCACCATCCACCATGTCCCCTTTGCATTCTCAAGACCTTGTAAGGTAGAAGCTTTCATTAGGCAGATCTATGTCCGGAAGGGTATAGAAGTAGAAGGGGTGTAGAGGGGGTACTAACCCGTTCGAAGGAGCCCTTGGCGATAATAAAAAATGAGAGCACAAGGTTTGCAAAGTGTCATTCATACTCCTTTCCGTAATGACACTGATATTCACAAATTTACCCCTATTTAGGGGATGTTTGGGCTCTACATACGAATTTTTTTAACCTTGGATTCGGATTCAGCGTCGATACATAGGAATACCATGGTCAGTCATCCAGATCACGACCTTTTTTTTTGTGGGGCTGTGTAATTAGTGGAGTTTATATGGCATACCATTTCCTGAACTTGAAAATAAAGAAGTATTCCAAAAACTGTTGAGTTTACTACTATTTCAGTCATTATAATCTGTTGTTAACAAAAATAACCAAAATTCTGAAATTATCTTGAACGAAACGAACAAATTGAACTTGAAGTGAACGGGGGTCACGCAGGATGATGCAGAATGAAGTTCTTAGAATTTTTCTATAATAGGTAGGTACTTTGTTCTTATATGAACTACAAACGCTACTTTTGCGATTTTTCAAAAATATATTCACTTGCTCTAAAGATCAATTGATAATATAGCTAATAAGTGACGGTCCGCGCACGGCTATCAAATGTTTCTATATAGAATGAGTGTTCGAAATTTACCCATGTTTCGAAAAGAATTCGTTAAACCTTCAAAAAACTCTATGCAATGCGCCGTTCCCGCCAAAATAATAGGAATCATAGACAAATCATCGCAGACTGCCTACCAGGCATCGAATCAGAAGGTGCAGAGCGGGAAAACACATTTACATTTATGTTTAAAAAATTTTCGGCGGAATTTCCATCCGCAAAGCCCCAATTGCCGCCAAAATGTTTTATTGTTAGACGTAGCAGATGATGCTGACAGCGCATGCGATGAAGCGCTACAATAGCCTCAACCACGCAGGAATGCGCCAAAAATTTTCACACACCTTTTGAAGATTTCCCGCCAAGCGGCCATGAAGCCATGATTGCCGCCGAAAGTATCAGCCGTACCAGACGACGTTGACATCGTATGACGTTCATCACCCAGAACCTAAATACATAAACAAGGCCCAGAAGCCACCGACAGCGCAGGAATGCCCTTGTTTATTCAAGTTTGTCCTGATTTGGAAATAATAATTTTAATCCAGTAAAATAAAACAGGTACCTACCTACCTAGTTGTCAGAATGAAACAGAATATTTGTATATGTATTTTTCTTAACAATAATGACTCTTTAAAAGGGATGAATTGGAAAATTATCCGTATCGTGTTACGAAAATACTCAAAATTTATTCATGAAAGTACCTCTTGGTATCGCCATCACTGGTTGATTATTTCAATACCAATTCTGTGAACTTTTGCCTTAAATTAATATATATGTCATCCATCATAAAACCAGTGGCTTTAGATTCTTAACCCGTACAGATTTTTTGGCCTAATATGAACAACCTCCTGAAGTAGGTAATATACACTCTTAAATATAATTTCCTTTTAATACTTTTAATTTTGAAAATTATTATTTTTCTGTATCTATTGGAATAACGAATATAATGCCCTTCATCTCAACTTTCATTAATGCACATCAACGTATAGGGCAGATATATTAACTAATTGACGATATATTTAATGCCTTTAAATTTTGAATTTTGAATATTTTCCAAATTAAATTTTATATAAAAAATAGTCATCAAAAGTCCAAAAAATCATTATATCGTAGAAATTTTTATTTATCTGAGGAATTGTATGGGGACAACTGCCAAAAATTGAAAATGTTATTTGCAACAGAAAATTCGTATAGTTTTTTTTGTGAATAGAATAGTTTTAGAGATTTATCTTAAAATTAATCAACAATATATCAAAAATATATAAATAACCAATTTCCAACAAACTTAGTGTCGTAGAAATTCTAGCATTTTCAATGAAAATGCCTCCCGATTGACATATTTCTATATGTATACCAATTTAACAAATTTCAAATTTGTGTTTTTAATTATTTAAACCGTTAGCCCAAGTATCTATTTACGTAAAATTAAATTTCAACACCTTGTATCTAGGTATCTATATCGAAAATCGGTGGCTTTAGACCCCTGGTTCATTCCGACTTTTTGCCTTACAATAATCCAAGGAATACGTTCCTGAAGTTGTTATGACATACGTACAGACAAAATACCCTCTGTATATGTATACTTAAATAGTAGGTACCTACAATGTACTAAGTACATGATATTTCCATTTTATTAAAAAATATAAGAGTTGTCAGCTCTACTTCTGGTATCACAGAAAATTATGAAACCGTCCAAATACCTGTATACAGGCGGTTACAAATTCGCTTCTCACTACAAGGATCTCGGAAACGGTAAGAGGTATGATGTAGCTTAAATGTGGGTAAAGTTGCGTAATCAGGGGACCAACATTATGCCTCTAAAAAATCAAGGTAACATGATCAGTTTTCGAAATATTTGAAAAGAAAACGAAATTTTGAAAATCCGTTTTTGTTTCATTTCAGCCTTATTGAGGTGATATTGAAAAAAGAAGAACACTTTCTCATGGCCACTTTTTGCCCTCTATCGAATGGCTTAATCAATTTTTATTTGTAACGTTTCGTCTCTCCAGGACCATCATCAAATTTATTTTTTTAAGTACGAGCCTGGAAATTTTATTACATTTTTTGCAAGCCCACAATACTGTACTGCCTCAGCCCGAACTAAATTCAGACGTTTTGTCTCAAAAAATTCATCTTCAGTGTATTCGTTCCAAATTTATCTAATTTTTTTATTTAGATTTTTTTGTTTATTGAATGATCGTACACTGTAAGCGTCGTTAGACCCTGTGAAATCCATCCAGTTATTTAAACTATTACCACCACACATTAAAATAAAACATTATTAGTATTTTAAGTTTTATTCCCGTGACCATAGTTATTTCTATAGGCTTATCGAGTGCCCAAAATTCAAACAAATTTCCACCAATTTTTTTCAGGATATTCATACAAATACATCTGACATGCTCTTTCATAGTTGCGGTTACAGATATAATAAATTCCGATAATATTACGCTTATCATCATTTTCAACCTCTGCCAAAACGAAAATGTTTTTGAACATTCACTGAAATCTTTCAAAGAATAATATTCAGTTGGCGTTTTGGTTGTACATATGCATTTTTAAGAATTAATTTGTGATAATAAAATTAAAATTGTAATAATGTTTTAATTTTGATGCAACAATTTATTAAGTTATCTATGACCTAGTGATGTTATACTAATTAATGATAATAGTTTTATAGTAACGCGTGGTGGTAATAGTTTAAATAACTAGATGGATTTCACAGGGTCTAACGACACTTTACAGTGTACGATAATTCAATAAAGAAAGAAATCTAAACAAAAAAAATTATATAAATTTGGAACGAATACACTGAAGATGAATTTTTCGAGACAAAACGTCTGAATCTGGTTAGGGCTGAGGCAGTACAGTATTGTGGATCATGACGACTTGCAAAAAATGTAATAAAAATTCTAGGTTGTATTTAAAAAATGAAGTTGATGATGGTCCTGGAGAAACGAAACGTTACAAATAAAAATTGATTATGCCATTCGATAGAGGGCAAAAAGTGACCATGAGAAAGTGTTCTTCTTTTTTCAATATCACCTCAAACAAGACTGAAATGAAACAAAAACGGATTTCCAAAATTTCGGTTATTTTTAAATATTTCGAAAACTAATCAGGTTAGTCTTGATTTTTTAGAGGCATTATGTTGGTCCCCTGACTACGCAACTTTGCCCCCATTTAAGCTACTTCGTACCTCTTACCGTTTCCGAGATCCCTGTATTGATAAGCGAATTTGTAACAGCCTGTATATTCTATATTCAAATATTGTGTTTATTAGATATGCAATAAGTATACGCTTCACAACACGTTTTACAACAAACTCTTCGAAAGGTATCTACCGGTACCGTGTAACATTCCCCTGGTTCACCCTGTTTAGATAGACTTCTAACAATTCTGACTTCTAGGAAGCCTCGAAGACAGGCCCGGTCTGGCTCTTTCAGGGGCCGTCGGGAAAATAGAAATCGGGGCCTATTTAGTTTTGTCTGTTATTAGGGTGCATATCGACTTTCCCCAGCAAAACTGTCGAATCTCAAATTTAGTTATACTGATTGTGAGATAATTGCATTTGAATAGTTGAGAAAATAATATTGTTCGTTATTTTTTTTATTACAAGAGCTAAATTGTTCTTCTTTAACAAAGTAATTATTGGTTAGGTCTTAATTAGTTATTGAAGAATGATCTAAATTAAACATTAAAAAAAATTAAACATTTTCTATTTTTAGATAAAAAAATAATTGTTAATCATCAATAATGACATAAAAGCAAAATTTATTACTATTCAGAGTCAGAGTCATCTTGGTCAATATTACTTTCTTCCTGATGGCCTGTCTTACTAGTAGGCCGAAGGGAGTTGTAAAATCCATGATACATCGGTGGTATCAAATTAGCCTTACACAGACCCAAAAGACCGCTTAATTTTTTACCGTCAATTGGCAGCANACATTTTCCCGCCTGTCTCGGTGTCCTGATCAACTGTATGGACTCGTTACGAACCGCAGAAAACCCAACGGTGATTCCAAAGAATCCGGAAACACCTAAAACGTGTCATTACATTAACACCTAAACGGGAACATGTCCGATCTCACTGCAGGAAACTTACTTAAAATCACGTAAAAATTCAACAGAAACCTTGACAGCAAAACATTCCTCATCGTACTAGAGTCACACTTCACTACACTGACGACAAAAACTGCCTGCGTTTTTAGAAAATATTCGGATATTGCCAAGACCGTCGGTCGTGGCGCATATCGAGATGTCTTGTTTTTGTTATCTCGAGAGAAGAGGTCTCGACTCTCAACCTCGTCGGAACACTTCTTGATAAGTGTGTTAAGTGTTGGATTGTAACCACTTGCGCGCTGTTGGGGATTTCCTAGTTAATTTTCCCGTGAATTTGTTTATTATTACAGCTGCTAGTTGGCGAAAGGTTGCTGTTATATTCAGCTGTTACAATGTCACATAACATAGTGTAGAGTGGACAGTAAATGATACCCCGAAAAACAGGCCCGGTCTGGCTCTTTCAGGGGCCGTCGGTAAAAATCGGGGCCTATTTGGTTTTGTCTGTTATTAGGGTGCATATCGACTCTCCCAGCAAAAACTGTCGTATCTCAAATTTGGTTATATTTTGTTTAAATTACGATTATTATAATCATCATTTTTGCTGTTCTCTTCTCGGGATCTGTATTCTTATAGGCACTACACACGGAATCTTTTTTTGGCTTAAAGAAATAAGCTATATTAAATTTCGAATTCTCTTTCCTTCAGACCCACGGTTTATAGATAAAGGAGTTATTAGTTTAAAGGGCTTACGATTTGGAATATATGTTTATTTCTCTCTTTCTTTTCTGTAGGTACACTGTTTATAGGGGTATAGGGCAAAATAATAATAAAAAAAATTCATTTTCTCATTCTTCTCTTTTATTTTCAATTTACGGTGGTTATATCTCAAGAATTTACACAAAATTTTCCAAATCTTCCAAAATAAGTCGGGTTTTGCCGACTTCTCGACCTGGCCAGACCGGGCCTGCTCGAAGAGTCAGTATTTTTTTTTTATTACAATTGAGTTAGTCAGTTTAATTTAAAGTGTCTATTTATGTGGTGGTGTAATGTAATATTTAATTATTGTAATAATCTGTACCTCAGATCATTTTTTCCCAGGACCGTTTTTTGTGTTTTCAATCGAATCTAATTTTCTATTACCTAAATAAATAGTTTCATTGATAGGTAAATAAATCCAAGGTAATAAATGCTTTCTGCATTAATTCAAACATTGTGACGTAAGTTCTCGATCTAAATAAATCAGTAAACAGTCTAATAAATCTTGTATAATGAGAGTTCAGGTAAAACTGTTATGATTTTGCCGCCAAATCCCTCGACAAACGACCCGTTACAAATGGTCTGGTTCTATTGGTAGATTTGAGAAGAATCGTTTAGTGACCCACCGTTTCAAATTTTGATGCAGTAGCATCAACCGTCTTTGTTGGCAGCAGTTTAGTACTAGCATTTGTTTGTGTCGTATTGGTCGCTTGAGATCCTTGGGTTCTGGCTTGGTGAGTTAATTTTAATTTTACATTATAAAAGCATATAAAAGCTATGGCTAGATCGTAATTACTCTATAAAACAACAGTTTTTTTACTGAAACATGTTGATTTTTATCGATAGCGGATGTATTTAGATCTCCCAGCAATTAATTTTAAGCCACCCAAGAAATTCTTTTATTGCTACAATGGCTGCCCTTTTATCGAAATTCTAGCAAGCTATTGAATTTTTTTATACCTTATACTTGACGTTTTCTTGGATAAAATAATTTTCAGTACAACATAATAAATTAGTTGCATTTTTGAAATATGCTAGTATTGTCTTAATTATTTTATTATATATTTAACAAATTTTAATTTTGGCGCTAAAACCATTAAGAAACAAAGAACTGGAACTGACGCTGCGTCGGCGTCCTTGATTTGTTTTATTTATTTTTTATTTATATCTAAATTCTCAATCTAAAAGAAAAGCTGAAGCCAAATTTTTTTTATTTACAATTCACGATATGCAACTCCAAATTTGCAAATTATATTGCTTCGATTTATTTTTAGAAATAGCATGCATAAAAAGATAGTCTTAACTTTATACTAAAATTCGCATTATTTCTAGATATCTAAATACTTAAAACCGCAATAAAAATGTCTGACGAAGAAGTCCAAACAAAAAAAGGTCGCAAAACTGCAGCAGAAAGTACGAAACGTCCAAAGAAGGTAAGACTAAACCCAATTTACATTATTTAATAAATTAGGTACAGGATATTTACCATATCCTGTATCTAGTTTCGTGTACTTCTTTGATATCAAATTAGTTATTTCCTAGTGTGGTTTGAAGAAATGGTACCTATATTAATATTTTTTAAATTAATAAATATGTTAGTTTGTATTATGCTTATGTTTGCACGATAAATTAAATATGAATGGTTTTAAAGGAAGCAAAATCTTCTGAGCCTAAAGATGATGGCGATGCACCTCCAGTCAAAAGAGGCCGTGGAAGACCCAAGGGATCTACTAAGAAAAAGACTGAAACAAAGGCTAGGGCAAATGGAGGTAAGTTATCTAATTATTTTTAAGATACAAGGCATATCTTGGTTATAATAGTTGTCGCTTCCAGAACGATTCAAAATTGGTAACTGACAATTTCATATACAGTAAGACCCCACTTAACACGTAGGATACGCTCCATCAAAGTAGAGCTTAATGCGAAACAGCGCTAAACGAGGCTATCTTAACATGTAAATAATGGGGTTAGGGGAAGATGGATAGAAAATTGGTTAGGTATTAAATTTAATAATTATGTTTTTTTTAATAAAAATAAAACCAAACATTTATTTCTTACAAAAATAAAAACAATATAAACGAATATTACTTATAAAAACAAATAAAATTCTAAGTCAGTCAGATCATTCAGTCTATTCTGTGTTTCCAATTTTCTGCCTTTTTGTCAAGAAGACATCTAATGTAGTTTGCGTTTTCCTTTTGCGTTCCGTTAGAAGTTGTTGATAAGTGGATAAAGCATCTATAACACCCTGTCTTGCTTTTGAACTCCTGTCAAAATTTGGATAATTTTCAACAAATTGGTCCATAATTTCAGTTATAGTGGTCAAACTCCTTTTTTCATTATCACCCATGATAAAAACTAAAGATCATAATATTTGTCACTGTATTAATCATTATAGTATTATATAAATTTATACTTACAATAATGTCAACAAATGTTTCAACTGATAAAAATGCATCCGTACAGCACCGCACCAAACAAGAAACACACTACACAATTTTTCAACTCGTAACAGGTCTTCTGATAGTATTATGTAGTTCTCACTAATATTCCTGTATATGAACCCCAGTCTCCAAAATTTTAGATGACATATCAGCACGGCCCACCCCAGAAAAAAAAGATCTAATATCATCTTTGTCATATCAGTAAGTCGGTAACTGTGGACCTTTTCTTTTTTTTTAAAGTCAAAAACGTATTCAAATTTTAAATCAAAAGTCGCTGAGTTTTTGCTTATTATCCTAAACTAAAATTGTAGCTACGCCCATGGCCTGAAGCTGTTCATAAAATTTGTCAAAGAAATAATAATGGAGTGGGGATGCATGTCATCCAAAGGGTTGGGGATTTCTGGGTTCACTGATAGGAACGTTAACTTGAAAAATATACTGGCAGAGAAACAATTACTCAGTATTGAAAAGTTGTAATCGCATGGAAATTTCAGTTTTTGACAAAATGGTGTGCTTGCTACATAGTGAGGTTAATTATAAGTCGGTTCGACAATAATAGTTTTGGAACATCAAGCAAAAACAAAAAGTTAGAATTAGATTAGAATTAAAATGGACAGAGATAGTTGCAAGATGAAGTGGAAAATTCTCTAAGAATGCTGAAATTTGGAACAATTTTACGAGACACGATTCTCGGAAGCTAATAATGTACCTCAAAGAATCAAACCCATGATTAAAGAAAGTGATGTAGTATCCTATATCACAAACTTGCCATAATATTTAGTTTCCAACAAAATATTGTTTCAATTTTGTGGTATTTCAAGTGTACAGTTGTTATACAGGGTGTTTGTAAATAAGTGCGAAATATTTTAGGGGGTGGTTGCCTAAGTTATTTTGTGATAGAAAGTTCATATAAACGTAGATTGAAATATGCTTCGTTTCCGAGATACAGAGTGTTGACATTTTAATTTTTTATTTATTTTTATTAATTATTTCAAAGAATTTTAAAGATATTGACTCGGAATTTGATTGTTGTATTTTATTTACAAATATTGACAGCAACCTACTAGATAATGTATCAATAGAAATTAAAAATACACAACTTGCAATAAAATCTGTTTTATTTTTTGCTAAAAAACGGTGCATCGTATGAAAAAATTGAAGAGACTAATTTCATTCAGAATTAATGGCAGATTTCTAAAAAATATCAAAACAGTAAAAAGTCTAGCATACCGTTTTTTTTTAAAGGGTGGCATTCTCCACGAATGCCACTGGTGGGAGTAGAATCAACGCAAAAAATGCCCATGCCATAGCGCCTTTCAAATTTCGAGTCAGTATCTTTAACTCTGAAATAATTAATAAAAAATAAATAAAAAATTTAAGTTTAAACACTCTGTATCTTGGAAACGAGGCATATTTTGACCTAGGTTTATATGATTTTTTTTTCACAAAATAACTTTGGCATCCCCTAAAATATTTTGTATATATTTATTTACAAACACCCTGTATAATTGCATTAGGTGTGAACGATTGTTGCACCTGTATCTATATTTATAAATATTAACCTAAAACCACATGTGGAATGTGAAAAAATTCTGTTTGCACATATAATTGTCAGGGCAGTATGTCATTTTTAAATTAACAAATATTTTTTAGTTGGACGGCGCGGTAGATCTAAAAAGGAAAAGGAGGAGAAAGACTCAACTGAAGAAGAAGAAAATGGAGAAAAGAGCAGTGCCAATGAGGAAGAAGACGATGATGATTAAGTTATTCCTTGACTCATTAGATATTTCTTTAAGGTTCCACTTCTGAATAATATTTTTTATATAGTTCTGCGAATGTTAGATTTAAATGTGTTCGCTTAAGTTATAAATTATCCATAAAAGTTCTATAGAAATATTTGATACTCAAATTAGTTTTAAGTTGTTTCAAAACATTAGACTGAGACTAGTCGTCTTCATTCCAGATTTTTTTTGATATAAAACGGACTTCGAGAATTTTGTACATATTTATAAATATTTCAGTTTTAATGAAATAAATTTGGAAATTATGTGGTTCTTTTTTTTCAACAAATAAAGTTTTTTACATAAACACACTACAGAAATGAGACAATCCCCAAAGCCAAAGACTGAGCGAAGGGGGCTACACTTGAAAAAACACGGACAAACGTCCATTATCCGTCGACGTTGCCAGTACCGACGCCAGAGATAACTTGGACCAGAATAGGAAGTATGGCCGAGAAATGCTTGCCACTGCATGCTCGACCGACTACGCTACCGTGGCGATCAAATAACAGCTTTATAGAAAACATCACTATTATACAGGGTGTTAATTAAGTATGTACAATAAATTCAACAGAAGATGAATATAAAGTTAAGGGGCTAATTTAACCCTAACTTGATTAAATTTATTAAGTCTAGTGGCGCCCCGAGCGGTACCTTAACAAATATTTTTGACAAAAAAATGTATGCCACTGACTTTTGTAATTTTTATATATTTTTTGAATTAAGCAACTAAAAATACAACTTTTCTGTCTTGAATGTTTTTCGTATCATGATTAATTTTTTTAGAAAAAAATAAAATACACAGTTGCATATCCCTGGACCACACAAGAAACTTGGGGAAAAGTTTCTTTTGGAAATTATATATATTTTTTTATTTTGTATTAACATGTAACATCTAAATAACATAAAGTACAAATAACACTGCCTAATTACAACAAAATTGGGTAAGGGGTATTTAAGACATTTACGAAATAGCAATTTTTTTTACAAAAGGTTAACACCCTGTATCTTGAAAACGAAGCATCTGCGGACCAATGTTTATATGAACTCTTTGTCTTAAAATCACTCAAATAATAGTCTATTGAATTTATTGCACATATACTTAATTAACACCCTGTATAAAAAATGTTTTTCTATAGAAAAAATATGTTCCTGAATTAAAGGAAAAAAAACAAAAAGTGGACAAATTTTTGTAATTTGTAGTTAAATTCTGAATGATGAAATGAATATTGACAGCTGTTTTAAAAGAAAATGAAAATATTAATATTAACATAAGTAGCTGGTGTTTGCAATTAAAAAGTTTACTTGACCCATATACCATCAAAAATATGTACGTCGAATAAGCACTAATTTAGAGTTAAAAATAAAAGAGAATATAATAGTTTTGAACTTAAAAAAATTTCAGGTTATAATTATTCATTACTAAATGTAATAAATAATATCTCTACCCCTCATTCTAACTGCAAGGATTAGCCTAGAAGTCGGATACTTGTGCGGGAAAGGGAGCATGTGCGCCCAGGAACGACTTACATACATTGGTAAACCCTAACAACCATTCAGTGCAATAATGAAAGAAACTTGGAAAACTTCATTAATTAGGGGAATGGTTAAGATGCCGATCGGTATCAATCTCTCACATTAACTCAAGCCAATGTTCTTCCACCATACCATACCCGCAGAGAGGGTGCCTAATTCTTGTCTATGAATATAGCCGATATACTCTCATAATACTCAAAAAGATACAAAAGAGCATATGATGCAGTGGCTGCTGATGAAAACTAAGATGTCATACTTTGATAATAAAGAGTCAGATTCATACCAATTTTTCGAAGATAATTTCTAGATACACAGAGAATTTTCATGATGGAACAAATGTTAGAAAAAAATTGCAAAATAAAAGGCAGTTAGGCGTTCCCGACCCTGAGATATTGAAAAAGGTTTCACATAAATGTGCAATATATTTTTTTTTCATACAGTTACACACTATATTTGAAAAATATTGTTAGTGATAAATTAAAATTTAGTTAGGTATAACCACACAATAAAGAACTGAATTTTGTGAAAAATAAAACACTGCAATCCCTTTTAAAACCACATGGTTGGCAAACCCCTATTTTTATTTTTGAAATCTCAAATTCTATGCAAGGATAGAACTAATCCCTTAAAAAAATGGTATATACTGCGTTTGTTTTTTTAGAGGCCTGTACAGAGCTGCAGCAAACCTGGGCCCATGCCAAGCAAAAATCCTAGTTAGCTACGCCCATGGATGAGACTTAGGAAAATGCTTAGATTTATGAATACCTTTAAGAGTTATGAACTTAAATCAAATTTTTATTCATTATAAACATACATACTACATTTTTTTATCATCTCCAGATATTGTAAATTTCAATAATGAACCTTCTAATATGGAAATATTAATATTATATACAGGGTGGTCCGAATTTTATGCAGGAAACTTCGAGGGCAGATACATCTCTTTAAAATAATAGGTGTCTATAAACATAGGTCTGGAACGACTCCGTTTTAGAGATACAGGGTGTTGAAGTTGTTAAAAAGATAGATTTTTTGTGTACGTATATCAGGAATATATTAACCAATCTCAATAAAATTTGGTACAGATAATCTATGATAGTAGGCCTTGCATTACCTAAAATATGATCTCTAAAGGTTCAATCAGCGGTGTACAATTGGACAGGGGTCACCCCCCTTTTTTAAAAAAAAAAACCAACCCAACGCAATTTTAAAAAGTAATGGAAACGAATTAAAATCCAAAGCAAAAAAAAACGAAAAAAGGAAATTGAATTTTTTCACTAAGATTCGCCGTTCTCAAGTTATTCATACCAGTACAATCCCATTGTGGCAGACACTTCTAACCATAATATTACAAGAATATTATGTTTATGCTTAAAAGTAAGTGCAATTTGTAAGTACATCAATAAAATTCTTTACACTTGTTTCCACACCACCTTTGAGGTAGAGTTCCCGACGCGTTATTTAGTTTCCCCTGGAAGCCTAAACCAATATTTTTACAAATAAGAACAATTTAAATCAAAATAATAATAAATGTACATTTATCAAAGGCGAGGGGTAGTGAATTTTCACAATCTGCATATTTGGTCTGAAGAAAATCCTCATGAAATTCGGACAAGATCTTTTCATCACGAATTTTCTGTGAACGTGTGGCTCGGAATAATTCGCAATAAAGTTTGTGCCACCCCATCTAAATTCCCAGTCATTTCTAAACTTTCTAGAAAACCATCTATTTGAATTATTTATTAGAGGATGTTCCATTAATATATGACAAAATAGCTGGATACAATGGATAGTATACTCCTGCGTATTTTGGGAGAATAATATAAGAATGGCTTAATAAAAGTTAGATGGGGTGGTGGATAGGTAGAAGACAAAATGCCAATCTCAACCATAATGGCGCAGATGGTCCAGTGTCTTGGCCAACCAGATTGCCATATCTAAACCCCCTGGACTTCTAAGTTTGGGGTTATCTGAAAAGTAAAGTTTACTCCAACATATACAAGACCACAACTACTGTAACGAATAGAAGACGGGTGTAATGAATTAAAAGAAAACCACACATAATATATTAGCTTCAATTAGTTCCATTAATAGAAGATGCCAGAAATGTATCGATGTGGGTGTTCGCACTTTGAACAATTGTTGTAAATACGTAACGTTAATTTTGTTTCTTGTTTAGTTGCTGTTGCTTGGTAAATATATTTTTATTATTTTTATATAAATTATTCTTATTTGTAAAGATAGTAGATTAGGCCTCTAGGAGAAACTAAAACGCACCAGGAAAACTACTTCAGATGGTGTAAAAAGGAGTGTATAGAATTTTGTTGATGTGCTTACAAATTGCACTTACTTTTAAGCATAAACATAAACATTCTTGTAATATTATGGTTAGAAAGTGTCTGCCACAATGGGATTGTATTGGTATAAATAACTTGACAACGGCGAATCTTAGGGAAGAAATTCAAGTTACCTTTTTTACGTATTTTGTGCATTAGAATATAAATCAGTTACAATAACTTGTAAAAAATGGAGTGGCGTAGGTTTTTTTGTAAAAAAGGGGGTGACCACTGTCCAGTTGTACACCACTGGTTGAACCTTTAGAGCTCATATTTTAGAGAATGTAAGGCCTACTATTGTACATTATCTGTACTAAATTTCAACCCCCTGTATCTCTAAAGCGGGGCCGTTCCAGACCTATATGTTTATAAGGCAAATACCTATTATTTTAAAGAGAGCTATCTGTGCTTCGAAGTTTCCTGCATAAAATTCGGACCACCCTGTATAATATATAATATTTCACCCTTGAAGCTTGAATTTTTTTTATACAGAATTGATTTCCAAAAGAAATGTAGGTTCTCTTTCCTGAAAAACTTATTCACCACTGGCAATTATTTTTGCTAGTTTTAGAAATTTTATTGAAAAAAATGATTATTTTATATAATGTATCCTTATTAGATAAATTTACATTTTTAATTGGTTTTATAAAATTTGTTCAAAATGACGAACGGATATTTTCAGGGATATATGAAAAAAATTTTACAATCTGTATTTCTAAAGGTGATGGTTTTAAAGACAAGTGCTTATACAAAAAAAAAACATTGTTAAATTTGGATAAAGAAAAGCTTCATTTTTTGACACGTTTTTATCCATGGTCCTTAGAATTGGTTATTGCTCCAAAAGACCCCACACAATCCTTATGGAATGTGGCTTTCGGCAAATTTTTTTGAAATTTTGCCGTGATAGTTCCGATTGCATGGATAAAAAATCTCAATGGTAATAAAGTCTAAAAGTCCTTTGTTTTGGACCTACAGCCCCTGAAAGTTGATTTTTTTTTTCTCCTTACGCTGCATAGTAAGAATACAGCAATGAACCTTTTTTGTAAAATTACATTAAATTAATGGTAAATGGACCTTGCCTGATCGATTAGAGATGTTTTCAACTTCCGGTTCCGACCGGAAGTAGCCTTTCACGGGAATCAGGTCAACTTCATAGATTATTTAGAGTTCAAAAAAGGCATTTTAGAAAAAAATAAAAGTTTCACAATTTTCGGTGTTGAATCGAAATGCGTAATAAAAAAATGTACTATTTTATTTGACAAAACTGACTTCCAGCCGGAATAGGCTACTTCCGGTTGGAATCAGAAGTTGAAAACATGTCTACTCGATCGGGCAAGGTCCATTTACTATAAATGTAATGTAATTTTACAAAAAAGAATCACTGCTGTATTCTTAGTAAGTAAAGCAAGGGGAAAGAAATTCAACTTGCAGGAGCCGTTATGTGCAAAACAAAGACACTTTGTGCCCAATGAAGCTTTTTAATTCACGTGATCAGAACTATCACATTGCAGATTTAAAAAAAATTGCCGAAAGCCACTTACCACAAGAATTGTGCAAGGTCCTTTAATTAAAAAGGATTACTTGACATAACACAACATAAAAAAAACATCTGTTTTATTCACAATAGAGATATAAAGTAAAAAATAAGGCACTTAAAAAAACAGCTAAATATTACTAAAGAAAAAGTATTATAAATATTCCCTAAACCTTTTCCATGTTCAGTACCAGGTAATAACTCTTTCTGACAAACATGGAAGTACAAAAGTATATAGGTAATAAAATAAGCAACATCAAATCTCAACAATGTTTCACATTTCTTAATAAAACTTTAATATTATAATTATACCGGTTACAGGTGTTATTACCAAAAAAATTTATCCATTCTTGGAATATGGAGTTACGATGGGCCTCTTAAATAGTAATATGTGAGGTTCTGAAACAAAAACAAAATAATTGGAATGGATTATTTACACAATAGGCTATAAAACGAAAAAATGGGAAAAAAGGTTGTATGTTTTGTTTTGTTGTATTACAAAAATGTTAGTACACACTTGCAAGTTGAAGTTGATCCAAACCTTAAAAAATTATTCATTTAAATATAAACATGGAATAATTCCAATAATACTAAGCTATCGATGTGATTAATCACAACAGAAAATTTAAATCAATTTATGTTAGTAACTATTTTATAGTGATTGGATTATCATTTCAAAAAAAGTTTTCTCAAAATATACACCAACAAAAAAATATATTGCAAAAAAAACGTTCAGAATATTCTAATGTTATATTAATATCGGCTAACTCAAAAACAAACCCTCCCTAACTTTCAGTGAAATATTTCACAAACTATATAACAGTTATTGTAAGCAAAAATTGTAAAAATAGTTATTTGGTAGACCATAACTTTACGAAGCAAAAACTTTTAAAACAGTTTATTTTCATTCTTGAAGTTTCGTAGCTTCTTTTCTGGACCCAGTATGTTTCAACTACTTACATTCGCAGTACTTATGTTGTACTCTTACTGGAACGATACCAGATTGTAACTGTTTATATTACTATTTTTTTAAAGTACTTTTTACATAAATAATAAAATAAATATAATGCTCACCTGGTGAATGGGTCATGTAATGTACCCAGCCTTTACTTTGTTGAACCCCGATTCCTCTCCATTCTTCTTCGGACATCAGATGACTTTTAGGAACATATTTAACCATTTCCCGAGGTAAAACGACGTGTCTGTTTAAAAAAAAGTACAACGGTAAAATATAATATGAACATATCTAATTTTTAACTATCATATAATTACAAGTTGACATCAACGAGCTAGTCATTTTTTAGGTCGTCCGTTAACATATTATAATACTTTGGCAAGAGAATATACTGTGCTAAATTTTTTACCTGTATTCGTATCGATCGTCGCGGTATTTGTCTGAATAATAAATATTACGCTGCATTTCTTCAGTCTGATGTAGATGTACACTTAATGATATATTGGATCAACTGACAATATTTAAAATTAAAAATATAACACACATTAATATCACATCAACACATTTTTGTTAAATAACGACAAATGTCGTTTTTTCCAAAAATCAAATTTGATTGCCGCTGCCAACATAATAAAAACAAAGTACCTAACTAATTTTTAACAATTTTAACCACATTTTGATGGAGAGGGAGGAACTATGAGGCCGTTCTGAACCATAGATCTCTAGATAAATGGAGGAATAACCCAACCGAACACATTCAAATAATTTAAGTCAAATGTTCTTAAGATGGAAAGTAGTTTTCTTCTATACAGTATTTTCAATACTGTAATTATATTGGATAAATATTGTTAAATTAGTTTTAAGTCGGTACCATGTCTGCAATGAATTGTTAAAAAAAAATTTATTTGGAACGCAACCCCAAACATAATAATATAGTTATTTTATCTTTATCATGTTGTCACTAAAGTTTTGTTTAAAAAAAACGGCATTTTCGTTAAGTTTTAAGTTGATTGGAGAATGCTATAAAACTTTTTAACTGTTGTTTATAGTAAATCGTGTATATATATCAAGCCCACATGAATCGTGAAGAAATGCAACGTAATATTTATTATTCAGACAAATACTATGACGATGAATATGAATATAGGTAAACCATTAATGAAAATGTTAACTTCAGTTTGAAAACTAACAATTTTTCTATTACTTATATGATGCAAATTACCATTAGATTCTACAGTATTTTTCTTACTACAGGCACGTTGTTCTACCTCGAGAAATGGTTAAATTAGTTCCTAAAACGCATCTAATGTCTGAAGAAGAATGGAGAGGGATCGGAGTACAGCAAAGTAAAGGATGGGTGCATTATATGACACATTCTCCAGGTAGGTTTAATGTTTGCTGTCTATCATTAATATAATAGAAGAACAATCTTTAAAGGTTATATCTACTATAAAAGTTGAAAGTTTGAAAATTGCTCTTGGTGCTCAGTACCAAATTAAAGAAAGAGAGAAGCTTTATGATGTACTGTGACTTGTGACCAAGACATCTGCATTTCCTACCAGGTTTTATAAAAATTACATTGCCCATATCTTGTCCATTATTTCAAAAATTTTAAAGTGACCACAAGAATTGTTACATTTGCTCACAATTAAGAAAGAAAAAATATTATTGACAACTGTAAATAATTATTTTAATTGAAATATAGGGAAAAATTGGTAACTTTAAATATTTGATGGTTATTTTTAATGCGACCGGTTACTTTTGGTCAGCGACTGGTCGTTTTAATTATTTTTAGTAAGTGATGGCCATCACCGGTTTAAATTAAACTCTAACAGATTGCGATGAAGAGATTACAAATCATTGCACGACTAAGAAATGTAGATTTAAAAAAAAATTGCACTTTGCTTTGTAACCTCATTAGGAAAATGTCAAACTTAATTCGCACAAATGACACAATTCTTAATTAATTAATTTATTTATAATAAAATATCCTACAGATTTTAGATCTGATTGTTGAATAAATTTTAAAACAGTATTTTTATAAATTGTAATTATCTGCCAGATATAACACTACACATAAAGAATATGATGTACAAGGTGTTTTCTATCATTTATGTTTAAATTCTAGGAGCATAAAGTACACTTAGTTCTAAATTTAAAATACCCAAAAATGTTAGATCGAATGGTTGGTCGGTGGCAGAGCGATTCGAGATATCTATACTTGAATCGATGAATGCCACTACCGCAGGTTTCATTCCTGCGGTCGTAAGACCTTAGATCAGGTATATTTGTTGAGGAGAATTAGACACCCTCTCTGTACACTTGTAACATTACAAGCAATACTACTCCAAAAAAATACTGTTACTGTAATAACATCGTTGAGCCAGCCTGACAGTGTATATTTCTTCTGACTTGTTGGTCCTACAATTGCAATTTTCCATTTCAATGAAATACCATTACACAAATATGGTCTATTTACAATAAGTTTGCATTTATGTCACATTTCGTAATTAAGTGCAACTGATAGAATAACTAAATTCCTGTTCCATATGTATTAACTCTTGTCAGACTAAAAATTTTTATTGTTTATTGCACTTTGTACTGAATTAAAATCATTACAATTAATCAACCTACAGTTGACAACCATTTCACGTTTGCGTTACTTTTGATAACAGTTCCGTGAGATTATTGAGTATTGAAACGGATTGAAAGTGTATAAAAAGTTCTTTTTCGAACTAGTAAATTAACATAGTGAAGAGCAAAGCATTAACATGCTGACACACCTTTATCGAGTCGTGCTCAAGAAATGGTGGGATTCTTAATAGACCATTTTGAACAGGACCAGGAAAATGTAGACCTACTTTTTCCACTTACCGCTGTAAGTTGTAATGTTACATCAATTATGAACTGTATATTTTGACTTTCCTAAATCATTTAAATTGTCTACTTAATCTGTGGTTCTACGTTACATTTCTAATAAACTGGATTTACTATAAAAAAATAATTTTTGTAAATATCCAGAAAAAATTTACAACTTGGCAACCCTGTTCCATTTCGCGCTGTGACGTCATTTCAAATTTATTGTAAATGGATTATACCGAGGCATAACTAATATAACTCTCAATTGTATAAGACAGATATCCTGCTTTTATCCATGAAAACGGCACTGTATACTTTTGATTCATAAAGCTTTTTTTATTTTTTTTTAAATAAAATAAACAAACTTCTTTTTCATTTAAAATAACTGCTCTTGCGTTATACTAAAAGACAGTATAGACATCTATTATAATAAAGTTTAAAACTTTAGTCTACAAATGAATATTCTTTTTGTTACTCATGACGGATAAGTCCTATCTTTTTGCATGTTTTTTAGGTCGGTAACTAGCTGTTTGCCCACTATTTATTTGCGTGTGGTAATATTACTTGTCGCACGGGAATTGCGAATAAAACATGCAAAATTTAAATACTTACTCGGAAATATTAGTTTTAAAAAGCGACATATAAATGTCAGTTATTTATGTCGCCCTGCACTCTAAGATTTCATTGCATTCGTAATAAAAAATAGTATGTGCAAATCTTGCGGTTGTCTATTGCCCACTTGAGCAGATAAGCTCAACTCCGCTCTCGTGGGCAATAGACAACTTACCGCACTTATTGCACAATATACTATTGTATATATTTTTTAGTTTGTAATATTAATAATTAATTTTTAGAGCCCCACATTTTGCTGTTTAAAAGGCCTATTACAACCCCACCACCCAAGGATGAATAGTTGTAATTAATGTAATTCCTGTATAGAATTTTTACTGAAGTATTTAGTTTTTATGGAATTGCAGAAACATTTCTAGTAACAATTGATGTCAAATTTTAGTCTAATCAGAATTTAGTAGTTCCTAAAATTTGAATGTGTCACTTGAAGTAGGGAGATGTTTTTGTAGTTTATTTTTAGGAAAATAAAGGCTGTAATAAGATAGGTTTGTAATAATTTTTGCTTTTGATGAAAATATTACAATATGGTAATTAACATTATAAGTACCTAATTATTTTTATACCTGTTTTTATGAATAAAAATTGTACTGTTATTTGTTACTGTTTTTTTTTTTCAGTCTAATACTAGTTGCACCAAAAAAATATTGAATTGTTGCAGGAAAAAAATATTTATGGTAAAATTCTTATGAAAAAATTTGATCCGAAGTTTATATAACTTAAGAAAATTAGCACTATTTTTGTGTTAATAACAAAAAAATTTCCTAAAAGTATTACAATAAATTTTGAGGGATTGTTTATCGTGAAAAATTGTGTACATTATTATTTTTCAAAGTATTGTCCATCGGTAGTCACTACATTTTTGATGCTATGCACCAATTGATCAAATTTTTTGTACCATCGTTAAGTTTGAAAGAGCTGCTCAGCTAGGCCGTGTTCCATGGATCGGAACAAGTAGTAATCCGATGGAGTAATATCTGGTGAATATAGTGGTGGAATAAAACATCCCATTTTTTGATTTCATGAGCAACATGTGGCCCTGCCTTTGCTCGAATTGCGTCCATTTTCAATGCATGGGTCACATGCATCAATTGTATTTGGTAACGTTCACCAGTGATGGCTTAATTCGGTTGAAGCAGCTCATAGTACACAACACCAAGCTAGTCCCACCAGGCAAACCCCACAATTTCTTATGATTAGGATTATCGTAGTGCAGCCATATTCAAATTGTGTTCCGCGGAACCCTGGGGTTCCCTACAACCTCTCTGGGGGTGCCGCAACTCGATCAAAAATTTAAAATTTTGATATTAACATTATTGATAATACAAAATTCAAAAAAATGTATACAAAACTAGTATCTATAAATACAGGGTGTCCCGTTCATGTTTCAAAAAAATTGTATGTAATTTCCTCATGGGAAAATAATAGGGGTAGTTCATGTAACGTTTTTTTCTTAGATGCCCTGTTTTTGAGATACAATGTGTTGAAGTTGTCATTTTCCAAATGGTTCTCCTTAATTATCTTTAAATCGGCAAAAGATAAAAATATCAAAATTTGTACACAAGTAAACATCAATTGTGCGTTAAGAATAATGCACAAACGGTTTCTTCTGAAAAACATTGCCACCGATACAGGTAATTGGAGGGGTACAATCGAAAAAAAAAAGTTAAAAGTCAAAATTGATTAAATTTCTAAACAGTTCTGTAAACTCTAAAGCATACTATAAAAAAAAGGTATACTTACTTGTCGAAATTCGGTAACATGTACCATTTTCGAGAAAAATGAAATTGCATAGAAGCAAATGGGGGACAATTTCAGCATCTACTGTAGTATTTTGAGTTTTGCTCATTTATTTAATTGTGCAGCCGTTTTGTTCTGTATGTCTCCGAGTCTGTTTCGTAATATTTCTCTGTTCTTATCACTTTTTTAAACATTCATGTCCATCAACAATTCAGTTCGACAAGTAAGTATACCTTTTTTGTAGTATGCTTTCGAGTTTACAGGAAAGTTTAGAAATGTAATAAATTTTGACTTTTAACATATTTTTTTTTCGATTGTACCCCTCCAATTACCTGCATCCGCGACACTGCTTTTCAGAAAGAAACCGTTTGCACATTATTCTTAATGCACAGTTGATGTTTACTCGTGTACAAATTTTGACATTTTTATCTCTAGCCGATTTAAAGATAATTAAGGAAAACCATTGGAAACTAACATCAACACGGGCGTCTAAGAAAAAAACTTTACATGAAATACCCCTATTATTTTTCCATGAGGAACTTGCAACACAAGTTTTTTTGAAACATGAACGGGACACCCTGTATACTATATAATCAGTAAAAAATGTGTTGTACAATTTTTTTATGTGTAAGGGTTCCTTAAAAAAAATCAAAATGTTGGCTGGGTTCCGCAAGTCATAAAAGTTTGAAGACCGCTGTACTTAGCGTATCCATTTCTAATGCCACTGACAATACGACACAAAAAGCCCTTCCTTTTTTAACCTTGAAGTAATTTTTCACACGTGAAAAATCGCTGTTCAACATCTTTCAGCTTCAATTTCCTTGCTTTTGAATGATATGAGTGCATTGGAAACTATTGTGCGATCAACATTCAACAATTCAGCAAGTTCATCTTGCATTTGACATGAATCTTGGTCGAGTAAAGCTTCCATCCTCATCTTCAAAGTTTTTCGGTTGACCATGGCGGTCTTGTCAACTGTATTGAAATCACCACTTCTAAAACGTCGAAACCAATACACGATTTTATCAAAGGAATATGTTCACCGTAAGTATCCAACAGCACTCGATGCTTTAGCAGCACTTTTTTTAATTAAACAGGAAAAGTAAAACGTTCTGCAAATGGTGTTTTGTTGGCTCCTAATTCGACATTTTCAGAACCGAGATAAAATAAGTCTTTCCGATATCAATAGAAGAACCACGAGATTGACTGTATGTACCAGGTTCAGTCGCTGACGCAGCAACTCGGCATAGAAATATTTGAAAAATTTGTTCTCATATTTATTTAGCCATACCCATATACAGGTCTGGTCGAACTAAACATGGAGGTGGTAGAAATGTATACGCCCACTTGAAGAATGCGAGCGCGGGCAAAGGAAAACAAGCACAGCTGCATTGTGCTACTGGGCAATAAATCTCAGCAGTTGACAAGTGGTTGATAAATTGCCCAGCAGTGCAGTGCACAATGCGGAATTTGGTGTGATTCAGGTAATTTAAATTTATTATAGGCACCTTCTATTAATCATTCATATTACAATTGCGGATAGAAGAAATAAGAGGGATATTTTGTTTACTAATATTATCACAACACGGCATTTTGGAGACATTTTGAAACGGATTAAAACGAAATTTACCAGCAATATAATAAAATTGTTTGAGGATATAAATAATTAAAATATGATGTTGGCCAAATGAACATATAATAGAAATTTTCTACACATAATATACAAATTATTATAATTGTTTACCTTTAGCAGAAAAATTTTTTAGGGACAGCTATGAAACTCATTAAATTTTATTGTCAGGCGTTTCTTTGCATGTTCAACTGACTTAGGAAAGACTATAACAGAGGTTTGGACATGAATATACTTACAGAAGTGTCCGATGCGATATAGCATAAGTTACGCCATCTATTGTAAATCCTTCAAAATTAATTCATACTCCTAGTATATTTATAATTCTTTTTTTTTTTACATAAATAAAATACTTGGTGGTCTTGAATAAAATTATATTTACATATACAAAGTAAAAACATAAAGCCAATTTTATCTCCTATATCTATATCTTTTAAAGTGAAACCATAACTGAAATATATTGTTATGGAACTGACACCTAAATCCTCTCTTGTAGGAATATTCCCATTCCCTGTTCACTATCTTGAAGGCTATGTCTTCATACGGAGGGCCAGCATGGAATCGCAAGATGGCAAACTCCTTGTTCTCTGGACATGGAGTCTAATAAATTTAAATAGATCGTTAATAACCAAAGCTTTATGTTAAAAAAATTTAAGTTTTCAGTTGAAAACTGGAGAATACATTTTTTATTCTTAATTATTTTGGGAAGAACATTTCTTTATAAAAAAATTTCAATTGTCTCCTCCACCGTAATAATCACATTACAACAAATAATGTTATGTACAGTTGTTAGATAATAAAAAAATATAAAATGTATAGTTGAAGAGCAAAACTGCTTTCTTTTATATAAAAATGTTGATAAAAAATTAGAACAAACTTCAACTTCAAATTTTTGTTTAAATAGCCATTTTTCAAATTGTATGTTATATAAAGGTTTCGATCATTGGAGCGCGTCGCACGGAAGCGAACGGGAGTGCGCCGGAGCGGATTTTTTTAGTATACACTCACTACAGCGTACCGAAACGGCAATATTATTGCATCAACCGATAGGGACTGTTCAGTTCACGCTTAAGTCAATTTAAAATGAAGTCATCCAATGAAGAAGATGCTGTTGTTGTCGCTATTTTGTGTGCATACAGAAAAAGGCACGAAAAAGAAAAGGAAATGTTGGGTACATAACATATGTAAAAAACGTAGAGTTGAAGGTGAGTTCTATATGCTATTTCCCGATCTCATCGATGATGAAATTAAATTTTATCAATATTTCCGGATGTCACATGAAAAATTTATGAATTTGTTGGATATATTAAAGCCAGAAATACGTGGACTAGTCTATATATTAACATACCAGTGGCGGTTTTACCATAAGAGCTGCGGAGCTGCAGAACACACAAAATTTTATGTATTTAATCATATTAAACAAAATATTTAAAGAATCCAAATGTACTCGCGCTAAAATAAATCTAGGAGCTTATATTATTATTTATTGTGACGCGAGCTACGCTCCTTAGTATATGCAACCTCATATACAAAATGTGTGCCCAGCGAACAATTAGATGCGTCCTTTGTTTTTATTGGCTAATCAGGCACGTGACCCAGTACACGAAGATAGGGGCTTTTGTGGCTGCAACAGCGCCAGCCACTGCTGCAGTAAATGCAGTAATATTTCGTATGTGGTATGTGGTGGTTTATTTCGGCACGTGTGAATATTTTCGTTCAAGCGTCTATGGATATTATAGTTATTAAAATGATTAGCGTTTCGTTTAAATAAAAAACTTTATTTGGTTCTCTGCCTTATGAGGATAAACTAAAAATAAAAGAATTAGGTGGGCCAACACCACAATTAAATTTTGAAGTTAGTGGAACAAGCCGAAGTAAAAGTTATAAAGGACAATTTAACAATAATATATACACAAAAGCAGAGTGGGTGTGCGGGAGTGATTTAAAAAATACACTGTTTTGTTTTCCGTGCTTACTTTTCGGTGGGGATAAAGCATGGACAATATACAGTGTAAAAGATTTAAGTCATTAAGTCTTTAGGTAAAATAAACATAAGAAGTCAGTTAGATTCTGCATATTGGGATAATATACGGAAACACAATGAACAGGTAACGAAAAATCGTTATGTATTATCTAAAATCATAGATTGCATAAAATTTTGCGGAGCTTTCGAATTAGCACTTCGCGGACACGACGAGACAGAAAATTCGGACAACCCTGATGTGTTTCGTGGACTCATAAATTTTAGTGCAGATCTTGACGACATATTAAAAGAACATCTAGCCACATGGGTATGACCGGGATTTTCTGTGATTGTACCGGGAATTAGCTGTATGGTCCCGGATTTCGGATTTGCACGTATAACTCCCGGAATATAATATAATGTACATATATATAAAAAAAGATAAAGAAAAAATCATAACACGCCGAGGAAAATTAAAATTCGTTGAATCGTTGGTAAATTTCACAAACGATTTTTTTTTTTAAACAATATTCAATAATTTAATAAAATATATTTAGTTTATTCCAATTTATTTATACCGTCAGTAGGTAATTCGTGAATAGATATTTCAAAAAGGTATCAATTTCAAAAATTCTTGTGAAAATCTGTTTTTTTATAAATGCATTGTTCCTTGAAATTCAGAAGTGTCAGGAAAGCGCGTGACCTTGAAAATTTTAAAATTTTTCGCCTGCGGGCGCCATTTAGAGACTCCGGGCACTTAATATCCCGGAATTCACTTCAACAAATGTAACAACCCTAAGCAGAACACATTCAATCAATGTTCACCCACCGCCACTGTAACATACTATACATATTCATATCAACCAGACTTCGTTTTTTTTTAAGGTATATTTGTCTCTAATCGTAGGAAAATTGCTTATTTTGATCACTTGCTATCGTCCACTAATCGGAAACGGGGATTGAACGGCAGCATACCGCAGCGCGGAAATACTCCTCAGCTAGGATTCTGAGACCGGCTCGCCATTGTGGAGCGCTGCTCTGCGGTTAGTCCAGTTGGCAGCCTGGCAGCAAAACCTTACCAAAGCTGCAAAAATGAAGATAATTGAATTTTGCAAATTGCTTTTGGTTTATGCATATTTACACTATGTGTGTACCAAATTTCAAGTGTCAGCAAAGCTTCGAACAAATTTGGCAAAGTTTCGAGTTTCAGATGCCGATGAATGTATAACACCTTATAGAACAAAAAGTTTTGCTCTCCTGATTTTCGGCTTTAGCGTCATTATTGTATATATATTGAACTATAGTTTTCGAAAGTTTTATTACTTTTTGTTTATAATTGACATTTTTACAGCAATTTTAAAAAATTCACGTTTTATACCGTTTTTTCAATCTCACAGCTTTGTTATTACAAATTTCGTAATCGGACCACCGCCATTTTGTAGCTATTTTTATTACGAACAAAATCATGTCCTAAGCATTTTTTCGTACAAAGTCATCCCGCTGAGTTATTTAAAGAAAACTACTAAAAAAAAAATTGTTCACTATTAAATTGTTAATAACTTTTTCCTGATAAAATATTTTGTCAGCAAATTAGCCTGTTATTGTAGGCCTGTGTAGCAATTTCCGGGTTATCAAGGTTTGATACAGGCCGAACCTCTACCAACTGGACTAGGTATAGTGTGCGCATCTGTATTTAAAGTTGTGTAATATAAAAACTCCTCTTCGGCGCGCTGCCGTTCGCTTCCGTGCGGCGCGCTCTAGTGAGCTACAACCTTAAAACAACTTTGAATAGGTGTCATACGGTGGCTACCTTTGACCTTTAGGATATTCCATCGTAAAAACTTTTTTATTTAGTCCACCTCAATTGTGTGTTAACCTCGAGTGCGTTCCCAATTGGAGACTACAACATGCATTGTTGTAAAATCTCAGATTTCTTAAACTATATAATATACAGACTGTTACAAATTCGCTTCACACTATAGGGATCTCGAAAACGGTAAGAGATACAAAGCAGCTAATTTTTACATGTAACGTTTCGTCTTTCCAGGACCATCATCAACATCATTTTGTTAAATACGACCCCTGGAAGTTTTATTACATTTTTTGCAAGCCGTCATGACCCGCAATGCTGTACTGCCTCAGCCCGAAACAGATTCAAATGTTTTGACCGAAAAATTCATCTTCAGTGTATTCATTTCAAATTTACCTAAATTTTTATTAAAATTTCTATGTTTATTAAATTATCGTACACTGTAAGTGACATTAGACCCTGTGAAATCCATCTAGTATGTTTTTTCATAATATACAGAAATTTAACAATGAAGACATACAAACACTCTACTGTTAGTACTTTTTAAATAGAGTTGTTTACTTACACTACACAAGATACTTCACTAAATACCACATTAAATATTGTAAAAAAAACTAACAAAACAGGAACCATACCGATTCTATTTTGATTCAGTAAAAACTGATACTTCATGGATAGTCAAAAATTACATACCACATTACAAACTCATAAACTAATTCAGATAAAATTAAAATGAAGCGGTAACATATTCGGCTATTCTTGTTTCGTCATATTAATGTCGGTTGTATCCTTTTTGCCCGTCACTATTAATACCACATGAGGTGTATGGATATTATGTACTTCATCTAAATTAGTCAATATAAGAGGTCACTGATGCTCAGATTCACAAAATAAACAAAGTGCTTCAAATAAAAAGTAATAAATTTAATAAGTCTTTTGTTGCTCAAACGTGTCATAATGCCCCGACAATATTTTTTATTGACTGTTTCTCCATCCAAAAGGAATTCTGTGTGGACAATACCACGATAGTCAAAGAAAACAGTCAACATGATTTTGATTTTTGCTCCACTTTGACGTCGTTTTTTTGGTTTCAACTCATTAGAAAAGTGCTATTCCGAAGCTTTGCATGTCAAACTCGTAAACTCATGTCTTGACACATGTTATGATGCATTGCATGAATGTAGAGTCCGAATTAGCTCGTTTAAACATATCTTCAGCAATATGTTTGAGATGATCTTTTTGAAGAAAATTCAGCTCTTTTGGAACCAGCCGTTGCGACCCTTTTCATACCCAAAATATCAACTAAAATGGTGCAAATTGATTCTTAAAATATGTATAGATCATATGCTCTCAAACTGTTTGCAAGCACCATTTCCTTCACTTTATCGAGATTTTCTTCAGTTGAAAACGGTGAAGGATGACCAGAACGTGGCAAAACATTAACCACTTTTCAACCATGTTCGAGTGCTTTGTACCATTCGTATGCTTGAGTTTTCGATAAACCTGAATTACCGTACATTTTCTCAACATTTTCAACGATTCAGCATAAGAATTTCTATTGGTAGCACAAAATTTTAGGCAAACTCTTCAATAACATTATTATTCATAGTAAAAATCGTGGAACACATTTTAGCTGGACTAACAAAATTAACAGAACGCACACAAGCTTTGCGTCAGAGTACAGTATTACCAACTTTCCATAAAAAAAAAAAAATTAAATTAAATCTACTCTGTGCGGAATTTTTAATTAACAAATTCCATATATTTTTTTGACAGAATGTAAAATTGTTACAGAGTATTTGAAAAAGGTTACGACTGTGTGTCAGATAACACTGAATAAGTTTTTAATATTTCGAATATAAATTAAAAATAGAATTATCAATATGACGATCGATTTGAGAATTGTTCCTATTTTTTTAATTGCAACATGCCTTAAAAAATTATTTTTCTTTTTTAAATAAAAAATAAAGCCACTTTGTTCTTCAACTGTTTCATATTGTTTAAAAAAAAACAAAATTTTGTCCTCTCCAGGTAATGATGGACACACTATAATATACTTACCAAAAAATATTCTGGTGTGCTATTCTTATCGATCAGATCCGGATAAAATATGTTGAACTTGTAACCCTGTACGATTTTCGGAGGAGGATTATCCATATCGTAATGGGTCTGATTGTATTTGTTCCACTCGAAACCTGTGTGGACCCTGTTGAAGTAGCGGGGTTTTCTAGGTCGGTATTTGTCCGACCACAGGTAGACCTGATTGTCCAGTGTTTGTTCTACTGAAAACTGAGCTTCGTCTGCGTCCATTCCTTTTCTTGCTTCCTTTTGTAAGAGCAGCTCTTCTTTGGTTATTACATTCTGGAAATAACAATTAGTTACTGAAAATATTGAAGATCACTTAATATTTTAATGCCATTCAATGGTTTTCATAATTTGGCTTGCATTCATGACTCCCTAAAATTTAATACTGACCTCTACCTTTTTCCCACTATCTACAACCTGCATTCTTGCAAATTCTAGACGTTTAACATCATCTTCTTCAGTAACTACGATGGTTCCAGGTTCGATATCATCGGGGTTTAAGAACTTAGGGCTGTATCCACCAGCTTGGTAGGCATTGAAGCATTCATTTAACATATCATTAGCGACATCTTCTTCGTTTCTAAAAATATTAAAATAACATCTTTTATTTCACGACTTTTCTCTGAAAAATTTAACAAGAAATATCTTGTACTTTGTTTGGCCTCGTTTATGGCATAATTTCTAAACTATTGCACTCACCCTTCATTTTCGCTGACATGATCATCTTCCATTGAGGTTCCCGGTTTAGGTTCAACAGATGTTTCTCCTACAGCATTTGCATGAATCTCGTTAGGTTGAGGCAACGTAACAGCTTGCTCTGCTTTTAATACCTGGAGTTTTCTTCTGAGGCTCTCTTGATGTCTATCTCTTAGTCGTGCTCTGGCCATATGGGCTAAAAACCAAAATCACAAATCAAATCACAAAAAAACACCACATTATTTATTTATAGTCTTAATTTGGGATATACTGGGTGTTAACTAAATATATCGACAAACTTTGAGGGGTGTTTGAATGATTTTAAAATACCACAGATTGTTGAAATGGCTAAAAATTCACTGAATTCACTAAAACCTTACAAACTCGACATCAGTGAATATTTTTAAAATTCGATCACTGCTCATCATAACTCCATATCATGTTTCCAATAAAAAAAGATATCTTTTTTATTTTATTGCAGCACCAAACAATTTTCGATTTATTACTTTTTTTTAATGTTACCGAGAGCACCTCATTAAGCCTAATATAACTTCAATCCTTTAACGATAAATTTCATACCATTTTAAATACTATATGATAATAAATTTAAATCAGTTGAGTACTTAGCCACTTCAGGTGTGCCTCAGCAAGGGTCCAATACTCGGACCCTTGCTTTTGGTTATTTTTCAGATGATCTAAAGAAATTTAAATCTATGCATACTATTGACGTCTGCATTCAGCTTCAAAATAATCTAAACACGGTTAAGGGTTGGTGTGATAAAAATAAACTAATGTTGAATACAAGCAAGTGTAATGTTATGGTTTTTTCTAATAAATTAACTTGTGTAACGTTTGATTATAGTCGCTGCCGCGACTAAGAGTCTTTGGTGACACTACTTTGAAAATTAAAATAATTACGAGTGACTTTTAGAAATTAAAATATCGATTTGAAATTTTCAGAATCGAGATTTTTTTCAACCTAGAAAATTTTTTTTTTGCATTTTTATATAATCTTTTTGGTTTAAAATCTCTTAAAGAATCGCCTCTTAAAGTGTGTCAACATTCTTAATTAATACCGTACAATTCAAAGTATTTTTTATCTCGCATAGGCAAACATTATCTCGAGCGTAAACGTAACGGTTTGACATTGTTCATTGTAAAGGAGTCGTTAACAACCGTGACACCAAAATTTGGGGAATTTTCGTTACCAGTACCAATTGTGCAATGTTGGGTTGCCTATGCTCGTCCCCTCGTCACGTAACTTGTAAACATTTATGAAGGCTCTGTAGAATCCTTACATCATAGTTTACAAGGTTTGTTGATGTAAACCTTTTTTCTTATGTTTATGTGAATAATTATAATAAACTTCAAATGCATAGCAGACATTAAAATTTCACGAGAAACAAAAAAATCATTAAAAAATGTGAATGTAAAAAATTATGGAATATTCAAGGATGTGGGGATCCTAAAATATTACATATTCATTCAAATCATTTTATTTTAATCTAAGGAGCTTGTGGTCCAGTGGCATTCCAATTTTGTGGGACACCCGGTATATTGTACAAATCATAGCAAATGCAAATAGTTAACACATTAATTAGATAGAATTCTTTTTATAAGACATTCTAAAAAAAATTTTTTTGAAATCGGTCCAAAAATAAAGAAGCTACAGGCTTGTATCACATTTAGGCGCGACACCCTGTATAGAATGAATGATTTCTTATGCTGAATGGCAACAAAAACTGTAAGTGTTTTTCGAGAAACCTCTTTTTTCAATTCTCCGAAAACATAACTCAAAAAATTTTCAATTAATCGACTTGAAACTTTGTACAGATCTTCCCAATAATATTTTTTTTAATGTTCACTAAATCAACAATTATTAATATTTTTTAATTTCCCTATGATGTTCCCTAGCTTTTAGTGTATATCAGAAATTTTTTGTTTTTTTGACACTGTCGTATTGATATTTCTTTGAAAATTCCCTAAATAACCTTTTTTCCAACTTCTAGAGTGGTGTTACCACTACCCCTTAAAATAAAATAATACCTTTCAGTTGTGACAACAAAGACTCCCAGTATCCAATATCGATTCCATCGGCTTTTCCATTAATTTTGGACTCGATCTGCTTCTGCAGAGCGGCTAATTGTGCCGCTGTCTTGCCCTTGAAAACTGAAGTGACATCTGATGCCACTGCTTGATGAATACCTTCACGTCTGTTTATGCCCATGTCAAAATCATTTTGTTTCTCTATTTTCCTGAGCTTCTGCAACTCGTCCTCCACAATCACTGTAATATCATTCCAATAGTCAAGGTTCTTGCCTCGTTCTAACTCTTTGTAGACTTTAATGTCTTCTACAAGATCCTCAAGGTCTTTTATGTGTAGGCCATTCAGGTAAGTGTATGGCTCGTGCATTTCTACGGCATCGACCTCTTCTTCAGCACTGATGTACTTGGCAAGAAGATCTATTGGCTTAGCTGAAAAACAAAATTATAGCTTGTACGAAAGCAACTATTTCAAAATCCCACAGAGCACAATGTATTACCAATAAAACAGCCCCTAGGCGGTAAATTTATTATCGATTTAAAGCATGTGGCGACGGTGGAAACAAAATAATGTGATGTCGGAAAACCATATTAAAAATCTTTTTCTCGGTGGAAACATTATCACCACGATATGTGTATTCCAAATCTGGAATATTGTCCTAATTTCAAGAAATTCTAGCAATAGAAATTTTACAGATGGCCTATCTATTAAAGAAGAACCGGAGATTTTGCTAAATGCATGAAAATGCATTCACAAAATATACAAAATAAAAATAAATATTGCATCTAAAATAAAAAAACTCAGACTCTAATTGGTACAATTATGGAAACCCAGCCTTGAGCTTCTGAAGGTAAAACTGGAGTAAATCGAAGAAATTAATGCAGTTTTTAAAAATTTTGTATTATAAGATGAGGAATTGGAAGCATTACTCGACCAAGATTCATGTGAAACGCAAGATGAACTTGCTGAATCCTTGAACGTTGATCGCTCAACAGTTTCCAAACGTTTAAATTCGCTCGGTTTGATTCAAAAGCAAGGAAATTGAGTGTCATACGAATTGATGTCAAGAGATGTTGAATGGCGATTTCCATCTATGAGCAATTGCTTCAACAGCAAAAAAAAAAAAAATGTTGGGGTTTGCCTGGTCAACACATCAACATTGACAACAAGGCAGAATATTAATGGTTAGAAGCTCATAATCTATATTTGGTGGGACCTGCTTTGTTATGTACTATGAGTTGCTTCGACCAAATGAAACCATCACTAGTGAACGCACACAATTGAGGTGTTTGAGCCGTGCATTTAAGGAAAAATGGCCACAATTCGAACAAAGGCACGATAAAGTAATTTTTCAAGACGACAACGCTCAACCACATGTTGCTCATGAATCAAAAAAATACTTAGAAATGCTGAAATGAGATGTTTTACCCCACCCACCATATGTACCAGATATAGGATTACAAAGATATGAAAAATTGATTGGTGGACAGTATCAAAAATTGAGTTCCTCTTTCTTCGCGGAATCCATATGTTCCCAGAAAGACGGGAAAAAGTAATAGCTAGCAATATTTTGAAAAACAATAATGTATATAATTTTTCACAAAAAAGTATTGAATTTTCAAAAAAGTCCCTCAAAATTAATTCATACTCCTGGTATATAATTAGTGTATTTTTTTTTATTATTATTAAAATGCTTCCTTATGGCAAGTAAAATCAAAATTATACATCTCCTAATTGAGAAAAAAGCATCCAGGAAAAGGCCGTGTGCTTTTATTCCTCGTTTTAATGCGATGAATTCCATCGATGTATTACTATTGGCCTGTTTAAAAAATTCTAATCTCTTATTGGCTCTACGGAATCCATCACATCAAAATGATGAATAAAAAAACACGGCCAATTTCTGATGCAATTAGCTGGATTATATTTTGGCTTGTACTCCATTCTGCTGAAAATAGACATCGTTCAGGTTTAAAGCAATAATTTCAGTCCAAAAAAAGTTAATTAGGATCATCGATCACTGTAGTGACGACACCAGCTTAAAAAAAAATTGACCTACGACGTCCCTAGCCCAAAAACTGCATCAAACTATCATTCCTTGTAAATGAATTGGTACTTCAACAGTACTCTTGGATTTTCAGAGCCCCACTGCCAGTACGATCAAATTTTTTTATTAAATTGACAATTACTAAGTGAAAAAGTGCTTCATTTAGATAAAAAGCATTTTAAACTTTACAGACAGTTTTCATAACATTTTCACCACTATTATACTGAATTTTCGCGCAATTTTAATGGGCTGTTCGATCATGTATCAATTCATTATTGTTAACGATATGGATTACTGTTGTTAGCTGATACATATGAAAGTTCTAACAACTTTGACAGATCAAACAATAATGCAATATTTAAAATAGTGATTCAATTTTTTTCATCAGTAGCCACAAACCATAAGGAAAATAAAGCTTACATAAGCTGATGTGTGAGAGCTCGCATTGTCCAGGTGTAGAATGACGTATCTTCGACGAATGGTTTCCCTTCTTTTTTTGAAAATTTCTGGCAAACAGATGGTTGTGTACCATTCAGAATTGACCGTCTGACGATGGTACAATTACCACAAGTCCAGTTTGTTTGAAGAAACAGGTGACTATTTGTTTAGAAGTGTTTCGTGCACGAACAACTTACGTTGGATTTGACTTACCTTAAAGGACCCATACAGTCGACTGCTATTTACTTTCGGGCTCATACACATAGATCTATGATTCGTTACCTGTTACAATGCCATAGACGTGTTTTGAAGCACCACAATCATATTTCTGAAGCATTTCTTTCAACTAATCGATATAAGCCTTTTTTGAGCATTTGTCAAATTATGTGGGATTCAATGCGAACAAATTTTTTTGGTGGTTAAATGTTCATGTAATATTGAATGTATACTGGTCTCACTAATGCCCAAAGACGCCTCAATATCGCGATAAGTCACATGATGATTTTGCGATTTCAGCTCACACACACAATCAATTTTTCTGGAACAATCAAATTTGGATGACCTTCACGAAATTCATCAATAAGCAAACCATGGTGATGATTGAATTCCATATACTACCTATATACAACGATTTTTTATTGTGCTTCATACAAAAAGTCGAAATAAGTTAATTAATACACTGTTGTTGAGGTAATCCACGTTTTGTAAAAAATAATAGCACAGAAATATTTATGACTTAGTTCTATTTTTTGGCTATAAATTTTTCAAGTCACTAGAAACAACACAAATAGCGCCTGTATGGTCTGAGTAAGTATACTGACAAAAAGTCAAACTTTATGATAGCAACATCGGTTGTCAGATGGCAGCAACAGGATCATTCATTACCGAAATATAAAAGGAAACCCTCGTATTATAATATTAATATCATGTTTATACATTCACACATTTCACAATGTTTACAATGTTCACACATTTATTTTGCAATATTATTATTTAGGGGCTGCTTAAAACAGTGTGAATATCAAAAATGGAAGTAAGATTTATGTTTGAAATAAGTATCTTCTAATTCCATGCAGATTTGTAGGTAAGTTACATAAAGACAATTAATTGTTTTATTGAATTTCATGCTGCTACGATTACTGTAAAGGATTCTTTTGCATCTGAAATCGGATGTAGTAGCATTTTCATAAGTTCTGATTAGAGAAGCTTAGATATGAAAACAGTTGCAAAAAAACATGTTAACTAAAATTATGTCGAAGGCAACACATTTTAAATACCTCTGCCATCCTGGATTCGTATATGAGACCGCAACCTGGCCTGCTCAAGGTGAAACTGATCTTCCTGTCTCTCCCATTCCTCAAATTGTGCCGCTTCTTTGCTTCTCTGTAACATTTGAGTCTCTTCCTCACGTTTCTGCCTTTCTAACTCCCTTTCAAGTCGCCTCTTTTTTACCTAAATTAATTTTGCTAGTTTCAAAGAAGTTTGTGGTAAAAGTATAGAATATTACCTTTTCCAGTTCCTTTTTATTTTCTTCTTGTTTGAACCTGTTCCTCGTTTCTAATTCCTCAGGGCTAACACCGGTGAGACCTTCTTTAGACAACTTTTTATTCCACACAAAAGTAGATAATAAGTTCCCATCTCCGAAAGGATTGTCACTGTTAGTATAATGTAAATATTCATTATCCCACCCCATTCTTTCTTTTCGTCTACGTTCTTTAGCTTCTTTTTTCATTAACCTTCTCAACCTGTACAAAAGAAATAAAATTGTATCAAGCTATTCAGTGTGGTCTTTGTAAGAAAATATTTTTCTTATATAAAACAAATCTCAAAATGATGTGAACTATATATACAAAATTATTTGATAATTCTGATTTAATATTTTAATGTTTGTATGGATTTTAAAATCTTTTCCCATGATTATATGACCAAAGAATATCTTACCTTTTTTCTTCAGGAGTTTCTGTGGCTTTTATTAATTCCTTTTGTTTTTTTTTAGATTCAGTAATCTTTACTCTTTCCTCCTTTAATTTTTCCAAGAGTTTTATAGAGTTATCCGATGATGAACTTTCACTACTACTGGAACTATCATCTGAATTAGATTCTTTTTTATTTTTGTACTTTTTGTGTTTGCCTTTGGTGCTCTTTATTTTACTAGATTTTTTATGACTGGTATCAGATTCATTGTCAATATGTTTCTGATGTTTTCGATATTTGTCTTCAAATGATTTTGACCTTCGAGAGTTTTTTGTAGATTCTCTATGCTTTCTGTAATCCTCTGAACTTTCTGAACTCGATCGTCTTCGACGTGAGACACTTTTACTTTTGTATTTGGAGGATATATGTGAATTTGACCTAGGTTTGAAATAATTTAGATAAAAAGTTTCCATATATTGTTCACATGTATTCTTTAAACGATACATATAAATACATAAAAGCTAAAATTATTTACCTGTTTTCTTTTGGCATTGTGTGCGCGTAATAAAATGTATTTACACACAAAACGTTTATTGTTCAAAAAATAAGGTTACTTAACTTGACAACAATGACAACTACTGACCAGGGACCGAGAANATGAAGAAGATGCTGTTGTTGTCGCTATTTTGTGTGCATACAGAAAAAGGCACGAAAAAGAAAAGGAAATGTTGGGTACATAACATATGTAAAAAACGTAGAGTTGAAGGTGAGTTCTATATGCTATTTCCCGATCTCATCGATGATGAAATTAAATGTTATCAATATTTCCGGATGTCACATGAAAAATTTATGAATTTGTTGGATATATTAAAGCCAGAAATACGTGGACTAGTCTATATATTAACATACCAGTGGCGGTTTTACCATAAGAGCTGCGGAGCTGCAGAACACACAAAATTTTATGTATTTAATCATATTAAACAAAATATTTAAAGAATCCAAATGTACTCGCGCTAAAATAAATCTAGGAGCTTATATTATTATTTATTGTGACGCGAGCTACGCTCCTTAGTATATGCAACCTCATATACAAAATGTGTGCCCAGCGAACAATTAGATGCGTCCTTTGTTTTTATTGGCTAATCAGGCACGTGACCCAGTACACGAAGATAGGGGCTTTTGTGGCTGCAACAGCGCCAGCCACTGCTGCAGTAAATGCAGTAATATTTCGTACGTCGTACGTGGTATGTGGTGGTTTATTTCTGCGAGCGGCACGTGTGAATATTTTCGTTTAGGCATCTATGGAAATTATAGTTATTAAAATGAATAGCGTATCGTTTAAATAAAAAACTTTACTTGGTTCTCTGCCTTATGAGGATAAACTAAAAATAAAAGAATTAGGTGGGCCAACACCACAATTAAATTTTGAAGTTAGTGGAACAAGCCGAAGTAAAAGTTATAAAGGACAATTTAACAATAATATATAAGCAAAAGCAGAGTGGGTGTGCGGGAGTGTTTTAAAAAATACACTGTTTTGTATTCCGTGCTTACTTTTTGGTGGGGATAAAGCATGGACAATATACAGTGTGAAAGATTTAAGTCATTAAGTCTTTAGGTAAAATAAACATAAAAAGTCATTTAGATTCTGCATATTGGGATAATATACGGAAACACAATGAACAGGTAACGAAAAATCGTTATGTATTATCTAAAATCATAGATTGCATAAAATTTTGAGGAGCTTTCGAATTAGCACTTCGGGGACACGAGGAGACAGAAAATTCGGACAACCCTGATGTGTTTCGTGGACTCATAAATTTTAGTGCAGATCTTGACGACATATTAAAAGAACATCTAGCCACATGGGTATGACCGGGATTTTCTGTGATTGTACCGGGAATTAGCTGTATGGTCCCGGATTTCGGATTTGCACGTATAACTCNAGCTCATAATCTATATTTGGTGGGACCTGCTTTGTTATGTACTATGAGTTGCTTCGACCAAATGAAACCATCACTAGTGAACGCACACAATTGAGGTGTTTGAGCCGTGCATTTAAGGAAAAATGGCCACAATTCGAACAAAGGCACGATAAAGTAATTTTTCAAGACGACAACGCTCAACCACATGTTGCTCATGAATCAAAAAAATACTTAGAAATGCTGAAATGAGATGTTTTACCCCACCCACCATATGTACCAGATATAGGATTACAAAGATATGAAAAATTGATTGGTGGACAGTATCAAAAATTGAGTTCCTCTTTCTTCGCGGAATCCATATGTTCCCAGAAAGACGGGAAAAAGTAATAGCTAGCAATATTTTGAAAAACAATAATGTATATAATTTTTCACAAAAAAGTATTGAATTTTCAAAAAAGTCCCTCAAAATTAATTCATACTCCTGGTATATAATTAGTGTATTTTTTTTATTATTATTAAAATGCTTCCTTATGGCAAGTAAAATCAAAATTATACATCTCCTAATTGAGAAAAAAGCATCCAGGAAAAGGCCGTGTGCTTTTATTCCTCGTTTTAATGCGATGAATTCCATCGATGTATTACTATTGGCCTGTTTAAAAAATTCTAATCTCTTATTGGCTCTACGGAATCCATCACATCAAAATGATGAATAAAAAAACACGGCCAATTTCTGATGCAATTAGCTGGATTATATTTTGGCTTGTACTCCATTCTGCTGAAAATAGACATCGTTCAGGTTTAAAGCAATAATTTCAGTCCAAAAAAAGTTAATTAGGATCATCGATCACTGTAGTGACGACACCAGCTTAAAAAAAAATTGACCTACGACGTCCCTAGCCCAAAAACTGCATCAAACTATCATTCCTTGTAAATGAATTGGTACTTCAACAGTACTCTTGGATTTTCAGAGCCCCACTGCCAGTACGATCAAATTTTTTTATTAAATTGACAATTACTAAGTGAAAAAGTGCTTCATTTAGATAAAAAGCATTTTAAACTTTACAGACAGTTTTCATAACATTTTCACCACTATTATACTGAATTTTCGCGCAATTTTAATGGGCTGTTCGATCATGTATCGATTCATTATTGTTAACGATATGGATTACTGTTGTTAGCTGATACATATGAAAGTTCTAACAACTTTGACAGATCAAACAATAATGCAATATTTAAAATAGTGATTCAATTTTTTTCACCGATCAGTAGCCACAAACCATAAGGAAAATAAAGCTTACATAAGCTGATGTGTGAGAGCTCGCATTGTCCAGGTGTAGAATGACGTATCTTCGACGAATGGTTTCCCTTCTTTTTTTAAAAATTTCTGGCAAACAGATGGTTGTGTACCATTCAGAATTGACCGTCTGACGATGGTACAATTACCACAAGTCCAGTTTATTTGAAGAAACAGGTGACTATTTGTTTAGAAGTGTTTCGTGCACGAACAACTTACGTTGGATTTGACTTACCTTAAAGGACCCATACAGTCGACTGCTATTTACTTTCGGGCTCATACACATAGATCTATGATTCGTTACCTGTTACAATGCCATAGACGTGTTTTGAAGCACCACAATCATATTTCTGAAGCATTTCTTTCAACTAATCGATATAAGCCTTTTTTGAGCATTTGTCAAATTATGTGGGATTCAATGCAAACAAATTTTTTTGGTGGTTAAATGTTCATGTAATATTGAATGTATACTGGTCTCACTAATGCCCAAAGACGCCTCAATATCGCGATAAGTCACATGATGATTTTGCGATTTCAGCTCACACACACAATCAATTTTTCTGGAACAATCAAATTTGGATGACCTTCATGAAATTCATCAATAAGCAAACCATGGTGATGATTGAATTCCATATACTACCTATATACAACGATTTTTTATTGTGCTTCATACAAAAAGTCGAAATAAGTTAATTAATACACTGTTGTTGAGGTAATCCACGTTTTGTAAAAAATAATAGCACAGAAATATTTATGACTTAGTTCTATTTTTTGGCTATAAATTTTTCAAGTCACTAGAAACAACACAAATAGCGCCTGTATGGTCTGAGTAAGTATACTGACAAAAAGTCAAACTTTATGATAGCAACATCGGTTGTCAGATGGCAGCAACAGGATCATTCATTACCGAAATATAAAAGGAAACCCTCGTATTATAATATTAATATCATGTTTATACATTCACACATTTCACAATGTTTACAATGTTCACACATTTATTTTGCAATATTATTATTTAGGGGCTGCTTAAAACAGTGTGAATATCAAAAATGGAAGTAAGATTTATGTTTGAAATAAGTATCTTCTAATTCCATGCAGATTTGTAAGTAAGTTACATAAAGACAATTAATTGTTTTATTGAATTTCATGCTGCTACGATTACTGTAAAGGATTCTTTTGCATCTGAAATCGGATGTAGTAGCATTTTCATAAGTTCTGATTAAAGAAGCTTAGATATGAAAACAGTTGCAAAAAAACATGTTAACTAAAATTATGTCGAAGGCAACACATTTTAAATACCTCTGCCATCCTGGATTCGTATATGAGACCGCAACCTGGCCTGCTCAAGGTGAAACTGATCTTCCTGTCTCTCCCATTCCTCAAATTGTGCCGCTTCTTTGCTTCTCTGTAACATTTGAGTCTCTTCCTCACGTTTCTGCCTTTCTAACTCCCTTTCAAGTCGCCTCTTTTTTACCTAAATTAATTTTGCTAGTTTCAAAGAAGTTTGTGGTAAAAGTATAGAATATTACCTTTTCCAGTTCCTTTTTATTTTCTTCTTGTTTGAACCTGTTCCTCGTTTCTAATTCCTCAGGGCTAACACCGGTGAGACCTTCTTTAGACAACTTTTTATTCCACACAAAAGTAGATAATAAGTTCCCATCTCCGAAAGGATTGTCACTGTTAGTATAATGTAAATATTCATTATCCCACCCCATTCTTTCTTTTCGTCTACGTTCTTTAGCTTCTTTTTTCATTAACCTTCTCAACCTGTACAAAAGAAATAAAATTGTATCAAGCTATTCAGTGTGGTCTTTGTAAGAAAATATTTTTCTTATATAAAACAAATCTCAAAATGATGTGAACTATATATACAAAATTATTTGATAATTCTGATTTAATATTTTAATGTTTGTATGGATTTTAAAATCTTTTCCCATGATTATATGACCAAAGAATATCTTACCTTTTTTCTTCAGGAGTTTCTGTGGCTTTTATTAATTCCTTTTGTTTTTTTTTAGATTCAGTAATCTTTACTCTTTCCTCCTTTAATTTTTCCAAGAGTTTTATAGAGTTATCCGATGATGAACTTTCACTACTACTGGAACTATCATCTGAATTAGATTCTTTTTTATTTTTGTACTTTTTGTGTTTGCCTTTGGTGCTCTTTATTTTACTAGATTTTTTATGACTGGTATCAGATTCATTGTCAATATATTTCTGATGTTTTCGATATTTGTCTTCAAATGATTTTGACCTTCGAGAGTTTTTTGTAGATTCTCTATGCTTTCTGTAATCCTCTGAACTTTCTGAACTCGATCGTCTTCGACGTGAGACACTTTTACTTTTGTATTTGGAGGATATATGTGAATTTGACCTAGGTTTGAAATAATTTAGATAAAAAGTTTCCATATATTGTTCACATGTATTCTTTAAACGATACATATAAATACATAAAAGCTAAAATTATTTACCTGTTTTCTTTTGGCATTGTGTGCGCGTAATAAAATGTATTTACACACAAAACGTTTATTGTTCAAAAAATAAGGTTACTTAACTTGACAACAATGACAACTACTGACAAGTGACAAGTGACAGTTCGGGACCGTCATAACAAGAATTTGGGATGCTTGCGTTTTCAGTGTACGATACACTAGAGCTGCTTTCGGGTATATCGATTAGAGCACTCTGGGGCGCTCCAGAGTACTCTGGGGCGCTCCAGCGCACTCCACTTGCACCCGAAAGCACCTTTAGAAGGCTCTGAAGTGCTCCAATCGCTGCACCCGAGAACCGCTCAGGACCAGGGGCTTGATTTTTGAAAACAGGAGAACTGATTCTCCAAAGAAAAAATTCACCAGACAAATTTCTCTTAAAAACTTAAATACTTATTTTTGAACGTTGAAGGAATCCAATTCTCTAGAGAATTTAATTTATGCCGTATGTCGAGGATATATTTGCAACTGACCAATCAGCGGGCAGAGTTTTCTTCAATATTTCAGTGCCATTATTGGCGACCCTGATGTTTAGTCACTTGATTTGATTTTGAAGTTTGTTTTGTAAATGTCATTATATTCGTCAGGGAGACTAGACATCTCCATGATATTCGTAGTAATTTAATATAACTTCAATTTGAATAGAAGTATATTTGAAAACACAAAAAATTTAATATTATTATAATTATGATGAAGCGTTCGTTCACGTCGAAAGCGCAAAAAAGAAATTAATATGCTTAGAAACAACGAAGAACTTTTTAAAATGAAAGTTTTCTTCTACTTTCACTCACAAAAAGGCCCAAAAACAGTGGTCAGATATTGCTGAAACTTTAAATGGTTTAATTAATGTTGTCGCGGATGGTTTACAATTTCTGCAGCTTGCAAATTATTCATTATATTTAGAATTAATAATAAATTATTTGGATCCATTACAAATTTCAAATGATTACGCACCTTCGAACAGCGAATGAATGAAGTGACTTTTCGCGCATGAGCATGAGATGACATTTGGATTCAAACTATTCGGAGAAAACGCCAATTCCCCCGACAAAACCCTGTGGAATTATTTCTCTTGATATCTAGAGAAAATATTCCACAAGAAAATTTCAAAAATCACATTATCTGCGTGTCAAGAGAAAATGACGTAATTTTCTCTAATGAACTAATTCTCCTGTTTTCAAAAATCAAGCCCCAGGACTAAGCCTGGATCCACGTGCATGCATGTCACGGATGTGAATGAATAAACTGAACTGATTAAACTGAAAGTGATTTTTATTCGCTTTAACACAAAAGAACAATATCGACATAAATATTGGTGTTGAAAGAAGTTAATAATGTTTGAGGCACAGTATACTAATCAAATTGAGGTTATAGTTTTATTTTCAATTTTCATGTAGGCGTTTTCTTATAGTGATTTCGACTGGGTTGGTCCCAGAGCGATTTAAGAGTGAAGGGAGTACCAGCTACTCTGCTCCCAATTAGTCGCACTCTTACACAGAGTAAACCTCAGCGGAACATATTTTTCTGCGAACATAACCTAAATTAGAAATTAAATTAATCATTTATATTACGAATGGGAGTAAAGAGTAACGTAATTTTTTTTCTGATTTATTGATATTTTGAAATGATGGAACAGTGGACTCCTGTGTTATTGGATAATGGTAAACATGCTATAAATGGTTGCAATATAGTGTTGCAGCATACAGAAAGTAAGTAGGTACGTAACAAATTTAAACAAGTGGTTTTAAATAATCTTAATTGTACAGCAAATGAAATTGGATATATAGAAAACACAATAGAAAACAGAGAAATGTTTGGAGTAATTGAACCAGAAGAAATTGGTCATTTCAATGTAGCTGAAACATCTGAGGACGGAGTATCAAAAGAGATTTGCAAAATTGAATGGGGAGACGAAACCAAACTATTATTAGATTTGAATTATGAATATCTACCTCAAGTGGGTCCTATGAAGAAATTTAAATCGAAGAAAAAAATGTGGGAACAAATATCAGAAGACATTCAAAATAAATTAAAACTGATTCGAACAGCTTTACAATGTGAAACTAGATTCAAAACGATTAAAAGGCGAAAGAATTGTTTCGAAACAAACAACAGACAGTCTGGGAATAATCCTATTAATATTCCTTATGAAGATGAATTTAATAAAATAAAAAGCATCGACGATAGTATAGAACCAGAAATATTGGTAGATGTCACACATAAGGTTGTAAATACAAAAGAACCGTTATCACGGAATGAGATCTCAACATTTAAAAAAGAAACGATGGAAAAATCTAAAGCTGTTGAAAGCGGATCTAAAAGAAAAAGTGATAAAATCACAGAGACTCTAATTAACATACATCATGAGAAAGAAGCTGCCAGAGAAAGAAGACATCGCGAAAAAATGGAGATGTTAGAAAAACTGATAAAAAAACAAAAAACTTGTAACTGCGACAAATAACTGTTTAGGCCTATCTACACTTTGAGGAAGTAATGCCTTTTTTGTTGTACTTGGTGTTATTTATTGAAAATAATGTTTTAAGTTTCAATTTGATTTATTTAAAAATATATTTATGTTTAATTAACAGATGTTGATTAATCTCTTAAGAAAGGTCATCTATTACATACTAATTTAATATATACAAACCTAAATCTAATAGATTGACCAAACTTAACTTAGCCTACCGACAGATAAAATAGAGACTGTAACAATAACTTGTGTGCATTCCGTGTGGTAATTTTACTTTTGACTAGTAGTATTATAGAATTTGCAATTTCACAACCTTGTGCACTTAATACTTTACGTTTAACAGGTGATTGAAATGTCATAATTGAAACATTTTTTCTTAGACTGTACAGAGTGTGCACTACACAAAGACACAAAGTTCAGCGAGAGAACGAGCTCCACCTCGAACATTGGTTCCATTACGCATCTAGATATTGCCGCTAAGATAAAATTGATCAACCTGTAGCTAACCAAAAAAGGTAAAAAAAAATCAATTGACATAAAAAAGACCATGTGCCAGTTGATCTCTTTTCATTTCCCCTAATCTTTTCAATAATCTGTCTCTCTTTCATAAACTGGGGGATTATAATCTCTTTCTACATGGTCTTCCATAACATCTTCCAAAAAGTCTTCATGTTCAATACATAAATTGTGCAATATACAACATGCAATAATAAATTCCGATGCTTTCTCTACCTTCCTGAAGTCCAATTCCATTAACTGACGAAAACGTACTTTAAGAAGACCAAACGCATTTTCTATTTTAACTCTAGTTTGACTAAATCGTTTATTAAATTCCTGGTTAACTGGATTTAGTTGACCATAATTTCTATAAGGTGTCAGTAAGTTGGGAGATATAGGGTATGCTGCATCACCCAGAATATGATGTTTTTCTTCCAAATTGTTAATTTTATTTTTTATAAATGACATCTCATATACTCGAGCGTCATGTATTTTTCCTGATACTCCAGTAAATACATCCAAGAATTTCCGTTCACTGTCACAAATACCTTGTAAAGTTAAAGCAGTAACATCATGTCGATTAACGTATGTTGATTTAACTTTGTGAGCTGGTGTTTTTAAATGTATGTATGTCCCATCAATACACCCAAGAACATTTGGAAAACCAGAAATCTAACGATCAAGAATTTATTTAGAAATTATAAAAGCAAATCTTAACATTGTAAACAATGACTTACTTGAAAGAATTTATTACTTATAGCTTCTTTATCATGGTCACTTTCAGGAAAAAATATAATTTGTGGGCCTAAATTTAATAGGAATTTTGTTATTCTATTAATTATACTAAACATAGTTGACACACTGGTATTAAATAATAATGCAACTACTCTCAGTACTGTTTTATTGCCTGCAAACCTACATTATTTTATTAAAATTTAATTTAACAAAAATATTCAAACCTTTACCATAAGAAAGCTGCAATATGAACCTTCGCTGATTTCAATGCTGTTCCACCATGACTGTTAAGTTGCATATAGAGCATCGAATTTTCAAATTTGCTTACAAGAAGATTAAACGTATTTCTAGTTGAGATTTTTTTTGAACTAAAATTTTTAAAATGGATTACAAGAAAATACAATACAATATTTTAAACTAACATCAATGTCACTATATTGTTCTAAAACGTCTTCCACAAAGTTTGTTAATTTTGGTATTGAATTGTCTTTAGTATCATGCCAATAATGTTGAATAAAATTATCAATTTCATCATCGCTATCACTTGAACTTGATAACAAGATATCTAATATTGCTTCATTATTACTCATGTTTTTTTTTTATTTAACTAAAGTGATCAAAACATAATTTGTGATAAAAACTTAACCTTAAAGTATAAACTTTTAAATTAAAAAAATATAGGTTATGTTTATATTCCCCCCACTTCTATAGTGCTCCTAGTAGCTGCTCCTGCAAAATATAAGGAGCACAAAAGAGCAACCTGAGATTGCTCTAGAAAAAATTTTTATGTCAGCCGAACACGATAATCCATTTTAGAGTTACATAGAGCAACCCAGTCGAACATGAAATTTGTGATAAGATCGGTCAAAGAGTGCTCGAGAGCACTCTAGAGCAGTCGGCCGAAAACGGTATAATAAATAAAGGGGACGCCTTTATTTACATTCGATAGTGAAATGTTGACATATGTGTATTTACAAACATTGGTACTTTGTGATGTCCTTGACATTGATGCCAATGTTACATTTTTATCTTTATAGCTAGGTACAGCGGTCATTTTGATTATCGTACAAGGATTTACCTCATTCTTGACCTCGACTTACAAATTAGTTACATTGTAATATGCATAAGACTACGACACTATTTTCTTGCAACTTGTTTTATAATTATAGATTTTGAATATCTGAAAAAAAATACATTATTGAAATTCCTAGCAATACAAACGCCGTAAGTGGCATCATTGCCTGGTATTAAACGATTCTAAAGGGGACGCCATTATTACAGTCTATTGTTGTGAAATAGATATTAGCCGAGTTCAGTGTTTTGTGTCTTTTTAAACTGTTTTTTTTATCTAATTTCAATAAAAATGCCAAAGCGGCGTATAATATGCCGACAATTACAGGAAAAGAGCCAAATATGTGCTACTTCTTTTCACAAGTAAGTTTGACATTGTTTCCATGGGCGTTCTTACAAGGGTGTAAGGTGTCCTAAGTATTTTATTTGTTAATTTATTATATTTGTATTTTGATACTGACACTAGCTCTGTGTTTATTTGTAGAATACCATAAGATCCTGGGATACGAGCAGTGTGGCTAGAAAATTTCGCCATATCTGATTATGATTTTTCAAAGGATAATTATGTCTGTCGAGGCATTTCCGTGCTACAGATATTAAGGTAACAGTAACTGGAAAACGATGTCTCACACATGGAGCTGTGCCTATTAATACAACATTTGGAAGGTAATACGTTTTAGCACAGTGTTGATGAAATGGTTGTGCCGTCTCAAAGGTTCCCTCTTCGAGAAATTGCCAGTGAAGGAAATTTTATAGATGTTGCTATAAAACATCTTCAATCACATGTTGTCCCCGTTCCATAAGAGACGAGCTGTCAATGTTATGAGCTCAAAATTCAGCTTATTTTTGTTGCGTACATTTAAAACATGCTTATTTTCCCACACGATTAAATGTTGTTCAATGTAAATTCATTTTTCCGTTACTTTTAGTACAAATATGTTTTGCTTTCTTTGCATTGTTTATATTCCAGCAGATTTTAATTAAATATATTTTTGCTCCTTTTCTTGTAGTTTTATATAAATTATTTATTTTAATAAATGTTCTTCCAGTAATCGAGAACTATGAAATAATAGAATTAATAGTAGGCAATGACATTGCTATAGCTATAGTATAATGATAGTTTCAATCGAGGAGTTTTCTTTAGTCACTCTTTTGTTCTGGAAATGTTTTTAAAATATTAATTATAGATTTTGAAGAAACCATTAACTTTTTCCTATTTATTGTCTATTTATTACACATGAAAGCTTCGAGCACTTCTGATTTTATTCTATTAAAAAGTATAATTTTTATGGTTTCCTTATATTATGATAGATTTTAAACCTAAACTCGGTACGCCACTGTACCAGGGACCATTGTGTTTACTTATGTATCATTTGTTTATCAACATACAATAGGTTGAGGTTACATGTTTACATTGTGTACTGAAATAGGGAATGCGGCCTCCCCTTTACTTATTACTCTGAGATTTTGACCACATTTTGACTTCACCTTTCGAGGTTAGCAACGTGAGAAAGAAATATATGAATAATTAATTTGTCGTGCCATCTGTGAGCTAGTCCCAACACAACTCTACCTAATCTAAATCTATGCCCAACACTTTATGTTTCAAATAATTTTAATGAGGACGCTGTAAATAAGGATAACTTGCTGCGCCATCTATGCTTTAAGAGTTAAATTAATAATAGTGAATGAGTAGTTCTTTCAGTTGTCTACCTACTAATGAATTCGTTTGTAGTTCAGTGCACTTTCTAAGAGATAGATGGCAGTACATGACAATTTATTACCTTTTAATGCGGTTTGATTGATCAATCAACACAAGTGAGCATTCCATTTCACTGATTGAAAAAGTGATAGGAATGATGTATTTCTAATAGCAAGAAAATTGTCAAAATATTAAAGATTCTTTCTAAAGGCGGTACCGGACACAACTGGAGTTCTATTACATATTTTGTGACTGGATGGTCGGTTATTTTACAAATGCAAATGCTTCTTATAAAGAAAAAATCGAAAATTTCAAAATCTGGAAGAGTTGGAGAGCAACTGACTGCAGTTTTGAATTCATCAAGATTTTTCTGAATCCCAGAACTATTCGAAAAAAATCTAGGAATGTGTCTCGAATATGCCAGCAGTATGTCATGAAATCAAACTGTTTAGTTGAAAATTGAAGGAAATTAACAAAAATTTGAAATTTATACAATAAAAGGCTTTAAATTTTCTCTACTTTTTCTTGTAACGTAATAATGTAATATCGAGGGGGCATAAGGTTATGTACTATTAGTTGTTTGCCAAAAATATTTCATTTGTCATTCAAACTAATTGGTTTTTCATTCTGTGAAGTGGAATACATGTCCAGCATCCAATGAAATTGTATTTTGCAGTTTTTATTTTATCTAATGCACCATCTGTTATCTGAAAATCACAATAAACTGTCTGAAAGCCTCAAATGCATAGTTAACTATAATAGTTTTCATCTGGCAAAAATTATTTAAATTATTGATATATAGGGGGTGCTTATCAATTGTATAGAATTAATTAAGCTCTTAACAAGTAGATGGCGCCTGATATTAATATAATAAAGTAACTNAGCGCATCCCAGGCTGCATAGCCGCATTACTCTACCCAACCCAACCATACCACACATAAACATGACACCACCCCCGGGGTTTACACAGACGAGCCGGCGAAGCAAGAACAGCGCTCAGAAGAAAGGACCCTAGCCGGCAGGGCCCAGCCAGGGCAAAAGGAGGTCCCACAAAGCGCCTACACCGGCCGCATTTGCGGTCGGGGTAGACGACCGATGGGGCTCACCTACGAAGGCTGTCCAGGCCTACACGAGATGAGGCAGGATAAAGAGGGATAATCCCCCTCGATCTCAAATCATTGAGGCCAATTTCTAGCCATCGAATTTGCGCGTTTTTGAAGAGATGAGTCAACATAACGTATTATTAACAGTTTTCTGAGTCTAAATCCGACCTAAACACATAATTCCAGCCCAGGGGAACGACAGATGGCTCAGGCAGTCGTAACCTGACGTTTTTAATTTTCAATAATTTATAAAGCATCTTTTTAGTTGTTTTCATAATGGGACAATCAGGGGCGGATCCAGAGATGAATATTTTTGGGGGGGATAGTTATGTTATCAGGAAAACTGAGACATAAAATTTAAAAATTTTAATCTTCATTCATTCATTCATTTTAATATAAAAAAAATAGGTATGCAGGCAAGAATGGCGTTTTTAAACAGAAACATTTATATCTTTATTAATTTATTCTGTTTGATTTTTGATTTTTTTTTTTTCGAACCATATGGGGGGAGCGTTCGCCCCCATCGCTCTCCCTTGGATCCGCGCCTGGGATTAATTGCATTAATAAACCGTGGTACTGCAAGGTTGATGGCCATTGCATTGTTCAAATTATAACACACAATAGCCGCCATTTTGATCCACCAATCCAAACTATAGCGTTATTTTTGATTTTATGTCATTATTTTACTTTTTTCCAGAAAGTGATTTTGAGTGTTTGTTGTCTCTGTTTAGTGTTATTCGGAATAAATATGGGTAATTATCTACAATGGCATAATGCATACAATTTTGCCCAGCTTATTTTGCGAACATCGCAGAACATCATCTAATTTGAAATGCAAATAAACTGGAATACTAAAATAATTTATTTTTTGGAGCTTTAAGGGGAAGGGGGATGCTGGATATCAACTGATTTCAAAATAAAATTTTTGAAAAAAGGGAGAATTAATATTAATATTGGTAACATTAAGATTTAGGGATTTTTATTTTTCGGTGTAATGTTAGTTGGCTAACCTCGGTGGTCAGGTGTTTTGTAAACATCTATAAAGGCTCTATGCTCTATGTAAAGATCGATGTTAGTCTGTGTGTCATATACCTATAAACTCGATCGATTGAGCTCAAAGTTATAAGTTACATTCGACACATTACTAGGAAGGTGTAGAAGTTTGAGCAATATTCAATAGGTGGCACTGTATACCATTCAATATTGACAATCGATTGAAACTCTGCGCGGTTACAAACTTCGCCAGCAGATAAAACACTTACAATTAATAGGGGTACTTCATATAAAATTGTTGCCTAAAGTGCTTCCTTGGTGAGATACAGTGTGTGGAAAAAATAAATAACATTTTCTTTAATATCTTTCGACTACTTTGAGCTAATTTCGTGATTTCGTATTTTTGAGATGAGAAATTCGAATNTACATTTCAAACTTATTTAGGCAACCAGTTATACAGACCACGGTGTAACTGGTGGCATATACAATGTGTAAGTCAGATTCCTAAAACATATTTAACAAATATATTATATATTGATGATTTATCAGTTACTCACAGAAATATTGCTATTTTCCGACAGAAATTAAACAAGCATATTATAAAAAAAGTTTTATTTACAGTTAATAATAAATTGTAAGATATTAATCCCAATACTTGATTAAGCCGTCCCATCCAGCTGTAATAAGTTTACTGGGTTCGTGCGGATGCCACAAAACGCTGATACAAACATTATCGTGGGCCTTCCACTTCTTGTACAGTTTAGTGGTTTTCCAGTCCCAAATGTAACACTTTCCGTCAGCATCTCCCGACACAAGATAACTCATATCGGGGGAGAAATCCAAAGTACAGGCATATCCGGCCACCATGTGTCCGGAGAAGGTCTTCTTGCGGTTTATTTTGAACCTGTTCATGGCGGAGAATATCACGATCTTGTTGTCCATGCTCTGGCAGGCCAACCACTTGCCTAAAATAGGTAAATTTTGTTAAGGCCAACATCAAATTTGAAAAGATGACTACAGGTCAACAGGAATGAATATGCGGGAAAGTTGGATCCGAAGAATGGATACACAGTCGGGCAATTAAGTTTTTAAACTGATTTTATTGTAGCGAAGTGCGTGGTGCTACCTATTTCCGTTAGGATATAATCTATAAATACAACACTTACCGTTTGGTGCCGGGGTGACGGCCGGCATACTGTGCATCGTTGGGTCCGCTATGTACTTCATGTCCACCGGAATGTCCCATTCCCACACCCTCAAGGATTTATCATCTGAAGTTGTGACGAATCTTCTGTTCTCGTCCACAAAGGTGATCGAGTTCACTGCACCCAAATGCCTGTCGTACTCCTGAACGATATCACCGGATCTGGTGTCCCAGCAGATAATTTTCTTATCGGAAGTGCCGGCCACGAACAAGTGCTGCTTGTTGCTGTCCGGGTTGAATTTAACGCAGTAGGGAATCTTCCTGCTGGTGAAACGGGAGAGAACTTGACCCGTTTCGGTGTCCCATAACTTTATATACCTATACGGAAAAAAAATTGCATTACCATTTATTTTTATAGTGTAAGTTAGAGAAACACAACATTCCCTATATCATCTCAAACTATTAATTAATAAAAATTTTGTTTGGGAAATATTCTCATTGTAAAACCATCTACATACCTATCATATCCAGCCGAAAGGAAACGGTGGCCAGAATTATTAAAATTGATGTCCCTAACCGCCTGCCGATGACCGTAGTAAGTCCTGATGCACCTCCTTTCGTTGTACACTTCCCATAACTTGATGCGACAGTCCATACTGGCAGATAGAAATAAGTGTGCGGTTCTTGGAAACCATCGGATGGCAGCGATGCCTTTCGAATGTCCTGACCATGTGTGGATGTGAGATTTTGGCAGGAAACATTTCTCTGGAGGGGAATCGGATTTGAGGTTAACCCCAACGTCTTGAGGCGCATGCAGGAATGAACGGCCTTGGTAATCGATCGCATCTTTGATGTGAAGCACAGATTTCTCTTCAACAGGTTTGTCTTCAATTGGTTTACCTAAAAAAAATCACAATTCAGTACTCAAGCATATAAATATATTTTCTATTTAAGTGTAAAAGAACTCACCTCGTTTATTTTTCTTCGAAATAAGCTCATCCAGTTCCGCCTGCTCCTCTTCCGAGGGTTTGGCAACCTTCTGCTCATCGATATATCCACCCCAAGGCCCCAAGAACCCATCAATATCAGTAGGGTCACTGTTCTTCTTCCTTTTTCTCTTATCCAAAGGTCTTGTTTTGGTTACTTCAAATACAGTCGTTACACCTTCTGGATCTTTTCCTTCTTCTGTTGACCCCACCACTTTTATTTGTCCATCTATACTAATCGAGGGGTCTAAAGCGTAACCGAAACTGGCAAAAGTCCTTCTCTGATTCTCGAATTGGAATTCACTCACATGGGCCGGTTCGATATGACCAGATAACATGTTCCTGTCACTTTGCTGTTGTTGCGTTTTAAAAGGATTTTCAGGGCCTACGACTGGAGCAAACAATTCGTCAAACTTGGGATTATAAGTTAACTCCTTTGTATCAGGGTGTATATGAATTTTGTCTTCTTCCAAACCTGTAGGAAGAACTGTAGGTGCGGCGCATATTGTCAGTTGATTCTTTAGTGAAAATTGGGAATCACTTTCAGAAATTGGTTTCAAAATTTCAACTTTGGTCTGACTACCGTCCTCCTCATTTTTATCGTCACTTTCTTCGTCACTACTGCTTGCATACTGTTGTAAAGCCAACATACTTTGATTCTCTTAACAATATTTTCTCGGTAACAAATATTTTGTTAAACTTAACCTATAATAATTTGACGTTGACGTGTTTTGCTGTGCATTTTGTTCTATGTTCTATGGTTTTCTATGCTGTGTGTTTTATGTTTAAATATGCCTAGAATGTAGTGAATGTAGTTACTAAAAATAAATTAAACGTCTGTTGTATTATAGGACAATAACAGCGTACAATACATATATCATGAAACTATAAACTATCGCCACAGCTTATATGCTGTGCTATCGACATCTTTTTTTTTATCGTGATACGATTTCGTCCCGTACCGTTAAGTGCCGTAAGTGATCGTGAAATGATCCTGTTTCCTGTTTTCCTGGGGCTTGATTTTTGAAAACAGGAGAATTAGTTCATTAGAGAAAATTACGTCATTTTCTCTTGACACGCAGATAATGTGATTTTTGAAATTTTCTTGTGGAATATTTTCTCTAGATATCAAGAGAAATAATTCCACAGGGTTTTGTCGGGGGAATTGGCGTTTTCTCCGAATAGTTTGAATCCAAATGTCATCTCATGCTCATGCGCGAATAGTCACTTCATTCATTCGCTGTTCGAAGGTGCGTAATCATTTGAAATTTGTAATGGATCCAAATAATTTATTATTAATTCTAAATATAATGAATAATTTGCAAGCTGCAGAAATTGTAAACCATCCGCGACAACATTAATTAAACCATTTAAAGTTTCAGCAATATCTGATCACTGTTTTTGGGCCTTTTTGTGAGTGAAAGTAGAAGAAAACTTTCATTTTAAAAAGTTCTTCGTTGTTTCTAAGCATATTAATTTCTTTTTTGCGCTTTCGACGTGAACGAACGCTTCATCATAATTATAATAATATTAAATTTTTTGTGTTTTCAAATATACTTCTATTCAAATTGAAGTTATATTAAATTACTACGAATATCATGGAGATGTCTAGTCTCCCTGACGAATATAATGACATTTACAAAACAAACTTCAAAATCAAATCAAGTGACTAAACATCAGGGTCGCCAATAATGGCACTGAAATATTGAAGAAAACTCTGCCCGCTGATTGGTCAGTTGCAAATATATCCTCGATATACGGCATAAATTAAATTCTCTAGAGAATTGGATTCCTTCAACGTTCAAAAATAAGTGTTTAAGTTTTTAAGAGAAATTTGTCAGGTGAATTTTTTCTCTGGAGAATCAGTTCTCCTGTTTTCAAAAATCAAGCCCCTGTTGTCGTTCTTGTGAAATTAATCATCATAGATCTCCATAGAATAGATTCATTTCAGTGTTAGTACAACTTTTTCTTGTGAATTATAGATGGCGCTCACTGAAAGGAAGTTTAAAAGAATTAAATTAAAATAGTAATTATTTATTAACTAATTACCAATATCAATTAGTCAACAAAATTATTATTTTACAACGATAACTCATATTGATTTCATAAATCGTGGAAGAGTAGACTGAACAATTAAAGTAAATACAATTAAAAGTTCAATGACTACTTTAAATTGTTTAATTTTTATATAACTTCTTGTTTGCACTGAAAATTGTATTATTTTTGTAGCTGCGTAGTTATAGATTAATGTGATAAATGTATGTAGGCAATAAATACTAACAAACCGTAAAAGGAAAACGTACATTAGGTGCTTTTTCCTATAAATGTATTGCTTCAGTGTTTAAATAAAAAATATACTAGTGTTTTATTACTTTTGTTAGTTAAATGAACTAAGTATATGAAACGGCGACACTCCCTTTATTCGACGACCTTCACGTACCATACCACTAAGAAACGAACTGGTTTATCGATATCACAATCGTTTCGTCAATGAATTAACATACAAAAAAATATATCCGTAAAACCGCTCTTAGGCAGAGTTTACACGATCCAAAGCAGTCGTGATCCAAGTTGTAAAAAATAATAAATCTAGCTGCAAGTTTAGCAAAAAGATGAAGATCAATTAAACAGGATGTGGTTTTGGGGAGCTTGTATATGGAAGCTTTAAGAGCTTGTGTATGGGAGCTATAAGAGCTTGAGAATGCCATTAGGGTTGTATGTGTGTGCTACGTAAACAATGGGAGCTGTAAGTTCGTGAAATTTTTTGGAGAAATTTAACACACTTTTGATTTTTAAAAAAGAATATAATTTATTGCAAATTTAGGATTAATTAACAATAAATGCCGGTAACATTGCATATAAGACAAAAGGTTAAAATAACTTGGAGCGTACAACATGTATTGGCCAGGATCTGATACTGGTTATTGAACTGCATGATCCCTAGGTTGACGCTCGAACGCACACTACGTTGGCAATGCAGGGACTCCTATAGCAAGGTCAGGGTCGAAGAACTGGTATTTTGGAATAACGTCCTCTTGTGGATTGCAGACGTCTTCAAAGGGTTGTGGTGCAGAAACTTATTTTGGTTAATTGTGACTCTAAGGCCGTGTTGAAATTCAAGTTTTGAAATTTGGCCAAAATTCGAAAGAGTGGTAAAGATTTTCGCGTCTTCCTGCACTGTTGGCGGTTTATGGGCAATGAAGAATATGTGTGGTCAACATCAGCTTTTGGTGGCAATCATGGCTTGGTAGTGGAACTGCGGCAAATCTTCGAAACATGCGCAAAAAATTTTTTTGCGGTCAGTGGCGGTTTCGCGCTTTATTGCCTGCGCTGTCAGCATCGTCTGGCAAGGCTAATGATTTTTATAGAGGCAATCGAGGCTTCGTGAGCAATTCAGTGAAATTTTCAAAACTGTGGTGAAAATGTATTTTCTCGCATACGCCTTCCGATCTGCGTAGGAGACGTCTGCAGTTGTTTGTCTATGGTTCCGTAGATTTGGCGAGAACTGCACCTATATAGCTTTGTGCAAGGTTATCGAATTCTTTTCGAAACATGGGTGAATTTCGAACTTAGTAATTAGCTGCCAACCCTGAACAAGCCGATTCTATGATCAAAACTAAGTAAAAAAGTTCATATGAACATGGGTCCGGAAATGCTTCCTAAGGGCACAGGGACCCATTGAAGAGGGAGGAATGGAAATAATTTTTTTGCAATATCTCTCAATCGCGTTGTGATAAATGAATGAAATTTGGTATACACAGCTAAATTTTGATGAGCAATTTGATGGACTAATCCATTTATTTCCACAAGGTCCATTGGGGTGGGTACGGGGGGGCCCTTGGTACTTTGCGTGTGTAACTTTTTCATCTTTGACTTTTTAACAAATTGGACAGCAAATTCCGTTTTCCCGAACTGTTTTACGTTAAAAAGGTACTCTTGTTTCAAATCGTTATCTTTAACGGTTTCTGAGAAAATCGCTCTTGAATTAATCCCACTTTGGTCAATTTCATAGTAATTTAAACAAAAAATAATAATAATAATTTTCCTTTCCTCTCTTTTCCATTTAAAGGATTAATTTTTATTTAATTTAATTTTTTATTATTATTTTTTTATTAAAACTAGATTAAATTGAAACAAAATATTTTTTTTTGTTTAAATTACTATGAAATTGACCAAAGTGGGATTAATTCAAGAGCGATTTTCTCAGAAACCGTTAAAGATAACGATTTGAAACAAGAGTACCTTTTTAACGTAAAACAGTTCGGGAAAACGGAATTTGCTGTCCAATTTGTTAAAAAGTCAAAGATGAAAAAGTTACACACGCAAAGTACCAAGGGCCCCCCCGTACCCACCCCAATGGACCTTGTGGAAATAAATGGATTAGTCCATCAAATTGCTCATCAAAATTTAGCTGTGTATACCAAATTTCATTCATTTATCACAACGCGATTGAGAGATATTGCAAAAAAATGATTTCCATTCCTCCCTCTTCAATGGGTCCCTGTGCCCTTAGGAAGCATTTCCGGACCCATGTTCATATGAACTTTTTTACTTAGTTTTGATCATAGAATCGGCCTGTTCAGGGTTGGCAGCTAATGATGAGACACCCTGTATAATAGGTACATATTTTATTTCAGTTTTGATGTTTATTAGTGATGCAATGTTTATTGAAGAATTCGGATAAACTTTTACAAAACAACTACACATTCTTAAATATACTATAATCACTTATGAAAATAATGGAATGTAGTTTATATCCAATATAAAATACAGCAATACTCTTCACCACTCTTTTAGTAAATAATAAACCAATTAATAAACGATTAGTAGGTATGTTTAAGAATGTGCTTTATATTTATTTGAATTCTTCTGGAAGGATTTTTAAAATATCTTTTCTAAAATTAACACGAAATGTTTCCCTTCCATTGTCCAGTTCCGAGGAGAAATTGAGGAACCGCCAAGATTCGAACTGAATCGACAAAATCTCGGACGTCGGCCTACATCCGTATCCAATATTCCGAATACGCTTTACATAAGTTTATGTAATTATTTTGCTTTGTGCTATTAGCGGCAGCATTTATAAATAACTGCCTACTAATGCCGATACATTCCATAAACAACTTTCACATTTTAGTCTGGAAACGACACAATGTACCTTATCTCGGCAAATTCGCACGGTACGTGCATGCGAGAGGCCTTCGCTCGAAACCGCATAGCGGAGGTGAAACACAGGGCGTTACTTATGTCCCGAACGCTGTGATATCGCCCCCAATATAGACTTGATAACTATAAAAAAAGTTATCTAGAAATCTCCAGTGAAAAGGACTTACTGTATAAACTGCATTGATCAGTACCTATCTGAAATCTTGGATAGAGAAAGGTCAGGTTGACATCATAAAGGACCTTCATAAATGTTTACAAGCCACGCGACCGCCGAGCTTAGGCAACCAACATTGCAGGGCTGGTTTTAAATTAATGATTGTGACACCAATAAAACTAAAACAATTATTCATTTATGTACATATACATTCAATTTAAATATTACGTAATAATAAAATGTATCGGTAACGTGTACTTAAAAAAGATGCACTATTAAACATAGCTGAATTACTGAAATTATACAAAAAAACAACTTGCTCTTGAAGTGGACGTTACCCGATGTCAAAATGTTGTCTCACAAGAATTTTAAACACTGTCCGCTGGCGTGGTGGGTATACGTTGTTTTGATTTTTCTTTTCTGATAAAGTGGTTTCATAAATGTCGTCGAACTTTACTCTGTGTATTGCCCTACCTTGCGTACGGAATACCTTTGATACAAAATTTTAATACGCCTTCGCATACCGCTAAATTTATTTTTTACTTCAAGCAGTAAACAAACAAACGAAAACTTCAGATAAGTACGTTTCGTTTGTATTCTAGGAAATGACATATTTTCTTCCACAGAAACGTGACGAAATTCGAAGGTAACACAGAATTTTAAAAAGTAGGATACCACTCACGTAACGACAGAGGTCACTTGATGCTGTCAGACTTGAGTATCACGATATATCAGTAGGAAATTCGAAGTTATTTGACGAATCTGCAAGTTAGATGTCGTAAATATTATTTTATTTGTTTTAGGAGATCGTCTAACGTTTTTATTCCAGAAGGTTGATTTTCTTTCGTTGCAACCGCTTCGGTATCATTTCTAAATCAAGGCGAAACCGATTTGAAATGCGAACCACGATACCAGACATGAGAACTATATAAATTCTTACATTATAAACGTTTCCTCGTCTTTTTCAATGAAACGTTGGTGTTTTAAAAAAATTATGAAAAACACTGTCACGTCTATTTTTTTGTATGCATAATTCAGGAGGAGCAACATTTATTTAGAGACGTGTGACGTAATATTCTAGTTCCGTTGGGTAACTACACCGTAACTGTTTTTTTTAATTGAATAATTTGTATTTCATTGATAATACAATTAGTCCAGACGGTATCTCTTTCAAAAAGTCCATATTTGGGTGAATCGTATATCCACGGAGATTTTTGGCTTTTGGCTTTAAAATATCACTAGACATGAAAATTTTTCTATACGCATAAAAAAACGTGGGCCTAAGTTTTGGTGGCACGATATGTTAAAAAAAAAATCGAAAAATGTCATATTTTTCTTCCTATTTAATTATGTATCTTTTCAAGAGTTGATTTTAGGCGAAAATGGAAGAGGAAAAAAATGTTTGTAATTAAATTTTTTTTATATGACTAATGACAAATCGAATGATTCATGATTGTTATTGTAAAAATCGAAAAAATCGCCAAAAATGGGTTTAAAAAACATTACTTTTTAGGATTTTTTTTTGGGATTTTAAATTGGGTATACACTGAAAGAAATGGTCTTATTAAACTGTTTATCTAGAATAATGTGTATAGCGCATATTAAAACTTTTATAACCAATATACAACTTATATTAAAAAAAAGCAATCATCTCCATACTCCTTATTCAATGAGTTTAACTGGAAGGTGCTTAATACACCTTATGCATCTATGAAATAAATGTTATAATGAATTACTTATACATTATTAGGTGTTATAGACTTTATGTTCCAATTGTATAGTAGGGAAGATTTGTTGTATAAAGACCAGCATCCGAATTTGTATATAACAATTATATTAACAGAATTATTCGTTCTTATACCGAATATGTTTCCGTTTTTAACGTGTAAAACGCGTCTTATAATGGTTAAGTGATCGTCACCTCTCGGTGCATAAATCGGTTATGATCGTAAAATTTCCGACAGTCCGCTGTGCATCGACTTACGACTATTACACGTCTAGTTTCATGAAAATGGGCGGTATGTGCACATGTTTTGGGGGATACATGATCATATCGCGTTGTGTGAAATGGAAAATTATTATGTAAGTATCTAACTGTTTTATGGCTTGCAATTGTTTTGTTTTTTCAAATGTAAATCTTGTCTAAATCTTAAAAATTATTATTTTGTAGGTCCTATTAGAAATCGCTGATGTTAAGTTTTACATAAGATGGAGGAACAGAAGGTTAACGGTGACAAAGAAGAGCATGGAGAGGAAATAAAATTAGATGGAAAGAAGTTCAACCTTTCTGGGGATGCTTAATTCTTAAGGTGGAAGAGTTATAGTGCAAATTTTCATGTAATACAAGAAAATACGGGTGCGTCGTTGCTAAGAAAATAAACTGGACAGTTTTGGGAGCGATTTGTCATCATTTTTAATGGTTAAAAGTATGTTTTATGTATGTTTACATTAGAACTTTAGCTTGTAATTACAGTTATTAAATAAAATTTCTGAAAACTTAATGTCATATGTTTTTAACTCATACAGAGTATACAACAGTTTAATAAATGTATTATTATAAAACTTATAACCAGTACTAGATGTTCTAATAACGATATGGAAGACTTTAATAACAGTTATTGCTATTATTTCGTAAAGGGTATAAAAAACGTTGTATACTAGTTATACAATAATTTAATAAAGAATAAGGTTTATAGTCACTATACAACTGTGCTAGCAATACGCGTTTTATATACAATATTCACCTGTTTAACTGTCACATATAGTATACAATGGTCTTATAATGGCATATAGAATTCTAATAAAGAATAAAACGCATTTCTTTCAGTGTAGGACCTTCATACTTGGCTCAAGAAAACTTTATGTTATTTAGAATCATCACACCAAATTTCATCAAAATCGGTTCGATAGATATTGCATAATAATTTTACAATCCAGATTTTGAAAAAAAATTTGCAAATTTTCAAAATTTTGCCCAGAAAAAACCAAGGCCATTAGATACTTGAAAATTTAACCACATATAGAAGGGCTCTCAAGCTTTCAAACGCTTTTCGAAAAATTCGAATCCGTCAATTAGGCTATGCTATGCCGCTTGTTTAAACATTGGTCGAATTTTGTACTTAGAATAAACAATTAGAATAACTTTGTGAATATTCAATCTAATCAAATTTTTTAAAGCAGGTTTTAAAAGTTATTAGAAAGACGCTTCTTAAAAAGAAACAGATCGATTGGTCAATTAGTTATTAGTTATAGCCGATCAAAGTTAACCGTCATTTACACTAAATGTACCGGGCTAATTTTTCGAAAAATACCTTTGCTATTCCGAGTACTTACCAGGCCTAAGCTTGCATTACTTTTTTTCAATGGAAATCTACTTTAAAAAGTGTTTAAAGTTATTTATGTAAGCGAGAAATTCAAGAAAATCGTACTGGTGGTGGTGGTGGGGAAGCAGAGAGCGCGGCCGCTTCGGTCTGCTCGAAATTGAACCGGCTAGTTCAAAACCGCGACGCGTTTAAACATTTTTATATCTCAACTTCTAGAGGTTCGATTCTGATGATTTTTTTTTAATCGATGTCTCGCGATTAAAAAAAACAATTAGCATATTTTCAAATGCCTATCGTTAATAATTATTGGTCTTTCAACAGTCCGATAATTATTTATCTTTAAACTTCCTTCAATTATCAACTTTATTTTTTATTGTATCAAAGGTAAGTGCATAAACTTATATACTGTTTATCAAAGATCAGAAACAAATTTATTTAAATATTCTAAAATTGTTTAAACAACAATTATTTTCAAAATATTTCGAAAATTAGTAATGTAATGAGTTAATTTCTCATTTGCTTATATTTTAAACAATAAATAATTATACTTTAGTCACAAAACAAATGCTGATCAAATTAATAAATTAATTATAAAAAATCAATAATATTTTATTCATACCTAATAATTTTAAAATCTGCTTTAAAAAATTTGATTTGATTGAATATGCACAAAGTTATTCTAATTGTTTATAAGTACAAAAAGTCGACCAATGTTTAAACAAGCGTCAGAGCTCTCCTAATAGACGGATTCGAATTTTTCAAAAAGCGTTTGAAAGCTTGAGAGCCCTTCTATATGTGATTAAATTGTCAAGTATCTAAGGGCCTTGGTTTTTGCTGTGCAAAATTTTGAAAATTGCAATTTTTTTCAGAATCTGGATGTCAAAATTATTATGCAAAATCTATAGAACCGATTTTGATTAAATTTGGGGTGATGATTCTACATACTATGAAGTTTTTTTGAGCCAAGTATGAAGGTCATATACCCAATTTAAAGACCCCAAAAAAATTCCCTAAAAAGTAATGTTTTTTAACCCCATTTTTGGCGATTTTTTTTGAATTTTACAATAATAATCATGATTCATTCGATTGTAACTAGTCATATTTTGTAAAAAAAATTAATTACAAACATTTTTTTCCTCTTCCATTTCCGCCTAAAATCAACTCTTGAAAAAATACATAATTAAATAGGGAGAAAAATATGACATTTTTCGAATTTTTTTAACATATTCTGTCGCCAAAAGTTATGCCCACGTTTTTTTATGCCTAAAAATTTTAATTTCTAGTGATATTTTAAAGCCAAAAAGCCAAAAATCTTTGTGGATATACGATTCACCCAAACCAAAACAGATCCGCCTAGTTTAAATATCTCTACTCCTCTTTCCAATCACGAATAAGTAGTTATTTTACTAGAAATCGGACTTATTGTAAAATAAATGTTATTGTTGGTATTGTTACTTCTTATACATGGGTAATCACAAAGCAGTTTATCTCGACAATAGCCGGGTCATTCGCCAGAAATTAAGAGTTACTGTTCTGTCAATTAAAAACAAATAAATGGTAACTCACCCGAGGGTTACACTCCCCCTAACTTTAGGATGCAAGGTATATCCTTCCATACTTTTCCATTATATTAATTAGTAAACATGTATCATTCTTTCTTCAACAACTACCTAGTGTTGCCTGAAATAAGTCGAGGCTCCCCCTGACGCCAACTAGTTAGCATCCCAACTACCGGGTATGTGAGTCATATTATCCCACCTACCTCAACAGGTAAGACCCCATAGAACTTAGAAGGCACACTTCGAAGGAACCATAGCAATTATGACCGGAAACACGTGGCGCGCCCTGGGGTTTCATAAACATAAACGAGAATGGCATATTACTCACAAATTCACAATTCATTAAATAAACTGTATTCAAGCTAGCACACAACCAACCAATAATCAACTTTATTCGGGCGCTGGACAGTCACCACTGTCACAAAGAACACCCTCTCTTAGTTTCGGCATCCCGGGCTACATTTTGGTTACTCATAAATTACGTGATCTCAAGGGCAAATAAACACTTAGCTGGCGCATTCCGTGTGAACAGCTGAGGTTTGATTCAAAGCTACATTTTAAAATAAAATATATACATTATATGGCATGTTTTGATAAAGCAGTACGAAAATATTATTTTATTTGGACAATATAGACAATATCATTGCGATCATTACAATTTATTTTATAAACAACATTTGTTTTATTTTGATCGGGAATTATTGATTTGTAAATTTTTGTTTTGTTGAATAAGTTTTATGCTACATAAATATTATATTTAAACTTTTTTAAATATTTTCAGAAAGTTTGGAATATACGGTAAAGAAATATGTTTATTACTTTTTGAATTATTATTATTACTTTTGTAATTATGATTATAAATACCATGAATTATTTCCTTAATAATTGGGGTATAAAATTTTGTTGAAATAGATATTAATTTCTTAAACATTTTTAATTTTTTAAATATATTTCAATTTTTTTAATGTGATAATTTTATTGCATGATCTGTTGAACTATTAGTAACATTTTTTTATAAATATTTGGTGAAAATTAATTAAAATTTAAATATTTTTTGACCAGATTTTTTTTTGTAAATCAATTTCTTTAAATTATATCCTCATTATTATATGAAACAGTTAAATCAAGATAATTGATATTATTTTTTTCTATTTCAGTTGTAAACTGTAATCTAGGATGAAGCTTATTAAATTTATTATTTTATATAACAAATTTTGTTTTTTTGGAATACAAACAATACAGTCGTCGACATATCTTTTTTAAAAACATGGTATAAAGTCTAAATTTTGTAAAACATTATTTTCTAATTCCTCTACACTAATGCAAAAAATTAAAGGGTCAAAAGAATTTCCGAAATTTTTCCGTGATTTTTGACAGACTGGTATAGTCGTATCGGGAATTAAAAAAAACATTTTGAAGCTATAAGATTCTAGTTTTTTAGATCTTAGGAATTTTTTTAAGAGCTACGGTTATCATACAATTCTAAGAAATAGCGAAACAAAAAAATTTTGTAAATTTTCTTTTTTTTTTAATCCACTGACCTGGAAAAATTTTTTTCAGCTAAGTCATTGCATGGACCAGATAGCTTGTTTATTCAGCTTCCATTTTATTTTTTTTTTAAATTTCGATACGACCATTTAACGAAATATCGGACTTTTAATGGAAAAGGATCCTTTTGTTTTCAATCATCGATATCTCGGCAACAAATGGTCATACAGAGAATTGAAGGACAGTTTCGAAAACTGGAATAAATTTCCTATAGCATGCTACCGCAACTCGGATTATTTTTTTTATCTTTTACACGAATTTTAAAAAACAGGAAAAAAAGGTAATTTATGTTTTTTTTTAGAAAATTGATGGCTAAATTAGAAATATTCAGGAAATGACTAATGTTAAGCATAACGTTTACAGTTCGATATACCCAGAAGAACTCTGTGAAGTTTCAGCTCGATCTAGAGAACCGTTTCTTTGATTGTTTGAAACATCAGTCAAACTTTTGAAAAAAGTTAAAGGGTCACGTTTTTTGAGCTTAAACACTTCATAATCATGATTAAAATGGAAAAAATTGTTTTTTTTAAGTTGTTTTACATTTATACCGCAAATAACGTTTAAATTGATAAAAAAAATTTTCCAAAAAATGTTCGTTTTTTTTTTGTTTTTTTTTTGGAAAATCTTCCGGACATCGAGGAAAAATCTAATTGTTTCCAGCACGATTCGGCTTTTTCGTCCTATGCTTCTGTTCATCAACTTTTAATTAAATTAAAATTAGTCTTTTTGAGAAAAATTTCTAATTAATTTTTGTGCAGTCAGTAATCTTAAAAAACAGCTTTTTTTTCAAAATTACCCTATTTCTTCCCTGAAAAAAAAAATCAAATTTTTTATTTATTTTTTTTTTCATCAATTTAAACATTATTTACTGTAAAATGTAAGAGCACCTCAAAATTTCTCCATTTTAATCGTGATTATGAACTGTTTAAGCTCAAAAAACGTGACCCTTTAATTTTTTTTCAAAAATTTGGCTATTTGAAACAAAGAAACGGTTCGCTAGATCGAGACGAAACTTCACAGGGTTCTGCTGGGTATATCGAACTGTAAAAGTCATGCTTAACATTAGTCATTTCGTGAATATTTATAATTTAGCTGTCCGTTTTCTAAAAAACTATAAATTATCCTTTTTTTCCTGTTTTTTAAAATTCGTGTAAAAGATGAAAAGTTGCGGCAGCATGTTATAGGAAATTTATTCTAGTTTTCGAAACTGTCCTTCAATTCTCTGTACGACCATTTGTCGCCGAAATAACAATGATTGAAGACAAAAGGATCCTTTTCCATTAAAAGTCCGATATTTCGATGAAAAATGGTTGCATCGAAATAAAAAAAAAGGAAAACAATATTTTTTTGTAGGGCTATTTCTTAGAATTGCATGATAACTGTAGCTCCTAAAAAATTTCGACCAAAAGATCTATAAACTAGAATTTTAGAGCTTCAAAATGTTTTTTTTAATTCCCGACACGACCATTTTTTATCTAAATACGGTCTGTCAAAAATCACGGAAAAATTTCGGAAATTCTTTTGACCCTTTAATTTTTTGCATTAGATTAAAACTAAATAAGCAATTGTTGCACTGAGATAGGCAATAGGTTATTTATTTGCACAAATTGTTCCTGTCATTATCTTAGCAACAATTTGGAGTCTCATTGTGCACAGTTGGAGGAACGCATGATCCATAAACTTGAACCGTTGACAATCAAATTAAATCAGCCAATCTCTTTGCTTTCCCGGCAGGTACAACGGCGAGAGCTTCGGATGCACCTCGAAATGCAAATGAAATTTCTAAACGCTCTGTACATTCAGCACAAGTTCACAACTAACCGAATAGGTATGCGGCAGGTGGCTCGATTTGTGTTGCAAATTCCGGTCGTGCAAAAATAAGGTAGGGTACGGGCGGTGCGGATTTTTCAGATTTCAGCTCGCCGCCGCAGGAAAGCTAATGAAGCTGTTTGTAATAACAAAACAGTTAAAAGTGTGGTAAATGGTAGACTAGTCCGGGAATAGGCTGGGGCTTGGGCCGTCGGTTCTTTGACTCCGCGTTTGTGGCACTGACGGGACTAGGATGGACTTGGAAAAGCCGTTGAGGAAATTTCAATGCGTGGTTAAACCAGAAAACTCAACTATACACTATTTAGAATAAATATTTTTTATTACCAGCTTTTGTATTTTTTGCTTATTTTGAAGGTACAGTTCATTCTAAAAATTTTCCTAGATATTCAATTCCACTGAATAATGCATCAATTTCTGTTCAAGTGAAATTTCTACTCTATTAGTATAAGACAGAAAGGACCCCGCAATAATCTTATGGAAATTGGGTTTCTGTCAAATTGACTGAATTTTTGATATGTTGTAGATTTTGTCATCCTGAACAAAAGTCTCCATGGGCACAAAGTGCCAAAATGAACATTTTGAGATGTCAAAAGCATATTTTAATTATTCTAATATATAGGGTAATGTTTTTGAGGTCACTGGATTCAACCCTCATGTCAGATTGGACAAATTGACCGTTGACAGCTGTCAATACACTGTCAACGAAGAATAGAAAAGTAAATATTCTCTTTTCACATTGAGAGTTTGGGCTTTTGAGGGAGCTGAATTCAATTCTCATGCCAGATTGGCAAAATTGACAGTTGACAGCTGTCAATTGACTGTCAACGAGGAATATAAAAGTAAATAT
>NW_019416515.1:423366-432480 GCF_000390285.2 Anoplophora glabripennis
AAGGCTAGGGTTATTTGTAAGTTTAGTCTCAAAATTATTTAGATAAATGTAAAATCAGTCAATTAGATAACTATTAACATGGCATAGTTATGCCAAAGCGTATCGATATCTAGGGTTCCCGCCAATAAGATAAGAACAGAAACGTCTGGGCCCAAGAAATGGGCGTGTCGAAGCGAAGTGTCGAATTCAGGAGAGGTCTACGAAAAAAGTCAGTTCTTCCTTGGGTTTCACATTGAGCAGTCCACTTAGTTTTAGAGTCTCGGGTTAATTTAATAATGGATAAAGTCATTCCAAATTTTGCTATGGATCGCGCATTCCCTGAATCTCGGTACGCTGTCTCGTGTCAATAAAGTAATTAATAATGTTTTTCGAGCCGTTGTGTAGTTTGCTTGTTTGTTTGTTTTGTTTTTATTGTTATTAAAACCCTTCCTGGAAAGTTTTAGTGTTTCTTTTTGTTTCTTCCAACCTCAGTGTCACCCTGTACAGCCAGTCACTGGATTACATTCTACGTAAGCAATGGATGGTAAGTGCTTGAAATTCAATCTCCGAACAAACAACATTTCTAAGTTACGGTAAAATCCACTTACCTCCTTAAAAACGATATATTAATTGTTTATTTACTTTAGTGAGGGCAGTAATTTACTCTTTAGCAACTAACATACGATCTGACAACTTCAAACCCAGATATTTGGGAATTCGGCAAAATTAAATAGAATCATTTTTGCTTAAAATTGGTCATAGAATTTATATACGAAGCATCTCGGATACCTCAGCGGCCACTCTGTATATCAAAGTAGGTACTAAAAAAAAAAGTACTCCGAAAGACGCTTAACTTGAAAAGAAGAACGTTCAAATCGGTCGCATAAGTTCCGAGATATGGAGTGTCAAAGTCAACAAGTGTTAACTGTCAATAAAAATTGAATTTAGTAGTTTTTTTTCAATAACTTTCCGTATGTTTTTTCATAAATATTTTTTCATATTTGGATCTACCCTAAATAGATGAAAAAACATGGAGAAACGATGCGACGCAGCTTCCAGTCATCTGGACCCGCAGAAAATAATCCTTTTAACAAATCGAGGTCTTTTAAATGCCCACAAAAACCGATCTCGACATTATTCCATACACCTCGGACCCGATATGTGTCCAATCAGCTCTCGGCTGAACGGGCAGCTTTCTACCTTCCAGCACTTCGCCAAACAGGTGACTGGGGCCGATTCTTGAAGACAGTTACCGCACACTCAGTTATTTCTTGGACTCGCTGTGGAGTGTTACGCCGCGAAGAAGCCACCCAAGTGTGTACATATACAAGGAGCGAAAGCACATCCGCGCACCGTGCGACCCGAGGACGATTTCCGCCGCGACTTCTGTTGTTTTTTTTTGTGTGAAACATGTGGGTAGCTCTCGGCTGATGTGATTTTTAGTGCGGTCAGATTTTTATTTTTTTGAGGATTCTGTTCCCCTCGGATTATCCCACAGCCATGTTGCAGCCCAGGAGGGTTGGGTTGGTTTTCATCCTTGTCGTTTTAGTGGATTGTGTAAAAGGTGAGTGTTTAACAATAGAAATGTATTAAGCATGAACTACATATTTTTGCGGAAATTCCCCCATTGTGACCTCTGGAAAAAGCAAGAAACTTACAGGCTAAAACCGATTTGATTACAGAGATTTAATTACACTACAGAGATCTCGGAAACTGTTGGAGATACAAAAATGTTTAAATATTGTACAATTTAGAGCTTATCAATGTTGAAAATCGTCCTTTTTAAAAATCAGCTGTAACTCCCCTGTCCGATTAAAAAAATTCTCGAATGTTTCTACTGTGATTTTTATTGTACTTTTTTAGTCTATTTTTTTAACCAACAATTTTCTAGAAAATAAAACTTAATTTTTTTGTAGTCAACACATTCGAGGTCTTTAAATTCAAAACCAGATAAATCTACTTTTTGAATTTCTTGGGATAAAATTGACACTTTAATCTTATCTGAGGGCCTTTGACCTCCCCTTGTTCTTCTCGGGCTAGGTTATGTAAGGGCGGACCCGCTATCAGAATCTGTAAGCCTACCCTGATGTCTTTTTCCGTTTTTGTAGTTGTTTCTAAGGCGTCTACGATCGGAGGCGCTCCTTAAACAATAAAAATATAAACGTTTCACAGTTCTTCACTGTCGGAAACTTCAGTGGTGACTCTGTAAAACTTTCGCCGCGACTGAGGATTCTTCAAAAGTGTAAAGATCCGTAAAACTATCGAAATATAATTCAAAATGAAGATGGCAACAGTTTTCATTTTTCATGTATTCTTCTGAAGAGTGTGTAGAAAATTAGTTGTTTTGTTGTTAAAAATTAATAGGTACTTTTTTATTCATCATTTATATCTTGTTGATAAAAAACAACAGTTTAAGTTGCTGTGATTTTATTATTTCATATTATCAAAAAAAGTAAATGTCACTTTAAAAAAAATGTTAATGAATTAGTAAAGAATGAAATTAGTTTAAATTAGATTACAAAGTAAATTTCAAAAACTGATAAAAGCTTTGCAAAATGTCTTTTACTCATGAACTGGCAGTTTTTTGCAATTTTCTCATTTTCTGTTTATATACAGGGTGTCCCGTTCTTGTTTCAAAAAAACTTGTTCCTCATGGGAAAATAATAGGGGTAGTTCATGTAAAGTTTTTTTCTTAGATACCCTGTTTTCGAAATACGAGTACAGTGTGTTGAAGTTGTTACTTTCCAAATGGTTTTCCTTAATTATCTTTAAATCGGCGAAAGATAAAAATGTCAAAATTTGTACACGAATAAACATCAACTGTGCGTTCAGAATAATGTACAAACGGTTTCTTTTTGAAAAGCAGTGTCGCCGATACAGGTAATTAGAGGGGTACAATCGAAAAAAAAATGTTAAAAGTCAAAATTTATTACATTTCTAAACGGTTCTGTAACCTCTAAAGCAAACTATAAACAATTTCAGTATCTACTATAGTATTTCAAAAAAACAGGGCGTCTAAGAAAAAAACTTTACATGAACCATCCCTATTATTTTTTCATGAGGAACTTGTACACAAGTTCTTTGAAACATGAACGGGTATATTGCAAAAACCTTGTTTATCTAGTTTTTTAAAATTAAATAATTGTTATCGTAATATCAAACAAATTACGGGATACGTAAGGAAAGGTTCAAAATTTTTTACAATTAGAAATAACGAAGCTACCTACATCTGACATTCAAAAATAGCACTTTTTACTTTTTCCTAAGAAACATCCAAACATCTAAATGAATAGGAATTCAACTTTTTTCCCATGGAAATGAATTAAATTCTGCGCTACACTTTGTCCATTTAGGTCTTTTTGTATTTCCAGATTTCGAAATTCCTGTAGTGATAATCAAAATAAATTCACCCAGTACACATTTTAGAAATTGCTGATTTTGCATCGATAAAAACCAGTGTTACTTTTACAAAATTAAATTGGAAAGTAAGAGTACAAGTAACGAATCTTTTAATTTCATTTTCAATTAACCAAACCAGCTTTTTCAATTTTTAGGAATTAAACCGTATCCTTAACACGTAAAATATCTAGATTTCCAATGCAAAATTCAACAATTACTTCTCTCAATATAAGCTACCCAGGTAGTTCACTAACACATTTTAAAACAAAACCGTTTGTTTGATTGTAGTCAAAACTGAAATCAATATATTTTTTAAAATACCCAAATATCGATACTTTTCTGTAAATGTATTAAAAATTTTTGGGTAGCACAAAATAAACATCGGTTTATTTTATACTTAAAATAAAAAAGTAATAGATTATTTCAACTAGGTACCTATACTTAGTGATCTGCATATTATATTTTAGGTATCTAATAATGTTCTTCAGCTATCAAAAAAACCTTCTATATCAAATTTTACTAAAATTAAAACAAATATGTTTTTATTTGTTTGAAACCTTTTAAGAAAGCAAAATTATACTAGGATAACTTGATCTAAATTTATTTATTTTCATCCACTATGTCTTCTTTTATGTCCTTATACTCGTAGATTCATACCATGAACAACTGTGCTATTTGCTTCAAAAGTCCTTTTGTATGTTACGTAGCACAGCACTTTGCATGTATTTTTTAAAGTCTATTTTACTCGAAAACGGTGCTATTTATTGAAGTCGAACAAGAGCACCTATTTAATGTAAAATTTCTGTGGTCCTATTATAAAAATAACTTCTACCAAGAGTTAGGGTTAAAAATATTCTAAGCTGGCCCTGCTTGACACACTCCTGAATAAAATGGAAAAATTTACTGTATATTTTCGAATTCAGCATAAAAAGTTGATTATGTGTTCAAAATTCCATTACTTTACCTCGAACCGTTTCGATAATACTGAACAAAAGTCATCGTCCTATTTTTTGCCGTAGAATGACCCCCTGAAGTGCTACTAATTTCCGGACACTCTGTATAGTATTCAATGTGCGTATAATGGCATTTAGAATTCCAATAACGAATAAGTGCATTTCTTTCGCTATAGTGATATTTTAGATTTATTTGTAATATGAATAAACATTTACTATAAAGGCAGTACAAATTATACTTTAATGTATCCAATACCTTCGATATCAATAACACAATTCCGTAGGCGCCAAGACACTGTACTGAATTAATAGATCCTATTCCTATCGACCCATATACACAAGTAGTAATAATCGTAAGAGTCAATATTTAATTCTAGAGTGCTATGTAGGTAACAGATGTGGTAACTGTGCATTGAAAAAGAGAAATAAATGTAACACTACATTCGCTCGTAATACGGACGTAATGTCTATCGTTTCCATCGCAAATCGAGTGACAAGAGAATTTAGTTTCTCGAAAAAAAGGTAAAAAATCAGCTCGAGGGCAGAGGTTGCTCGTCGGCCACATGTCATTGTTTCGTATGCCTACCGTTAGGTTTTCGGGAGTAACAGTTTTGAATAACAGTTTGTTTTTAAAATGACATTAAATTGATGGATAAAATTTACATTTTAATCAGTGATATCGAGAATGGACTTGCACTGTCGACGTTCCGACATCCGCCAATAATGTCATTTATTATTGAGCAGAGGTTTTACATTCTATGTGTCGTTATTTAATTTTAAGTTAATAATAATAAAAAAAATAATTGTACTAACATATTCTACAAATTTTAGTTATGTTAATCCGGCAATAATTCGACACAATGCTGTTATAAGTAAAAAAAACGTGAAGTAAAAAAAACTTTATATAAGAAGGACTTTACACAAAAAGAAACAAACAATGTCTATATCATCATCGTTGATAGCATCTTCTAACTTGCTATACCTTACTTTTTAATATCTTGCACCATTGTTAGCTAGTTTAACAATAACAAAACAATAATCATATGTCTTCGATGACGCAGTCAGTTGTGATTATACAACCAAAATATAATGACCAGATCCTTTTGTAGTCCCTCTCGAGCAGGTTATGAATATTTCTTCTATTAAATCATTGGAAAAAATCACCAAGGCAATCTTGTCTATAAATAGAAGACCAAGAGTCAACTGTTAGCGGTATACCGCAATTTCGATGTAGAGTTTTGTTTTTTTTTTTATTCTGAAGAGGATATTAGCGGTTGAGAATTATTAGAAATTGGGAAATATAATACAAGCTTCGCTCCAAAATAAACAGGACCTTGTAAAAATAAGAACAACAAGTTTTTTTCGCAAAACCGGTTTATTTTATTCGAAATAGTTCACTTCCAACTCAATACGCAGGGTCTAAAAGCATGTCATGTTTTAGATCGTTGTCCGGAATGTCCTTCAGGATATAGATACAAACCCTTTGTCTACAAAACGATTTCCCATCCGATCAAAACATTGCATTAGAGTGCAACAAACGCCAACTTCCTTCTGCGCATCAATTTGACCGAATACGACGAATCGATGCACCAAACTCTTCAAGGCCAAGGCAGAATTGTATCTACATTAATGTTTTGGCCTGGTGAAACGGACTCTTTGTGGACAATGCCATTGTAATCGTAAAAGCAAATCAACCCTATCTTCTTTTTTGACTTCTCCAAACGAGACTTTTTGGGTTTTGGCTCGTGTGGCACCTTCCACCTCACATTTTGGTGCTTGGTTTCTGGATCATATTGAAAACACCACGTCTTATCACCAGTTACAATTGTAAAATAAGTTTTTGTCCTTTTTTGGCTTCCTTGATGATGTCCTTCCAATGTTGAATTCTGAGCAATTTTTGGTCGTCAGTCAACTTGTGCGGAACAAACCCAGCAACACTTTTCGGTAGCGTAAATGTTCAGCTAAAATGTTATAAATTGATGTTCCTGAGATGCTCTATTCTAGTTCCTTGAATTTCAATGAAGATTTTGGCTGATCATTGATGAATTCACGCATCTAGGGTGATCACGGATTTGGTTGGCCCACATGTTGCTCATTATTTATGTCCTCACGACCGTTTTTAAACCATCACCATAAAGTTTCATCAATTGAAACGTTTCGGTAAAAGTTTTGACAAGTTTCAAACAATGAAGCACTGCCATTTTATGCTATTTTGATACTGTACTTTGCTAACAGCAAATGAACAACAGCGTAATTGGTATGTCCTTCTTGAGAATTTTTATTTCGACGCAAAATGTCAGGTTTCATTCTTGATTTTATTCACAATTTGGTGCCAAGTTTTCTTATCAAATGCAAATTTTTCCTTGGTCGAGAATATTTTAAGGAAATAACTGAAGCACTGCACTTGTTAATTTTTCGTCTACGAAAAATCTGCAGAAATTGTCCTATATTAATTCCAACCTCCTAGCTTTGGAATTTGATACTAAAACTACGCCGAACTAATATAACACTTCCTATCTGGTAAGCTCTGAATCTTCTCCGAGCACTTCACAAATGAAAAAGTCGTATCACTGACTCAACGTGAAGTAAACATTGCTTCATTGATCGTGACGACTAATAAAATGAAATGGTACCTACTTAACCTATGACATTTTGAAAACTGGTATTTTAAACGCAAGTGTTACGTATCCACACTTCGCTGCATCGAAATAGGCGTTGGAAATTAAAATGTTTAATGGATTTAACAGATTTTAATCACATAAACAAATCTCAAACGATAACAATCAATCTGTTCCAGTTGCGTCAAGATTTCGTGAGCCAAATAAACAATAAATATGAAGAGCAATTTTGAGAAATGTGGGAACAATTGATTTTAAATAACAATTTTGCAGGGACTGACAATGAGTTTAAGGTTGTGCAATTAAGAAAGTCAATTACCCAAGATTTATTTTGACTTTATTGGTTCCTGGTTCAAGACACCTATTTATATTTCCAATTAGCCAATATTCTTTCCAAGGTTGGCTTAAAAGTTTAATTGACTATTTAAAATTAAATCATTGTAAAGTATGCACGGACAATTTTTTTAATAATGATTTAAAAAAAAATAACTGCCTTGAAATCGATTGCAAATTTTGTCTTCCTAATTGTGCAAATTATTGAGTGCAATACCATACATATTTGAAAGGTATCATCTTCTTTCACTACGAGATATTATTTTTCGCTAAATCTTGGACTGCATTGGTAGTACTGATTATAAAACAGGTATTTCTGCGGAGGCTTATATAACAAAAACACTTTCAACTTTATTATCACGCTGAAGGCTATCTGGTTGCAGTAGTCAGAAAAATTGCATGTTTATAATATGTCTTTGGATTTACGACATAATGATACTGTTAATTTAAAAACTTATGTGCCGAAATAGATCTCAGATATCAGTAGCACTCACTACTATATATAATTAGTTCTACTTGTATTGTTGATATGTTTATCTATCTATAAATAACACTAAAAACAAGTTTAATGCTGCTATATACAAAAGGAGGTTCCAAGGTGGCCAGTACTCTCACCAGATTTAACTCTCCTTGAAATTTCAAAAATTTCATATTTAACTATACAGACAAACTTTTATTGCAAATCAGACACTTCGCGACCACTATTTCCAAGATTTATTAAGACATTGCCTTGTCTATCTCATCTATTCATCTCATAACGGTTCTGTATTGAAACAAACGTCAATGGCGAGCAACAAAACTAAAAAGTCAGTTCCCTAGAGAGAGATAAGCTTAACGGATTTTTATGCATTTACAACGCGATGGTATCTCTATCCCATTGATGAGTGCGGTACTATCTAACGAAAGAAATACACTTAACGTGGAAAATCGAACTGTAAACCAAGATCGACAACGAGTCTGCAGACTGCACAATGAGGCACTTTAAACGTCGCTTAATGAGCTCAGACGAGCTTGTTATTGTTTGTTTGAATGTTAAGACAAATATGGAAATCTAAGAATTTTGTAACAGAACTAGAAGAGAAGAAAGTTAAGGTCGCGTTCATTTTGTGTTATAACTTATGGCTGCAAAGAACGTCACATCTTAACTGTCACAACTGCTACTCAATGTAATTCAATGCTGAACGAGGCTGTAGTCCGCAAAGTAGTTGTTTCCCACAACATCATTAGTTTATTTGAACTTTTTTATATTAATTTGACCAAGGAATATCCTGCAGAAGTTTCACAGTTGAATTAAGACACATCCTCAACTCATCTTCACTGAAAAAAAACTATTTGGATCAAATGAGCAGATAGTTTCAAATGGTATTATTTGCCGTAAATGTGAAATATTTGCTGTAACCTATCATTTTTCTTAGAATTTATATTATTTTTAAATACATATATATAATTTAATTCAATATTTTATAGTTTTGAAATATATTATCTCGAACGTCAGCTGCGATATCTCTTACAGTTCATCATATACTGCAAAGATATTTGTTTCAAAACTACCCGTTCCTTAAAATATATTTAAGGTGTCTCATAATTAGCTGCCAACCCTGAACAGGCCGATTCTATGATCAAAACTAAGTAAAAAAGTTCATATGAACATGGGTCCGGAAATGCTTCCTAAGGGCACAGGAACCCATTGAAGAGGGAGGAATGGAAATCATTTTTTTGCAATATCTCTCAATCGCGTTGTGATAAATGAATGAAATTTGGTATACACAGCTAAATTTTGATGAGCAATTTGATGGACTAATCCATTTATTTCCACAAGGTCCATTGGGGTG
>NW_019416515.1:433613-449328 GCF_000390285.2 Anoplophora glabripennis
GGGACACACGGGCCCTTGAAATTTCCGCCTAGGTCCCCGGACTTGACACCCTTAGATTTCTTTTTATGGGGAACTTTAAAAAATATAGTGTATAAAACAAAATCTAATAATTTAGATAATTTAAAACAAAACATTATTGATGCGTGCAATGGAATATCTGGTGATGTTTTAAGAAAAGTTACATCTTGCGAAATAAGAAAGCGGTACAATTTATGTTTAGATAACGATGGCGCCTATATCGAGCAATTGTTAAAATAAGATTTGTGAATTAAGAGTTAATTTTTACTAAACACAGTTCATGTTATTCTTTAGTGTTTTATGTATTGGTTGTTGTTAGTGTAAACGTTCATTATTTCTTAAACAATTAAATTAGTGTTATTAAATGTAGTAACATTTTGTAAATTGTTTTCTTTAAATCCTAAATTATATTTGTGGTCAATATCAGCATAAAAGTTAGCCTACCTGCTTTAGTGAAATTTAAAAAACCATGCATTCTTTGCATGGCAATCGACCAATTTAACACATAAAAACTGGTCTGTAATTTTTGAATGGTTTTAGATGAAAAAAAATGGTATTTGGAAAAAGTGTTTCTATTCAATAGATCTTCCAATTTCTGAAATAAAAATGGTATGCTTCTGACAAAAAAATTTTTGAAGCGTCGCGACGCCCAGCGTCGCTTAATTATAACTTTCATATCCATCGCAATTTCAAGCATCAATCAGCCCAAATAAAATACTTTTTACAGAACTCAATTTGCTGCAGCCGTTTACGAGAAAAACTCATTTCCCATGATAAAAGAATCACCCTGTACATATAAATCAAGAAATATTTTTTTGCGTGTATAATCAACTGAAACATATCGCATTATTTTTCCCAACTAAGACTTCTACTTCTCGCAAAAACAAAAACCTGGTCGGTTTACCCAGCCCCCTTTTCCGCAACGTTAATCACGACCATATTAATAACAAATCAAGCCAGCTTGGTTTTTTTTCGCGATCGCTGATGCGTACGACCGGCCTCTGTGATCGGCGTACACCGGACAATTGACAATCGCGGGTAATCTTTACGATCCGGGCATACCGGAGAAAGTGTGCTAGGCGAATTCACAACCGATGCGATCTCATAGCCAATTTATTAGCGTGATTTCTAAATTCTCCGCGTTATTCTCACGACGCTCACGATTGAGAGGATGATGATCGGTTGTTGGCAGGTCCAAGGACGACTCGATGGGAAGTGTTCCACCCTTTGGAAGAAGTAGGCCTTGCCGGATAGCGTGTAGCGGTTTGTTTTGTAAATCACCTACTAGATTTTCGACATTAAAGTTAATTGCATTTCAGATAAAAAAAGATTAAGGAATTATAGAATAGATAGATTTGTAAAAAAAGGTTAACAAGTATCAATATTAGACAGTAATGGTCACAAAGCAGAAAATTATATGAGAAAAGTAGTTACTTTCTCTCGTGTTTACGATTATTTTCAAATGAATTAGATAATTTAAAAATTATTTTTATTATATTCCAACAAATTCAGTGTCTTTTTCTTCTAATTCTTAAATTTTAATTTATTATTTTTAGTTTACGCCAATACAAATTAATTCTGAAAGTGTTTCTGAATTATCATCAAATGAAATATAATATACCTTTTAATACAAAATGCCTGGAAATGCTAAAAAATAATTCTATATACAGTAAATAAAGTAAACAATGAAGCAACAATGAATTAATGATGGCAATATATAGAGTCACTGATGAAAACTGAGAGATGGAATCAGTGGTACCAAAAATGTTCTCTCTTATTATTGTGGTAAGGAAGTAGTAAAGTATTCTATTTGCAAAAAATATTTCAAGTTACAGTTTCCACATTTAATTATATTACATATAACTTCTTTACTAAAAAATGGCATGAAAATAAAAAATATGTAGTTACAATACCAGTAGAATTAACTGAAATAAAAATCGATACAAGTATTCATTTTCTTCGGGATTTAACAGTAACCGAACTTTCTGGTAGAAGTAATTAATTTCTGTTATTTAGAACAGTTGGCTATGTTTAAATAAAACAAACAGTCGCCATCACCGCACTCTCTGTTTCCTAGTAAATTACTCATTTATTTTCAGCATTTTTCACGGCTCAACCGAGTACAAACAGAACTATTAAAAATGTAACAGCAATAAATAATATCGCACAGTCTAGAGCGGTCTAAGGCAGCAATAAATCTATTCTGGATGCGCTTGAGGTAGTCTATAGACTACTATAATAACTGTTAATGCAGGAATAGCAATTATATTTAAATTATTAAACCGGCCACAAAGTAAAATACACCGGTGTACCGTTGCCACCGTCTAATGACTATGGTTTACAGCTGAAAGACCTTCAAGTTAGTTATTTTCTGTACCGGAAGTGATTCGTCGTTTGTTTTAGCAAGCGGGAATGGTAAAAGTGAAAATATTTTTTTTTGGTAGGCGGGGAATTTTTAAACGCAGGTATATTCACACAAGTCGATTTAATAAAAAAAATATTTATAAATAAATATTTTTGTTGGTTTAGTAGTCCCAAAAATGTCGCGTTTTTACAATATTTAACAAACTGTACTTGTAAAATTAAACGCTTTAAGACATAAATTCACATGAACTTTTATTCTTAAAATGAACAGGAAATCACGCCTAAAATATTTGTAATAAAGTTAGACCCTGTATATACGGAGGGAAAATCTTTCTCGAAACCAGTAAGAAGCTTTCGTTTTTTTTGCTTTAAATATTTACTATACAGTATAGGAAAGTACCGATGGTCTATCAGAAGTTACGTGAGAGCGATAAAGTAAGCCATAGAAATCCATGTGATAGACAAGGATGGCTATAATGAAGGCGTCTAATAGTCACCGCCCATTTCGCCCTTTCACAAATAAGAAGTGGATCTTATTTGTGTTTTATAACATTACTAACATTATTTTAGTAGTGCATTAATTTCTTGAGGCAGTGTATGTAACTAATGATATTGTGGAGAATAACTACGTTGTGGACTAAAAAATGCTCGCATTGAATGGCACTGATAATACCATTCACCGTAGCAATATTTTTGGCGGAATGGCCAGTGCGAGGCAAATCTGTTCTTCAACCTGCAACCGAAACCGTTTGTTCAAATTTGGCAACTAATTTTCCCACAGTTGTTCCATGTTACCGAATATACAACGAAATTTGCGCACGATCTCAGCTACACACTCTCCGCACTTGTAACGAATTTTCACAATCTTCACTCATCTATCTTGCGTTACTTTTGCATTTGTTTGAATTAGATTAAAAAATACACCAAGTGAATTTATAATTTGGGATGCACATTGACTGTGAGAAATCCTTACTTTCTTCATTTTTTTCGCGGTAGCAGCTTCTCAAGTTCCCACCGGCTATAAAAACCATGTTATGCAGAACGATTCCTTGTTATGACACTACCGTTGCATTGCGTCACGTGACCGCTTTCTGGTTGACATGCAATATTATAAACAGCAGGTTCTCTGAAAAAGTATACTAATTGAACTAAGACGAATTGTTCCTCTTCACAGTTTAGTGGTTTTTATTACATTTTTATTAGCCATTTGCTTGGAACATCAGATTTCGTCCCAAATCGTCGGCAGGTGTTTCCTTACGGATATACAGGACGTTCTTTTAATTAGATAACGGAATCGAAGTCTTTTTATTCAATTAATCATTCTCTATAATTACCTTAAGCAGTAATTGCCTAGTTGATAAACGAAATAATCTAAAAATGTTGCGCAAAAAATGAGCATCGCAAATTGCTCTTGATATGTAGACAATTGCTTTTTAGTGGATAAAAAAAAGTTAAGATGGAATTAATTGGCGCGAATAATAGAAAGAGGAGGGGTGTTGCTTAGGTAATAATGTACCATTTTCACGCTTCTGATTTTTAAATTAAACTTAAATTAACTTTTGTATCAGGTTGTTTAAAATAATTATTATATTACACGTTTTTAGCGCTGCCACATAATGGGTTGGAGAAAAGGACTGCATAATCCAATCAAATAGTTTATCGGGTGAATGGAAAATAATATAAAACAAGCTTGGTGAAATGTAATTGAAATATATTTATTTGTCTGTGTACAAGTTACGAAACAGTATGTAAATTTGTTCATTCTAAAAGTCTTCTTAGTTTCTTTCTCCTATTGTTTTCTTGCAACACACTGTGTTGTTTACTACCAGTTCTATGTTACGTGTGGGAATTTTCAAGATAACAAGCCACAAAACGCTCTAATTAGAAGTTAAATTAACTGTAATTTTATTATAATAAGGCGATCCTATAATGGCAATGTTTAAAATTAAACTTCAGTTTCAGTTTCAGTTTGAGTTTCTGGTTAATAACACCGAAGAAAGAATTTAATTGGGAGAAATATAATTTATTAGATACAATTAAAAAATCATTTATTTGTATTTGAGGAATTCAAAATTGTTTTGGAGTTAATCAGACATTTATTTGATTGAATATTTAGCTCTAAAAAATAAACTAACTTCTAAATTGAATTAAAATATTTTCTTTGAATATTTGTACAACTCTTGGATAGACACTATTCTCTAAAAAATTATTATTTGCATGTAAATAATTATTTAATTCTGGAAAACAAATATTTTAAAAGTTATGCTACTTTTTACAATTATATCAAAATATTTTCATTGTAACAAAATTTTGGAAAATTATTAATGATATGTAGGTCGGTACTATTGCTTCGCATAATACACTTCTGAAAACTAATTTACATTTTCTAAAATATGTACATATAATATAAACTTTATACAAATAATGCCTTTTGAAATTCATTTTAATGAAATGAAAATGATATGATGTTTTCTAGAGTTAAATTGAGCAAAGAAAATTTTACTTCATTTTCTATATTATCCTCTTGCATCGATATTAAAAATGACTTAATATAAACCTAGCTACAAAAAGGCGTAGGCAAAGACAATTAGTCAACTTGTTGACCAAAATGTTAAACCACTAGATTGATTTGACTGGCTGAATAAATTCAACTCAAATATCACTTGCACCACTTCTGATGACAATTACAACCATTTTTCTTGCAATAATCAATTGGACCGAGATCAAGCAAAATCGGGGCGCGTTCTTCGCACGAAATCGCCTTCTCCATGCATATATAATGAGGGATTATAACGCACATACATACCTACTGATATCATATAATAAATGTAAGGTTAGCTAAACACACGATGCTATCGAAATCAATTTGTCAGGCACTGCTGTTGCGTAAACAATAAACATATTCAACTAATTACAATTTGCCCACATGGTAGGCAACGTGTGCCTTGGTCGCTCCCACATTTTTCCACGGTCCGGAAATCTGCATGAACGTTTCGTCACCCGTTCGTCCTTCCTCCTACAACGCTCTCCGAAGATGCTGCACGGTGTCAGACGAAGTTCGAGGTAATCTCGATGGGTATTGGGCAATTCGTGAACCGTCGGCAAATGGGAATTGCCAAGTGAGCGAATATATTGCGTAATTCTTAATTATTGTTATAGCTTGCCTAGGTAGGCAGAAAGCAGTTGAATACACTAGTCACAAAAATTAGGGTAAAAAAAATCTTTAATTCGTTGCGATTAAGGAGGTATATGGGGGTCCGAGGGAAGTGAGGAGCGCAGGGGGGTCCTATGCTTTTCTTATGGGACTAAAGCCCGCTACCAATTTGAAAAAAAAAAATTCTATCGAAAGTATTTGCGATAAACATTATCTATATAGCAAAGAAATCTACTCATATGCACATAGCATACATATTGACTAATTAACAACGTAAAAATATCATATTTAAGTAGTTTTAAATTATATTTAATGAACGCATAAAGACTATATAGATGTGGCAACAGCGCTAATAATTGACTAGCAGTTGTACACACTGCGAACCTACAGACCTCGGACATCGGAGATATTGCGCGTCAAATTCGGGTAAAGATGCGTACGTGTTCAAAAATGTATTGTGTGTAAACTATGCACAATATAATTATTATATATAGCAAATATATCGTATTATCCTCGCGAAGATTTGTATCATTTATTTAAAATCCTTAAATCATGTGAACTGGTAAAACAACGAGAATTATGTTAATTTAGTTCTAAAGAAATGAAATGACACTCGCGCCCATCTCTCGTCCAAGTCAAAGAAAATGTTGGATGCAATTTTGAAGGTTCTGTGATAGAAATTACATTATTACCCACTGTTCGTGTTTTCAATCTCTATTTTAGTAATGTTACAAAAGTTTTGAAACTATAACTAATTTTTTAGATATAAAGATTGCTGAGAAATATTTATGTTCCTTTGTTATTCCGTACAAATGCTTTTATCTCAAGTATTATTAATTATATTAATCAAGTAAAGAAAACTTTATGTAACCCAAAATATTGCTGGGCAATGATTACGATTTTTTTTATAAAGCATTAAATATATTAAAAGGATTTATCAACTGTATTTTGGATTCCAATAAATATATCACAGTTTCCTAGTATTTTTTAATTAATCCAGTTTTTTAAAAACATTACAAAAAATCTTCTATTGTGGATAATTTATTGTTGATAACAATGTAAATGGGATTTAGGGAAAATGTATATGTTTAAAATCAATTTCGTTTTTATCAAGTGTTTCAAATGTATGCCATCCCTGCTGTCAGCTGATTGCGACGTTGCCACATTAATCCTCAAGCCAGACAGAAATGCAATTATTGGTTTCTGTTTCTAATTAATACAGCTGTACTATATTCAAAACTTACATTAGTTATACATACATCAAAAATAAGATAATACTACTATCTATGGAAAAGTTTTGTTTCACAATTTCTACATTTTTTTCTCAGTTATGGGCAAAAAAGAGCCGCACCGTCCATCTTCGCCATATAAACCTATGTTAAAATGAACAACTTTCAACAACAATATCTCAAAATCTAGATTCAAAAAAAATTCAAAAAAATATGACGCACAGAGGGAGCACTGGGTAATACGCTATATAAATTTCAAGTACATGTGTGCATTTGAGCAAACCCGATATACCTCCTTAAGAATACAGAACATTCATATTGCGAATGTAACAGAGAGCTTTATTATTGATAGAGTTCCCACTGTGTCTATTAGGTAACAAAAGTGAGAAGTACCCGTTATATTTACGTATTTTAGCCGTATAAAAAAGTGGCTGTGTATCGTGTTCAATAAGAGTTAATTAATAACTTATTCATTTTTCAATAAGTGAAAGAGATAATAGCAACACTGACTTCATCTTAATAAAAATACAACGTACAATCCCAGTAAGTATTGTGCAAGAGGCATAGGTCAGACAATAACTATTAGTGGCGAAGTTGAAGTGAACAAAAGAACGAACTACTCTCAATCGAAAGTTAAGAAAGGCCTTAGGCGACCGCTGGCAACAGCGACCAGAAAATCGTTGATAATGCAATCGGTTGCTCGTTCTTTTTTCAGAAGTCAGTCGCCCCAATCAATGCTAATGCTTGCAAAACGGTTGCAATATGACAAAAGTGGAACGAGAAACGAAGCGGTTTTTAGCGAGGCAATTAAGAATTATTCAGATTTTGCAAAGTGGACGGGAAAAAAAACAGATTAGTAACCGGGTCGGTTTCAGCAAGATGTGAAACAAGTTGTTAAAAAACTTATTTAGCATCTAGAGTAGTCATCTATAAGGAAGAGTTAAAACGTGCATATACAAGGTGTTGTAGATCACAAAACACGAATTACAAAAATAAATTTGGGTACAGAAAATAACAATAGTATTTTCAAATCAATATGAAATCTATTTTTTCAAAAACTGTCATAAAATGTGATATATTAATAGTTTTCTAAGTGGAAAAAATAGATTAGTTAACTAGAACCTTTTCCAAAATTTGCAAATTGGGTTTCCCAACATTTCAATGGCTCAAATTTGAAGTCTTCAATATACGTTTCCCCATATGTTCAAAAATTTGGTTAATTTACTTTTCAGTGTACCACTCTTTGAAGTGGTACCACTTGTAAAATATACTGTTCCTGCAATTTATCAAACTAATATTTTTTATGCATCTGAAACTTCAACACTTAGTTCTATGGTTTTAGTATCTCAGCAAATAATAATAATAACGTACATTTCCTCTAGTCAATACAAGAATAGAATAGGAATAGTAAAAAAAAAAGTACATAAAGACAAGACTAATTTACAACTTAAGATTAATTAACAGAAAGTTGATTAACAAAATATTCTTCCACAGAATAGAAACATTTATCAACCAAGTATTTTTTTCAGAGCTTTCTTGAAGCTATAAACAGAGGTATAAATTTTTATATCGTTAGGTAATCTATTGAACATTCGTATACCAAGACAGTTAGGTGAGTGAAAAGACAGATTACACCTACCCAAAAGGTATACTAAAATGCTGTGTATCAATGGAATGAATCTGATTTCTGTGGACAAACTGATTTTTGTTGACAAAAATATATAAATACATTTCATACAATAAAACAGAAGGCATTGTTAAAATATTGTAACAGACGAATATCCGTCTGCAGGATTCCCTAGCTGACATTCCGAACATACACCTAATTACACGTTTTTGAGCAACAAATACATTATCAGCGTGGCAAGATGGCCCCCAAAAACAGATACCATATCGCAAACGCGATTCTACTTGGCAGTAATATAGCTCCAATAATTGATCAATGGTCAGGACTTTTCTGATATTTCGAAATTGATATGATGCTGTATTTAACTTCATTACTAATTCGTTACATTGATTATTCCAAGATAGACACTCATCCAGGGTTAATCCTAGAAATTTTACAAGATTTGTATTATTAATTAGTGTATTGTTAACATTAACATCAATACTATTACAAAGCTTTTGTCTATTGTGAAATCTTATAACCTGAGTTTTATTGATATTTAGTAGTAACGAATTCTGACTAAACCAGTCGCTCATCCTGGATATTACTCTACCGCAAGTCTCAGATAATTTTTTATCCGATTCGTCTGAGATCACCACTGACGTATCATTGGCATAAAAAGTGAAAGACCCCGATCCTGAAAGCTCATCTAAGTCAGTCAATTCAAATCAATGAATTGCACTTCTTAACCTGATTTTCCTATTTTTTTTACCGTTTCCTGTCTCATTTTGCTACCAGAGATTGTATTAAATCCAGTGACTTGCAATAATTGCAGATTCCACACTTTCTAGTCTTAAATCTAAAGGTTTCTTAGATATATCAATTCCCAATTAGATATCTCATTGTAGAAGGTATACAATTACACATCTTGCTTTGTATTTTTATTTAAAAAAAATTGTTACTTAATTATCTTTGTACAACTTTAACTTGATACATTATATATTTATGCCAAGTAGTGTAACCATTACAAGAATTGCCCCACATATTTTCGCTATGCAAAATATGTAACCTTGAAAACGAATTCACCATTTCGTTCAGAATCGGAATAGTGTGCTGTGAGAACGGAATAATACTGTTAGCAAACGAAACCGGTGGGTTCTTGCCCAGTGAACTGAATATTCCGAAAATTGTGACAGTGAAACGCTCGATAAGAAGTAATTGGACCTGTTTTAATATTTAAAAAGTTCGCAGATCAATCTTTTCTCTGAAAAAATACGATCGATTTCGTAATCTAGACAAACTATATCTTCAGGTCTCAACAAAATAATACAATAAACAAATGACGAATTGTGAGATATGAAGATAAATATTAAAACAAATTTAAATATTCTACTGAATTTGAACCTATATAATACACTCAACAAAAAATTAAAGAAACAGAAAAATTTCTAAATTTTATTTTTGAAAAGCTGTAACTTTGTGAATAATGGTCGTATTGAAAAAAAAGAACAGTATCTTGAAGCTTGAAGATTCTAGTATTGAAGTTTTGAGAACAAAAATTTTTTTGAATATCTCGGCGCAATCAAAAGAAATAACTTTTTTTCTCAAAACTGTCCAAGGGAGCAGAAATTTTTTTTTCTGGCTTAATACATGTCAGTCATTTAGCCTCAGCTTAAATATGATTTATTTTTATTTTCTGTACGATTTTTTCTCATTGAGATATCAGCTATTGAGTGAGAGTGTTTATAGTTCTTTAAACATCAATTAATGATAATTAAGGTGAAAAAAATTCTTTTGCGTTATTTTACTCACAATTTCGCGTTACAAACTTATTACATTTTGAAAAAAAATCAATTTTGAAAAAAAAATCAAAATTTTCTAAATTTCTCAATCATTCAAATGTCGGTAAAAAATTTTTTTTGAACTTTTGAAAGTTCTCGAGCCCTTAAAAAAACGTTTTTTTTCAAAACTCAATTTTATTCATAAAAAAAATAATCTTAAATTTTATTAACAAATTTTTTTCTTCGACATTTGATAAGTACCTAATCAATGTTAAATTGTGAAAAAAATAACGCAAAAAAATTTTGATTTTTTTTTAATTTTCATTTTTTTTAATATTTAATGAGTATTTTTTTCATCTTAATCAGCATTAATTGATGTTTGATGATAATTGAAGGAGTAATAAACCTGCTTCTTTAATTTTTTATAAAACTGACGATTCAGGAAAGGAAAACGGTTCGACCGATTGTTTTCAAAATCTACAGGTCTGTATTGAGTTAAAGAAAACCTACAAACATTGATACTTTTTGCAATACTTGCAAAGTAGTCACTGATTTTCCAAAACAACAGAAAAAGTATTTTTTTGTTGTTTTTTTTTTGTAAGTTAATACTGAGTTAATTTTTTTTTCTCAAACATACCAAAAGGCCCTTAAAGAGTATTGATTCAAGATTCCAAAACTCATCTTCGTTTTAGTTTAATATATTAGATGTATAACACAGCAATGACAAATGTATTGAAAATTTTCTTTCAAGCTTTTTGGTGATTATATAAAATGAAAAACTAGTACTTATTTCAAAACCTATATAGTAACTTTCCGACAAAATGTAAGTGATATCCGCTGCATATCATTCTACATCAGTGAACGTACGTGAAAAATCATTTCCTCTTGAGAAACACTTAACATCTACATAAATGAAAATGATACAGACGCAAACGAGTGAAGGTCGATAAGTAGAATGGGAAAGAAATGCCTAAAGCGCACAGCGCGGAAAATTTCCGGTTCTATTCATTACAAATGTCACTCTTGTACCACCCCTCAACACAATTCGCAAGTAGTTCAATGGAACAATTGTTTCCGACATTCTTATTTAAAATAAGTACACGCGTTCTAAGGTGGGCTGGTTGCCAATAAACAACTGCTGTACGTACTGTAATATCTCGTGCGAGTAAAAATTTTATATCAGCTTACAGCTGAGAGCAAAACTGATGAAAGAAACGATACCACAGCGGCACCACCTACTGTCAAAGACCAGGAATGATAATAAATTTTAAAGTAACTTAAGTACGTACTAAATTACTTGACTATACGCATCAGTACCGTGCTATATACAGCATGCCCCAAGGCTGGAAAACTTAGAAAGGGTACTGAGTGAAAGTAGTACGAATAGTTTACCATATCTTTTGGGTGAGATGAAGGAATTTCAAGATTCGTAAAAAGAAAGTACCTTTGCAGTAATGGAAATCCGTTTCGACGAAAAACTGGAGCAAGGATTTACGGAATTATTTTTTTTAGAAGGTCGTTAAAGAGAATCTATAAAATATATTTGCTGATACTTTACTTGAAAGGCATTATGCCAAATCAAATTAATTTCTGAAAATTCTCATCAAATACAGGATATGTACTTGAGAGTAAGGCTTTAATTTAACAACCGCTTATTTATATCAAAATGAAAGTATTGCAAAGCACCAGACTATAATAAAAAAAATAGTTTACAGTATCTTATAATTATTTATCTGTAAATTATCTTACCTTGAATGATGGGATATTGTGAATTTACGTACATATTAATTTTTTTGTTTACACTTTGGCTAGTTTGTTTCACTTTTTTGTATCTATATCACTGTATTTAAGGAGGTATATCAGGGTCCGAGAGAAGTGAGGAGCGCAGGGGGTTCTATGCTTTTCTTATGGGACTAAAACCCATTGCCAATTTGAAAAAATTAAATTTTATTGAAATTATTTGCGATAAACGTTATCTATATAGCAAAGAAATCTACTCATATGCACATTGCATACATATTGAGTAATTAGCAACATAAAAATATCATATTTAAGTAGTTTTAAATTATATTTAATGAACGCATAAAGACTATGTAGATGTGGCAACAGCGCTAATAATTGACTAGCAGTTGTACACACTGCGAACCTACAGACCTCGGACATCGGAGATATTGCGCGTCAAATTCGGGTAAAGATGCGTACGCGTTCAAAAATGTATTGTGTGTAAACTATGTACAATATAATTATTATATATAGCAAATATATCGTATTATCCTCGCGAAGATTTGTATCCTTTATTTAAAATCCGTAAATCATGTGAACTGGTAAAACAACGAGAATTATGTTAATTTAGTTCTAAAGAAATGAAATGACACTCGCGCCCATCTCTCGTCCAAGTCAAAGAAAATGTTGGATGCAATTTTGAAGGTTCTGTGATAGAAATTACATTATTACTCACTGTTCGTGTTTTTAATCTCTATTTTAGTAATGTTACAAAAGTTTTGCAACTATAACTAATTTTTTAGATATAAAGTTTGCTGAGAAATATTTATGTTCCTTTGTTATTCCGTACAAATGCTTTTATCTCAAGTATTACTAATTATATTAATCAAGTAAAGAAAACTTTATGTAACCCTAAATATTGCTGGGTAATGATTACGATGTTTTTATAAACCATTAAATATATTAAAAGGATTTATCAACTGTATTTTTTATTCCAATAAATATATCACAGCTTCCTAGTCTTTTTTAATTAATCTAGTTTTTTAAAAACATTACAAAAAATCATCTGTTGTGGATAATTTATTGTTGATAACAATGTACATGGGATTTAGGAAAAATGTATATGTTTGAAATCAATTTCGTTTTTATCAAGTCTTTCAAATGTATTCCCTCCTTGCTGTCAGCTGATTGCGACGTTGCCACATTAATCCTCAAGTCAGACAGAAATGCAATTATTGGTTTCTGTTTCTAATTAATACAGCTGTACTATGTTCAAAACTTACATTAGTTTTACATCAAAAATAAGATAATACTGTGTACTATCTATGGAAAAGTTTTGTTTCACAATTTCTACATTTTTTTCTCAGTTATGGGCAAAAAAAGAGCCGCACCGTCCATCTTCGCCATATAAACCTATGTTAAAATGAACAACTTTCAACAACAATATCTCAAAATCTAGATTCAAAAAAAATTTCAAAAAAATATGACGCACAGAGGGAGCACTGGCTAATACGCTATATAAATTTCAAGTACATCTGTGCATTTGAGTAAACCCGATATACCTCCGTAAGTCCCTTTAGCATTGCTTCGGATCTTCGCAAGCACACAAAGGTCTGATCTAGGTCTCAAGCAATGCGCTCACATTTTGACAATGTTTTGAATTGAAAAAGGTTTATTATTTCAAATGTTTACATCATATTGGTACGTCACAAATAAAAATGTAGCAGTCCAACTATGTCAAAAAAGTTAGAATTCGAAGAACAAGTCCCCAAAAAAGTATTTAGTTTTTCAGATTATTTGGACCGGTCGTATGAAAACCTCAGTACATGCTTAATTTCCTAAAACGAATACGCTTAATTTCGAGTCGAGTTCTCACCCTGATCAGAGAATCTGCTCTGGTTACTGAACTAGCAAATCCAAGAGTAGACGTTCGTTCACAAGGCATGGTGGCTTTGCGAATTCTCTTGAATTATTGTTCAATTTGGATCCTTCCATCTTGTCTCTCCATATTACGGAAATTCATAATCGAATTCTGCTCAGCCTCTTCTGCTTCTGCTAGGCAACTAACAAATTTTTGCTGGGTTTGTCGTGCATAGGGGCTCTGCAAACGGCTTCATAGATCAGATACGAAAGTAGTGTGATCAATTTTCCGACTACCGTCATAACCATACGCCCGGATCGATTGCGTAAACGAATCTTACCCATCTAAAATATCTCCAATGGTACTTTCTAGAGACGGTATTGTTGTTATAACAGATGCACCCGTGCGAACAATTTTATTTTCACGTAATAAAAGTAGGAAATCGTGTCTGCCTGGGACGAAATTGGGGCGTGAGTACTTTTTTACAAAAATAATCTCACTGAAGTAACTTCTCTGAGAATATTATCCTACAATGAGATAATTGTATCATCGTAGTAAGATTTATGTCGTGGGAGGCTAATACGTATTATAAAAGTGCGCTTCTTACATATATTATAATATTATACCACCATTTTATTTATGTGGATTACCCAATGTTAGCAAACATTGGGAAAAGTGGCACGCAAGTTTTAGATAATGTTATAACAATGGTTAGGTTTTGTCGCATATGGGGAAGAAATTCGAGTAGAAATGTAATAGTTTGCAATGTAAATTCAACAACAGGTACAGAATGAGATGAGGTACAGCAACATTTTAACAATGTTCTGAATTGAAAAAAAATATATTATTGCAAATGTTTACGTCACAAATAAAGCAGTACTATACAGTGCAACTATGTGGTTAAAATTAGAACGAGCCCGAGAAAAATGTACTTATAGTCCAGTTACTCGGGGTTTTTACCTCCGAATTCTTTATAACTGAACCGATTGACGTGAAATTTTGATTGAATGTGGGGAATGCCTCAAGGAACAAAACTTATATAGTGCCGAAGTGTGCTTTTGGGGGTGAAAATTTTTACGCCCAAAATAACCACGGGAATCGATAGAGGAGTCAATTTTAAGTAACAAATGCTATATAAAGTCTTTTGGATAATCCAATACTTTCCGAGTAATTCGTCATTGAACATGTTGATTTTTTACTTTTTTACTGAAAATGTGCTTGTTTTCGGACAGTTTTTTGCAAATATCTCTGAAACCACTGGATTTAACGAAAAAGTTGTAATTAATAAAAGGAAGGTAATAAAAAACAAATCTAATGGCATAATTTTGTTTTTCTCTAATTGCAATATAAACCGAGTTATGAATTTTTAAATATTGTTATATGTTAGCTAAAAACTAAATTGGAACCAGTTAACGTTAAATAACGCCAAAACCATATTAGGAAAAAACTATTTGAACCATTTTTAAAGCACATTGAAAAACCTTTAAAATGAGTTATTTTAAAAGTCTTCAGAATCAAAATTAACGGAAATATGATCGAAATAACATGATAGTCTCATTTTTTTTAAGAAAAAATTAATAAACAAATCAGTGCCTTTGGCGACAGAATTAAAATTAAATGCAATCCATTTACAGATTTCTTCATTTATGTTCTAAGAATATGTTCTGGGTCTTTGGCTGACTTACAAAGCATGATTTCGAAAAAAAACTTAATTTTTGAAAATGTTAATTATTCAAATTTTAAAAAAAAAAATCGATTTTTACGTTGTAACTTAAAAATTAAAGGGTGTACGAAAAAATACAAGAGTAAAAAAATTTAGCTTTATTTTTGCTGATGATTTTGCTTATTTTTATTATTCCTCTAAAATTAATATTAATCGAGATATCGCCATTTTAAGTTATCATATGAATGAGAGAACCACCCTTTTCGAGCCCTTTAAACCCTTCAAACTTAAAAATGAAGGGCTTAAAAAAGATCAAC
>NW_019416515.1:449334-488347 GCF_000390285.2 Anoplophora glabripennis
GAACCAGATTCAGACGTTTTGTCTCGAAAAATTCATCTTCAGTGTATTCGTTCCAAATTTATCTGATTTTTTTATTGAGATTTCTTTGTTTATTGAATTATCGTACACTCTAAGTGTCGTTAGACCCTGTGAAATCTATCTAGTTATTTAAAGTATTAATTAATAAGGGTTGAAAAGTTGCAATCAATTCAAAATTATTTTATAAGAAGGGAATAAATGTTTATTTAATACGAATGCACATTTAAAATGTTTCTACTCTTTCAATAATATTTTTTCATTTTATTTTCGAAAGAAGGGGTATTTTTCAAGGGTTGAAAAGTTGCAATCGGTAAAAAAGATTTTTTAATCAAGAAATCAATTTTAATTTGATAAAAATGCATGATTAAAACGTTTCAAGTTGAAAAAAAAAATTATATTATTTTCATCCAAAGGGGTGGTTTTTAAGGATTTTTCCGGGTTGAAAATTTGGGATACATTAAATTTCATGTTAGATAGCACATGAAATTACTCATACTGCAAAAATAAAAAAGATTAAATAAAGTATTTTTTCTTTTTTTCCAATAAGGGGTGGTTCTCACCCCTTAAGAACAAAAAGCACACCTAGCGCATATATAAGTTTTGAAGTGGGGGTAAGATGAGCCTAATTCTAAATTTTGAGAAAAATCGAAGCATTATAAAAAATTCGGAGGTATTACTATATTTTCAGCTACAGAAACTGGGCTATTAGTTTTTCAGGTTCTTTGGGCCTGTCGCGTGGTGAAAACCTCAGTATATCCTTAATTTCTTAAAACTAATACGCTTAATTTCGAGTCGTGTACTCACACTAACCAGAGACTTCTGCTCTGGTTGTGGAACTAGAATATCCCAGAGTCGACGTTCAATCACAAGTAATGGTGGCTCTGCTAATTCTCGGAGATTATTGTTCAGTTTGGATTCTGATTTATGGTTTCTTAATATTTGGGGGATTATGGAAGCTAGCCGTTGTTCTAAATTCATGTAACGCTATTCAATCTCGTCAAATTTCGTGGCAGTCTCGGCTTTTGCTTGGAAAAATTCGAATTGGATACTCTGTCAACAAAGAACCATCTGCACCCATCAATTATTCTAATTCAGCAAACCAGTAAAACCTCGACTAAAACAACTAAAATCGATGTCAGTGGGTCGACATCGAATCACAAATTCCTAAATTATCCTTCCAGTGATTCACCTCGATACAATTTTAAGAAGGTAGAACAAAAATGTAAATAACACCATTATATTGCCGTTCACCTGAGCTCGGTCTAATAAAATCGTAATTAGTATTTCTTCCGCGTTCAGCTCTGGTTTCGTGATGGTCGTACGAAAAAAGTAAAACTAGTGCGGCGGATTTGATTTCATCGATATTTGGAGGAACGTTTTTTGTTTCGTCGGAAATACATTCGGCCGATGAGCTGAATTCAAAGTGAGGATTTACGCCAGAAAACTACATTGAGGATGGAGGAAAAAGACACGGCTATAAATAAAATGTAATTTGACTTGGAAATGGCGAAATCCACAACTTGGGACTCTCAATTGTGTTCAAATATTCAAGGCAGAAGCGTATCACTTTATAAGAAAAGCAGTGATCCTGAATATTGTAACGACATGAGGCCATAATTTACATCAAAAGAAAAGGAAAATTTATTCAAAGCATTCACAAGTTTGTGGATGTTTTAAACAATTCACATTATGAAAATAGAATTAGTGCTGTCAACATTATTTTTTTTTAAAACCACACCTTAAATTTTACCCAACGAATCTAAGAACTGCTAAAAAAAATTCTCTACGTTCAATAGCTGCATTATCTCAACTATTACAAATCCTTACTCATTTTCTACTCTATTTCTTCATTTTGTCGGCAATAGCCTGATTAAAATTCAACTTAAATTATTTCTCTTTTTGTTTCAGTTTCTGCAACAAAGTTAATATTAAGTTAGACCTCGAGTTGTATCGTAAGCGTAAAAGGCAACAAATTATTTTTAATCAACTCGTTTTACAATTTTTACTTGATATGGATTAAGGAGAAAGTCGTTTTGTTATGTAAAACAATTCGTACAACTAAGGGTGGTTGCTGTGTCATAAAAATTCGACACAATCACGACTAGACTCTTGAATGGCTATCCAGATTCATCTTAACGTTCGTCAGTTGCATAACTAGCAGTTATTTTAAATAATTTGTAATGAGGATTCGTCTGTATCTCCAGCACTTCCTTGTTTCCCATAGAAAGCAAAGCATGTTATTCTTTAGATGATTAATACCTGTTTATTCAATTTTGTGATATGTTTGTTAATATTTGAGTTACACTGCAGAAATAATATAATTTCAGATTTTTAACAAAAATTGATAATAGTGATGAATACTTTTACTTCCTATTTAGAAAAGGTCATCATTCCTAATTAATTATACACTACAATTGTCGAGATTGATTTTTCTGGGTTACCCACAAAAAGAGTTCAGTCAACATGGAACAAAAAGATGGATATACAGGGTGTTTCAGAAAGACCTCCCGTAAATACAGGAGGTGATAGTACGACAAAAAATAAGATTTTTTTGTCGTATGAACTATACGTCTATCTCCTCTTGTTTTCGAGATGTAGAGCGACAAAATAAAATTTTTTAAATAGAATTTTTACGAAAATTTCCAAACGGTGCGAAATATTTTTATGAAATTTGGTATTCCGGGTTTTTTTAGGATGCCAAATACGCTGGTCTAATTATTTTTTGGATATTTCATATAGGGCGCTAGTTCCTATTACATTTTAAGTTCTAATTTTTTTAAGGTTAGATTTTTTACTCTTCGGGCTCCAATTTCTAATGTACAATTTTATTTTCTAAAAATAATGTACTCTTGTTAGAACTTCCTATGTGGACGGTTTTCGAGAAAAAGGGCTTTTAATTGAACTCTTACAATATTACGGTGTATAAAATAAATGACTTTTCTCAAAGTAGCCTTATGTCAAAAACAAAACTTATTGATGGATGTCTCATAAACAACGCTTACATTCTTAGTAATCTCACTATATACGTCATTGTACAATAACATGTAAATGTCTGCCTCTGATCTGAAGCTTCGCATCGATCAATTTATTCGATATGTATCCTAATGCCTCCCCTGTCGGCCTGGCGTGCCAGTGAACAATCCAAGCTTTTTTTACTGAGACGTGCATTTCATTGTCGTTTATGCGTGTTTGAGGCTTTGCTTGGTCGAATGTATGGCACGAGTTTTATAACAATCATAGATTTAGTTTATTTCTGCTACTATAACGCGTATTGCCGTTTACTAGCATAATACAGATTAGGTATCTACTACTGTTTATTTACTTGATTGTTACCACAAAGTTTCCGGTGTCTACTAATTATTTTGTTAATGCACACTCTGAACTTTTTGTTGGCTTTATTAAAATCGCACATAATGTAAACAAATTTAACATTTTCAGTTTTTAGATTACTGTCACAAGAAATGTACTAATTTTTAAATAATTAAATTTTGAGCAATCTTTGATACAAAAATTTTTCTAAAAATCACTAATTTCCGAGAGATTTGAATTTATTTCCTTTATTTATTTTTTTGAGAAACAAATGTTTATAACTTTTTCTACATTAGGTCATATGTTCTTTAGATCTTTTTTGACGTTAAGTTGCATTGGTTAATACAGTATTTGATTTTTTAATGAACTCTGTTATTTTCATTTTCCTAAATTATAAAAAAAATCGTTACATAAAAAAATGACGTTTTTTTCCTTGTTTCCACAATTATTTTGAAAAAATTATAACTTGTTCTTCAAAAAAAAAATACTTTCAATGTATATATTTTTCACCGGAACACACATAAATAATGAAATTATGCACTATTTTTATTGTTGATTTGAAATCATCTTCCAATAATTTTGTAATAGGAGCGTAAATAAAATGAAGATGTTTTTTTATGTGGTCGAAACTTAGAAAAATGTTCAGTACTATTTTGAATGTAATAAAGAAAGTAATATTAGAATCTTTCTACAGTTCTCTATGAAATTTATGAAATGATTTACATTAGAAAGAGTTTAGATCAGTAGATCACCCTGTACCGACATATTCTGCAAACCGAACATCAAACACTGTTTATTTTCCAGTAACGAAGTAGATGACGGACATGTCCCAATTCTATTCGCAACATAACAAAAAAAATCACCAAAACAATCCTCTCAATAGTCGTCCCATATTTCTCTATCGAGCATCGTCCGAAATCGTCGAGTCAGTGTGTTTTTTCTCACCTTGTGGCACACTAAAAATCCTCTTCGTCTTCGGAACTACTGACCCACATCTAAGTCCGTTTTGTTTACACACGAAGAACGGATCGCTCAGCTGCGGTCCATTGAGGACCGTACAGGGTGTTTCACTTATAAAGCAACAGTACAGCACTCGTAATAAAATCTTTCGAAGAAAGAATTTCTACATATTTGACGTTCAATTATTATCTTGCAAATAAACAACAGTTTCTTATTCAATCAGATACAGAATATTTATACAATGATTAGCAAATAGGAAATGTGATATAACAAAAATATAAATTACAAAAAAAAAACAATAAAATTGTAGACACGTTTGTCCAGGTTAAAATTAATAAGAGTTTTAGATTTAATTGAACCAGAGCGGGTGGTTTACATAAATAGAACGCTGCTTTTGGTTTAATATTTTGTTAAACAAGAGCTGAACAGGAGATGAAAAAATCAATTGAATAGATCGATTTAAAGTTTTATCAATTTATCAATTAACGCCATATTGAAATAAAATTGATAGAATAATATTACAAAGAAACAAAATACTTAAAAGGTAGTAGTAGTATACATCTATTTGTTGAGGTTAAAACTAGGAGCTTTCTTTTCATTCAACTAAACGACTGAACGCGTTTGATAAATCTTTAACTTTTCTTTGATATCACACAGCGAACCCATTGTTTCATACATTTTTTTAACAACCATATTCGATTGTTATCAAGACTTACACGTAAGTAATAATGCATAGTCTAATTCAATTTTTGGTTTCCCAAGTGAACACCATCCACCCTGTAAGGAAACCCGCAAGCATCATTGCATTGGTAGCGGCGATAAGTACAGTTATCCTAGAATCCTAGGCAGCCTTGGACGACATTACGACGGGCTCGTTAGATCACGTTCCTCGCCGTCTGACTGGTCATTTTGCCGAGATGCAGTTGCACCAGATCCAAATATGTGGTCGTAGATGTACCAATACAGGTGTGACGAAGATAACATTCGTCTTGTTTGAACCGCAGATTGTTACAAATTAAAATTCGTCAAGATTGATGTTTCAATATTTGTCTAAAAAGTCCGCTATAACAGAGAATTGTCTATGACTGCATTTTTTAAATTTGGCAACATTTAATCTGCAGGCTGACAAATAATATCGTCAGTAAAGTAAAGAAAAGATAGAGAATGAAATAAAAAGTAGTTGGTGAATAAACCTGGTGCTAGACTATGCGCAAAACAATAGCAAACAAGTTCTATGTTATAATAAGTTCAATTTTCACAATTATGTGAAATGGCCAAACCCATTAGTCAAAGTTATGCGTTTTTTGTCTTTCTCTACAAAACAGTCTAATCGAGTCAATGATTAGTGATTATTGGAGCAGCAAGACGGAAAATAAATACCTCCCAGTTCCATAAAAGTATTTAGATATACAGATAAACGACATACCCAAATTAACAAAATTTTCGGGGACATCCTACCTCTGTAATATCCTTTTAACTGTCCTTGAAGTCATTATACTTAATTTCTTTTCCTGTTTCAAGCCAAAACCTCATTAAACATGCATAGGCGTGTCCGATGACATTGAATCAGCTAAGTAATATTATAATAAAAGATTACAAAATTATACGGCATTCTACCACGATATTATTTATATAATACAATAATTGGTTCTCAAATGATTTCTCATTTTTTTGAATGGTGAAAGGTGGGTACTTATAGGTGAGAACATTATTAACAATATTACCAAATAAATAAACTGATTTCGCTGTTCCCAACGGACGCAAAAAATATTCAATCTTTTCGTGATAATCGACGTTACGTCTGTTTCATCCAACACCATCAAGACGGTTAATGAGGTGGTAAAACTGTCTGGCTAACCATAAAAATATTTTTAACTGCTACTTTTAATCAGATATACAGTGAGGAGAAATGGAACAAATTCATTTTAAATTAAGGGGTTTGTTTTTTGAAGAAACGTTCGGACACATCTATTCTTATTTGGCTGCGGTTTTTGTGATGGTAAATTTATGTATACAGGGTGGCCCTAAAATAAGTTACGACAATCAACTTTAATTTTTCAAATGGAAATACCAATTTTTTATTTTATTTCTGAAAAAAGCGTAATTTTAATCTGAAGTGAATGAACATTAACACGGAGAGATAATCGACCCTAGAAATCAAACATCTATGATGTCTGCATCATTTCTTCGCTACAAAAAAATCTTTTCTACGTTGAGCTCAATGTTGTTTCGGTGTGGAACTTAGCATTTCCGCTATTACGTTTTACATAGTTATATAATAATTGAACGAAGTTGATATTACGTGAAATTTTCACCGACTGACGGCGATGACGACACAAATCTATCGAGAATTATAGATTGGAAGACCCAGATCTACGCGTTCGATCACGCACCTCGGTCTAAGGTTGTTGGAAGGCAGTTCAGCTAATTTGACTTGCATCTAGGTTAGTCGTCCTTAAGCGACGAATACCCGGTATTCTAATTAAGTGAGAGATTAAAAAAGTGACACGACGAAAAAAATTTCGCCACACCTCAAGGCTGTACGCACATGTATATAGAAGGGAAGAAGGTTTATTGCTTTTTAAATGGGAAAATTTATGGTGTCAAGTTGGGCGAGGCGACATTTGATACCGAAAAATTTTTATTGCAATTTCGAACTACAAAATTTCAAACCCAGTTGATTTTTCAAGAAAATTTCGTCTTCAGTTTCCACTGTTTGTATAATGCGATGCATATTTTGAGGCATATTTCTCCAAAATGTCAAGACAAAAATTATATTTTTGCTTACGAGTACTTTAATTAATTAAGTTTATGAAATATATTATTTTTCATAACTTTAAAACATTCAAGAAGTCATTGTAACTAGAAATTTTTATGACAAATTTTTTTTTCAAGAAGGAAAAAGAATATTAATTTCAATAATCGGTGTACTAGCTTCTCTATTGGGTTTTTGTGCAAGATTATAATGGAGAAACCTGCTGCAAAAACAACACTCGTTGCTACAGTTTTGCAAGTATAATGAAAAGTGGTAAAAGTGTTGCGTTATGAATGTGGGTACTCCAACTCCAGTTATTTACTGTTAAATTAGCTTCTACTAGTTCTGCTAGTTTTTAACAAGGCGCAGATTAGTCGCGGGTAAAAATTAGGAAGTCGTTTTCGATAACCTTGCCACAGTAACAGTATTTTCGTGGAGTTCATAATTAATCAGTCAATTAAAACATGTTTTTAAAAGAAAAACTGTTAAAAAGGCAATGAAAGGTCTTTGATGTAATATTAGTGTTATCTTCATCAATTATAACAGAAATACACTGCCGAATTGTCGAATAAATAATGTAAAAACTATTTTAGATATAGGCACATAAACTAATTAATTTTATAAGCATTGGAGAAAACTGGAGCATAGAAAAATAAGTCAATTGTACTTTGCAACAATGCGGTTTTTATTATACAAATACTTACTATCTACTGTAACGTAAATTATAGAAAATACCTACGCTTCCTATAAAGTAGTTGTAGTACAACAATGTACTTTTTTTTTCAGTGCATTTAAATTATTAGGAACGAGGAAGCAAAGTAGAAAATTAATTAAATTACAGGTTGCTACTTAACAAAAACGCTATTATTAATAAATAGGTGGGTACATACCGATAATAATTATCAACCTGTCATGTTGCAGAAATACGTAACTTGACGTTATATAAGCGAATTTCTTGGATTTGAAGTCGTTTGGCAATCGACAATGAATTTAATGATTAATTAGTAAAAAATGTCTCTGGCTTCAACCCACGTGCATTATTAAAATAATGATAATATACGTAACTTAATTTGCATGCACAACATATTTATGTGCCAAGAAAACTAATAATTTTAAACTTATAGGTAATGATTTAATATAATGATTAAAAATAAACACGAAACAGGTTTTTTTCTTATCAAATTACTTAAGTTGAGAGTATTAATTAATTAAAAAGATTCCATATATAGGTATATAACGAGCGTTCAAATAAAAACGTGGTCAAGTTGGTTCTGAAAATTTGGACGTAGGGCGTAGCGTATAGCAAATGAACTTAAACGTCATCTGTCAAAGCGCTATATCGCCGCTATCAATTTGAATATTTTCGTTTTAAAAAGCGTTTAAAATGGTGTTTTCTCAAGAACAAAAAGTGTTTATCATAGAGTCCTACTTTAGAAATGGACGCAAGATTGATGGAATATGGAAGTATTCTATTGAGGAATGTTTCATAGAATTTCAAAATCAATTTCCCGGCGTTGTTGAGTACAAAATTTTTCAAAGTGCAGTTCAGCGTTGTGTTAATGTTTTTCGTGAAACGGGCAGTGTAACAAGAAAAGAAGGAAGCGGCCGACCTAAAAAGCGGACTGAAGAATTAAAAGAAAATGTCCAACAAATAATGGAAAATGCGCCAAGAACTTCTGTACGTGTTTTATCACAAATGGTGGGAGTATCAGTCGGTACCTGCCACACAGTGTTAAAAAAAGATTTGCGTTTGTTCTCCTATCGTTTAACTTGTCAGCAAGAACTTCATGAAGTTGATTTTCCGCGACGGGCTGTATTTTGTGAATGGTTTTTAAACAACTACGGTGAACTTCATAATATCACCTTTTTTTCTGATGAAGCCTGGTTTCATTTAAGTGGTTACGTAAACTCACAGAATATGAGAATGTGGTCTTCTGAAAAACCAGATAACTTTTTTGTCGAGGGCCCTCTACACGCTCAAAAAATTGGAGTTTGGTGTGCTCTCAATCGAAGGAGGATTTATGGACCTATTTTTTTTAATGGTACTCTTACTGCGCAAAGGTATAGAGAAGAAATTATCGCTCCTTTTGTTAACCAGCTGGAAGAAAACGAAATTACAAACTTTTACTTTCAACAAGATGGCGCAAGGGCACATACGGCAGGCGAGACGATGAATATGTTGAGGGAAGTTTTCCAAAATCGACTAATAAGTCTCAATGCTGAACATGAATTTCCACCGAGGTCATGTGATATTACGCCGTGTGATTTCTTTTTGTGGCCTTACCTTAAAAACACTATTTTTGAACTGCCTATTCCTGATTTAAACCATCTGCAGGCTCGACTTATAGACAAGATTCGTGAAATTAACAATACCCCGAGCATCTTAGAAAATGTCTTTAATTCTTTGAGGAACAGGTGTGAAAAGTGCTTGGAACAAGGAGGGGGACACTTTCAGCAGCTGCTTTAATTTATTGTTATAACAAGGAGGGGGACACTTTCCGCAGCTCCTTTAATTGTTTGTTATTGTTATCACGATTATTCTTTAAAATAAAGTTATATAGTCATTAACGTTATTGAAACTGACAGCTGCTATACAGCTCGTTGAGAAATGAGGTTAAGTTGGTCGCTATAAGCTACTCCCTACGTCCAATGTGTCAGAGCCAACTTCGACCACGTTTTTATTTGAACGCTCGTTAGTAGGTACTTCAAAACAAGGAGCCAGTCAATAAACAAATTAACATCTTTTTTTCTTGTAAATTTAAGTATATGAAGTAGGTATTATAAACAATATTATCCAAATAAGGCAGTAGTACCATGTACTTAAGTCTTATTAATGAACGATCGCACTGGATTTTATTTATACCTATCGTGGTAGTACTGTGAAACTTCACGAATTTTTTCTATACAGTGTAAGTCATAATTATACACTAAAAGAAATGGGCTTATTAAACTGTTTATCTAGAATAATGTGTATAGCGCAGATTAAAACTTTCATAACAAATATACAGCTTTTATTAAAAAAAGCATCATCTCCATACTCATTATTCAATTAGTTTAACTGGACGGTGCTTAATACACCTTATGCATCTATGAAATAAAGGTTATAATGAATTACTTATACATTATTATGTGTTATAGATTTTATGTTCCAATTGTATAGTAGGGATGATTTGTTGTATAAAGACCAGTATCCGAATTTGTATAGGTATAACAATTGTATTAACATAATTATTCGTTCTTATATTGATTATATTTCCGTTTTTAACGTGTAAATGGTTAAGTGATCGTCACCTCTCGGTGCATAATCGGTTATGATCGTAAAATTTTCGACAGTCCGCTCTGCATCGACTTACGTTTACGACTATTACACGTCTAGTTTGATGAGAGTAGACAGCATAGGCACATGATCATATCGCGACTTATTTAGTTAAGCAGGTACTCGAGTATATAATATAATTTAAGTAAACAATATTTTTATAGGTACCTACTTAGCTACAGATAGTACACGACAAAAAACTGATACCTACATAATATACAGTGGCCTTAGACAAATCGGCCGGTCATGTGTAAAATTCAGCGACGCCACTTTTTCTGCTCAATCGACACCAGCAGAGCTAAAAGTCGATTACCTTTCACTCGGTCACCTTGGATATGGTCGAGGGTATAACGAGATTCTTAAACATGCAATCGCGCCAAACCTGCAGCCTGTAAAAATCGTTTTATCTCGTTTTCGGTATACCCGATTATGAATACAGGTTCAGTCTTTATTACGTTGTAGAATTCGGAGATTAGGTTTGTTGCTTGCGCGCACGTTGGAGTCTCCCAACTTTAGAGGCCTAATTTACCCTAAAAATTCTCTCGAAATCAAAAGTTTAGCTGCTATCAGTAGGTAGTAATCAAAATATATTTGATTCATTTATTGGAATGAGAAAAATATTGTGAAAACGCAGAGTAATTTACTGTCTTAACTGCGCATTGATTCCTCCTTAGTTTTCTCGCTTAACTGTTCATTAAAATCTCTGCATCTTTTATTCGCATTTTTAAAATGTGACACGTTTTCCGTAAATGACTAAGAATCTGTCGACAACCTCATTGCATGTAAGCAGGAATACAAAGGAACAAGGAAAAATTGTTACCGTGGGACGCTGTGCGTTCGTGAGGCAAGAGTTGCTTTGCAATAGCAACCTACGTATCTGTTTACTTTAGTCCAGATGAGAATATCGCCGTTTATTGTATGCAAAATTGGGTAATACTGTGTTATTCGTTTACAGGTTGACGAATCTGTACTTTTTATATGGGGAAGTTTCCTAAATTCCTTTTCCTAGTGACTTTGTGAACAAATTCGTAATTCGCGAGCTTTTTTGCTACTTTGCGATATTGTTAAAATTACGGCAATTTGTCTGTAAATTAAGTAAATGTGTCTCACTGTTAATACCTAATCATTGTCCACATATGTTTTCAAGACTAGCGTATTCTATACAACTATTATTGCTATTCCATACCGTCACATATCATAAAATTATAACTAGTCGAGGCAATGAAGCACTAAAAAGGCCAAAAGTTCGGAATTTTTCCATAAAGACGGATCGGAATGCGGTTTTTTGCATTCTCTTCCAAACATTTTTTGTAAAAAATGTGGCTACTTTGTGTTTTTGACAAACTGGAAATTGCATTGCTGAAAAGTACCCTCCCAATACCTGGTGCACCCGAACTTTTATCTTGACATCGATGTCATTCCCATGAATGTCAACCAAACCTGATGTCTTAGAGACCGACATCAATACTGCAACAGCTGTGTGGAATTGTTGATTTTTGGTTAGTATTGGCTATCGTGTCTGGAAAACCCTCGGAGACGACGTTCAGGCCCAGGTTACGGTGCACCATGTGTTCGAGGGGTCGTTGTCGACGTGGAATTGGAATTAAGCGCCCCAAAAAAACGCCCCTACGATGATTTTTGAGTTATTTTTGGCGATCTTGTTAGGAAAATTCTCGGGGATGACGTCCACGTCCAGGTTCGGGCGCACCAGGTGTCCGGGTGGTGTTCGCCGATGCCACATTTGAATTCAGCGACCCAAGAAACCCCCGGGCGCTGAGTTTCTCTCCTTCCCCGCTTGAATTTTGGGAGAGCCCCACGGAGAAGACGTTCGGGGCCAGGGTCCGGTGCACCAGGTGTTTGGGGGGTCGTTGTCGACGTGGAATTCGGATTCAGCGCCCCAAAAACCCCCCATATCGATTTTCGGTTCGTCTTTTTCGATTGTGCGAGGAAAACCCACGGAGATGAGGTCCGCGTCCAGATTCCGGTGCACCAGGTGTACAGGGGGTCGTTTTCGACGTGAAATTTGGATTAAGCGCCCCAAAAAACGCCCCCACAATGATTTTCGGGTTGTTTTTGTCAATCTTGTCAGGAAAATTCTCGGAGATGACGTCCACGTCCAGGTTCGGGCGCACCAGGTGTCCGGGGGGTGTTCGACGATGGCATATTTGAATTCAGCGACCCAAAAAACCCCCGGGCGCCGAGTTTCTCTCCTTCCCCGCGTGATTTGTGGGAGAGTCCCACGGAGATGACGTTCATCGGCGTTCCTGAGCTCCAGGTGTTCGGGGGGTCAATTTGAACATCATAATCGTGATCAGCGACCTCGAAAACCCCCGAGTACCCGATTTGGGCCAGTTCTGACTCTTATTTACAAAGTTTTGAAATCTTCCAAAAGGCGTCTCAAAAAATGCATTTTTTGAATGCATTTTTGGCTGCAGCAATGCAATTTCCGGTTTGTCAGAAACACAAAGTAGCCACATTTTTTACAAAAAATTTTTGGAAGAGAATGCAAAAAACCGCATTCCGATCCGTCTTTATGGAAAAAATTCCGAACTTTTGTGCTTCATTGCCTCGCCTAAACCGCATCAAAACGAAGATGCCTTATTACCACAATTTACCGCAATTTCACGTACTTAGTGATTTATGCGATTGGTTACATTTTAATTTTATGTACGGACGTGCTTACTAATTATAAAACACGATTCGTTATCGAACCGATTTCTGGCGCATAACAGTGACACAGTTTCTAGAGGACTTTTACCAAACTATTAAGTTTCAGCGCGTTGGTTTCCTGCTAATATACACATCTACTGACTGAGTTATTTCAGATCCAAATGGTTTGCTGACCTGCATCTGGGTCTCATCGTAATGACGTAACAAACCTGCACGGACTACTATCGTAAGACGCAAAATTAATGGCGGGCAGATATAATGTGTTAAAAAAAGTGAAGGGGAAATTTTAAAAATAGTCTCTATTACCAACAAAGTAGGTATAGAATTTATTGAAAAATAAATACTGATATTTTACATACTTTCGAAAAAAATAATAGATACGTTAAAATTGAGTGCAAAATTTAATTTTTGACGAAACTCAGTAAACTAAACATCAATTTGAGAATGATATAAAAGTCATGAATACAAATAATACACTGAAAGAAATGGGCTTATTAAACTTTTATAACAAATTGTACAACATTTAAAAAGAACACTCATCTTCATACTTATTATTCAGTGAGTTTAACTTGAGACAGCTTAAATCAATGAAATAAAGCTTATAATGAATTGCACATAATAATATATCTATAGTATGTGTTATAAGCTTTATGTTTTATATAGCAGCGGTATTAACATACTTATTCGTTTTCATAATAATTATGTTTCCCTTTTAACGTGTAAAACGCGTCTTATAATTGTCAAACGATCGTCACCTCTCGGTACATAATCGATTATGATCGTAGAATTCCCGACTATTGCATCGACTATTACGCTTCTTCTAGTTGGATGACATTGGACAGTTTATAGACACATTTTCTGGGATAGATGATCATACCGCATTGTATGAAGTGAAAAATTATGTACCTATCTAATTTATAGATTGTATTTGCTTTATTTTTTCATATTTAAATCTTGTCTACTTTAAAAATTATTATCCTTGTGTGCTCTATTAGAAACCGCTGATGTTAACCTTTACATAATATGGAGGAACAGAAGTTTAACGGTAACAAAGAAGAGAACGGGAAAAGCCAATTAACCAGAGGAAATAGAATTAGAAAAGAAAGTCAACCTTTCAGTGAATGCTTTATTCTTATGATGCATCGCTATACTAGTAAGATAAGTTTTGGACAGTTTTGCGAGCGATTTGTCATCATTTTTTAATAATTAAAACTTTATTACGTTTACGTTAGAATCTCGGCTTGTAATTATAGTTCCACAATAAAATTTCAAATATATTAAAGGACAGCTCGACTATAACTTCAATTATTTTTCTCTAAACTAGTTGAAGTATAACTATCAAATTTGGTACCACACATTTTTTGCTATTGATGACACAAACAAATGGATTGCGTGGGACCCATTTGTTTTATAGGAACCTGATAAAAATATGTTTCTATTGGAAAATGTAAATTTAGATTCTGTTGTATGAAAGAGTAATGGTAATTGAAAAAAATACTGCTCTTGAAATATATTGTTAAAATATATAGTTTCTGAGTAAAAATAAAATATGTATTGTCATGTAATAACTAGGTATTACCAGTGACAACACATTATAGAAAGCTGTGATATTCACTTTTATATGTAAATAACTATGTCTAAATACTAAATATGGCTACTTCAGATGTTGTACATTAATTAGTTTGTATTCACTAGTACGTATCTACCACATGTTACATATGTAGTAGTAGGTATGATATACAGTAAATATTCTTTTTCTCTTTACAATTTTCTGTTCCCTTTCCTGTTATTTGAGTATCTACATTAGAGGTATTTGGTTTGTGTTAATTTGTATCAAGGAACACCCTGTAGAAATTTGGTAACTGAATTACGGGACACCCTATATACAGTTGCAACCGGTATAGAGAGGATTTCAAAGGTAAATATGTAGCGTGTTTCCTAGTTTGGTCATACTTCAAGAGTATTGAACGAAAATAAATCGATTTACATGAAAATGTCAAATTAACGATTTTCTTAACTAAAACACTAAACCAATTAAATTTAAATAATAAGGCTTTATTGCTAAGGAATCGACTACAAAATTAATTCATAATTTGCTGTGTAATAGTATATTTTGAACTAAATTGAACAGAAAATTATACATGATTAGAAAAAAATAGTATCTTCAACTCAACACGAAATATTTTTTTTTTTTTTTCGAAAAATGGCATTTCCTTTTCTTGTGTGTGGGTCGTATTAAAGCCACGGCTTTGTCGTACCAATTTCCAAGAGCTTCGTGTTTTCCTGAAGAGTATTCTGTGAAAGCTGCATATAACCATATATACGTACAATCCTCATGTATATACATTTCTATGTCGCTGGTATTTATTGTTTTCTTGTTGCAAAATATACTACTCTTTTTTGCGCATGAAAGTAAAGACCCGATATACCTATTTTACTTCTACGGTAGGAATAACCTCCGGTACTATCGAGAAATGCGACACACTTATATTTTATTGTCTTATAATGGATATGGGCAGCGATTGTAACAATATTTAAGATAACTGTATTTTATTGGTACGTGCGTAAGCGCTGTTTATCATATCAGTGTGCGGTCGACTTGAAAATTAATTGCTCAGAGTTAACTGCATCGCTGAGAGTCAAGACTGAGACGGACCGCGGTAATAGCAGTAACAGTGTTCATAAAAATTATGTTTCACTGATCGAGATTAATTATTGGTGTGAGAGGGAAACGATTTCCTAGGCCGAGGAGATAGTAAAAGATTGCTATAAAAATTATAGTTATATTGGGTGTAACTTCGAGTGGGGGTCATATTTTTACAGAGGCTTCCTTTGACCTTTAAACACGTATGAATAATTAATTTTTTCAAATTCCGTCGTGACAACTTAAATTTTTTTAATACATTTTTTCGTAATTTTCATACTCCGCGAATGGACAAGCTAGTGTAATTTCAAACTATGACACGCTTGAGTCTCTGAGCATGCGCAATTGCGATCTGGGCTGTACATTGTTGTCAAATCATATAAGCGATGATTTGTCGCTTAGTTTTCGTGGTTCAAAGAAAAAATTGCCTTTTTGACTTTGATAAATTAATTAAGTACTCTGGAAATAAAGGTGGTACAGAAACTTCAAAATATTCAAATATTCTCTATAAGAGGTTCTTATCGTTTTTTGATAAAAACATTTTTGATGTAAGAAACTTGTTTAAAAAAAAGTAAAAAATTGCATATTTAAGGATTTTAATTAAACTTGAGATAACTTTACAAATACTGAATAGATTAAAGATATTTTTGTTTTTTTAACCTCAAAGTATTCCCAAGAAACCCTGAAAAGTTCCCCTGCGATTTTTTTTCAGTGATTCAAATTGTAACTTTTCCTAAAAATCAATTATAAGTTTTGCATATTTTATTAACTTTTTAAATTGTAAATATTTTTTTTCGTAAAAATACATATTGTATAAAAATTTAATATATTGAAAAAAAGAGAAAAATATGTTTTTTTTTCGATTTTTGTTATTCATAATCGTAGATACACAATTGTAAAAAAAAATGTCCTTTTTTACCATTGTTTCCACGTTGTTTTCAAATGTCAATTTAAAAATGAATTGCAAAAAGTTATATACACCCCATCCCAATCAGTCACTGTATTTTCTTCCGCAAAATTCTATAGCACACAAATCTTTTCCATGAGTTTTACAATTTTTTTGACGATTGATAGCATTGTGAATATTGTGAAAAAATTTGAAAATCATTTTTTTTTTAATTTTTTTTCTTTTTTAACCTCAAAATTTCAGATTCACTACGACCATTTTTGAAGTAACAGCCATTTGAAAATCACCTAAAAATTTAAGACTTTTTTATCCATTAATTTATGTCAGATATCGATGACAATAATATGTCAAACAATGATTTGGTATCAAATAAATCACGGTAGTCCTTTGAATAATATAAAACAAAAAAATATATTAAAATTAAAGAGCCGTAATCATTATAATTCTTTAAGTTTTAAGAACATTTTTTTGTTAATTTCTTAATCTCCCTGTTAATTTACATATAGTTAAATAATCATTTAAGGCAAAATATAAACCGCACACCTGTTAACATTTAAATTTTCTGTAAGCTGATATACTGCTCTCGTTCTCTTTTCTGGGAACGTAAGATACGATTTTCTCCACTTGTATAGCACATCCAAGGCCTGTCGAACATGTAAATAATTAATTATATTACACAAATTAAGAAAATGCTGTCGTTGGTAAAGATCCTGTAATATATATAACAAATTTATGGGTAGATAACTTCATTGCCTCACATTTACTAGTGAAATCTTATAGTGACAACATAATCATTAAAAACGGAGGACCTACCCGATAATATTTATAAGGAAATATTTATCAATAGTTAATAGATAAAAAAATGGTTATCTAATTTATATATCCAAAGGCTATTACCGCATAATATCTAAGTTCAAGTTTAATTTGCATTACTTTAGTAGTAATTTAAGCCACTGCTCACGTCTGTCTACCAAATAGGATGCACTACCTATCTGAATATATGCCGTCAGTTTAATTTTAAGGAAAAGCTATTTTTAAATTTTCTAAAACACACGGATTGAGTATGATCAAGGTTGAGTGTAACAAACGGTTAACGCGAAGGTAGGAGGTTAAAATGTCAACACTGTAAATATATTCGTGTAGGAAGGAAGTATTTAAATAATAATCTGAAGAGTGTACGATAGAGAGACAAAATACTGAGCACATTTCTGTATTTTAAGGGGAATTGGGTTAATACCTATCATTAAAATATAGTTTAGTATAATTTTCGAAATATAATTATTAAAAATGTGATAGAATATACCACTATACCTGTGTTACATAACAAAATAGGATTTATATTTAGTTTCTTAATTATTAGAATAAATAGAATTGAGTACAAATCGTCGAATAACAATTTCAATTATCTTTCGGGAAAAAATGAATAGAAATTTCGATATTTTTCATTCACATCAAATAAAACTTGTAATAAATTCACAAGTAGATGGAAATTTGACTTTATACACAAATGAAAAAGTATATTCAAAATTCACATATAGACAAGTAAACTCTTAAGTGAAAAAAATTATATTAAAAATTTGACTTGACTATAATTTACATAGAAAATACTTTTAACTACAATTAGTGTCTCACATTACCAATAAATTGCATTTAAAGTGTTTATTACTTTAACTAGGATTTTGTTAAATATATTCGCTTTCTATTTTGCTGTAGGATACATTTAATTATGTTAAACAAATAGCTGCTGATAAAATCTCAGAATTTGACTCATTTTCTAAGAAAATTTCTTACCACAATATTGTTGAAAATTTTAAAATACTTGTATAAATGTGTTTTTAGAAACTGTTACGGATTATTGAAAAAAATAAATAAATACAATGTGGACCATTTTGATGATGCATATATTGGTATCTTGGATAGGAAACTGGTTAGATGGGGAAAGTTTTAGACAATTCTGTTGTTAACTTGCAGACCGGACCTAGCTCTTCAGGTTTTGAGTTGTTTTTAAAAAAGAGTAACTGTGGTGTTTTCGAAAATCGTCTGTACCTTTTTTATTTAAAAAAAATGTTTTAAATCTGAAAACATATTTTCACTCCAATTTTTTTTAAGAATTTCACTGTATATTTAGATTTTCATTGCAACGTTTCGGTTGAGAGACACCATCAACTTTCTTTTTCCTTATAAGTGCCATACTAAATTTTAAGCTGAGCAAATAGAGCATTTTGTAGGCTTTTCAATGATATAATACAGGTACGTAAGAAAAAAAATGCAAACACAACCTCAATAATCGATATTTTAATATTTTTAAAAAATCTCGCAATAATTTTTCTAAACTGTTATAGAATAGTCTCAAAGTTTTGTAAAAGCTTATCATTAATGTCGTGGCGTTGAGTGAAAAAAATACGCTTTGCGTTATTCCAATGAATTCAAATATGTATATCCCAATATGTTTTAAAAATTTCCAAACGACTTTGTGGTAAAATTTGTAAATACTTCTTTCTACTTCAACTAAGTGGATAAAAAATGTAAAATTCAATTGGACCAAATCATTAAATTTTATTGTAACAGATTTTTTTGCACAAAATGAAGGATTACACCAATATTTGATTTTAATAAAGATATAATCAATATTATTTTGTAAAATGAATCTTTCCATTTTCTAGTTTTTAAATCGAATTGATTAACAAAATGCAATTTATCGACTTCCTTACTTTTTTCTCACTTTCTTTTTCTATTTTTTGATATTATCAGGACCTTCAAGTCTATTGGGTATGGGTCAGATATAACCTACAGTCTATCTTAACTGTTACTACGAATCAATGCCTACTAGTAGTCTTTCCGATATCAATTGAAGAACCAACAGATTGACAGTACCTATGTACCAGGTTCGATCGCTGACGCAGCAATTCGGCATTGAAATATTTGAAAAACTTGTTCCCATATTTATTTAGCCATACCCATATACAGGTCTGGTCGAAATAAACGTGCAAGTGGTGGAAATGTATACGCCCAGTTGAAGAATGCGAGCGCGGGCAAAGGAAAAAAAACACAGTTGCATTGGGCTACTGGGCAATAAATCTCAGCAGTTGACAAGTGGTTGATAAATTGCCCAGCAGTGCAGTGCAGTAATGCGGAATTTGGTGAGATTCAGGTAATTTTAATTTATTATAGGCACCTTCTATCAATCATTCACATTGCAATTGCGAAAGGGAGAAATAAGAGGGATATTTTGTTTGCTAATATTATCACAACATGGCATTTTCGAGACCTTTTGAAACGGAACAAAACGAAATTTACCACCAATATAATAAAATTGTTTGAGGACATAAATAATTAAAATATGTTGTTGGCCAAATGAACATATAATAGAACTTTTCTACACAATATATACAAATTATTATAATTTCTTACCTTTAGCAGAAAACTTTTTTAGGGACGCCTATGAAAGTTATTAAATTTTATTGCCAGGCGTTTTTTTGCATGTTCAACTGATTTCAGAAAGATTATACAATGCATTATTGCCTTATGCCAATTATACGTTATATCTCACTCATCCTCAAAACGTAGACATTCAATTAACTAAATTAGTCACAGTCACTAAAATTAGTCACAGTCACATCACCTATGGAATACAAATGAAAAATAATAAGTTCCAAACCGGTCTACGTCTGGTGGTTCTACTGACGAATTATTTTAGTTAGTTACTAGATATTCCTGGTGTAATTCAATGCAAAAACATATAAATATATGCAGGGTATTACAACATTCCATCGACAAAATTCTATAGTTAGTTCCTCGAGTTTCTAAAAGAAATAAAGATAAACGTCTCGGTAATAGGCAAAGACCCAGTAATTGAGATATCGAGAAAAATCGAGAAAATTACCCCTGGAGTCTGACTATGTCTATCATATGTTTTCTGGATCGCTGAATCCAAATTCGGGGTCCATTTAACCCCACCACGTCAGGATTTTTCATAACCTCAAAAAATAGGCCCAAAAATGTAATAAATCCTCTATCCATCGACCACTCAATCCCCATAACCCCATTGTTAGTGTGTGTGTTAAACTTTATGTAGTATGTAAGGTGTGTGCGTGTCTGCTAAAATTGCCATTACCCCAAAACCCCAGTACCCGGTGGTCAATGGATAGAGAATTTATTGTGTTTTTGCGCCTATTTTTTGAGGTTATGAAAAACCTTGACGTGATGGGGTTAAATGGACCCCGAATTTGGATTCAGCGACCCCGAAAACATGTGATAGACATAGTCAGACTGCAGGGGTAATTTTCTCGATTTTCTTTTGCGGAGCTGAGTTATTTGTTAACTAAAAAAAAAATTTTTTAGAAACTTAAATTACGTACCATTAAGATTATTAGGGGATTATTAGGAACTAGAATATTAACTTCATCAAGTATCTACTTTGCCAGTAATTTTCTTGTAAATCTAGCTCTTTTTCTGAGATACCTACCATAAAATACCCTACAATTTGATTCACTCTGTACAATTTTTAGGTGGAACATCGCGGGAAGGAAGTTTGCGCACGGGTCGCTGTTTTACTTTCTTATTACAATCATCCGTTTCCACCAGCGGCGTACAAAAAATAGCAAAAACAACAATTAGACCTGGGGCGGTGATCATTTCGCTCCGCCAATCCCAATTAGCAACAAATCTAACAGCGCAGCCTCGCTTTATTAATATAATTTGCTCCGTGCAACTGTTACGGCAACTCATGCCATTAGGGCGATTTGTTCTTGCTCGGCTTGTGCAAAACGGGCGCACGCATCAGCGACGGCGGCAACAGGTGCGCGACAGACCGTGGTGGATGGATGCACAGGAGATCGTTTGTTTCATCACCGTCGTCGCTATCTGTTACGTTATAGCGCGAATTTCGCCGGATCGGGGCATCGGTAACCGTTTGATTTACGGCTCCCCCGAGGAGTATGGGACGTTTCTGTTACGTAAGTTCCATCATCTGCGACGTTAAGTAATGGCTCGGTGAAAAAGTAGACGTGAGTCGTTGCAAAACTGATTGGATTTGTTTAGGATTTATCTTCATCGAGGAACGCTGTGGTCTCGGTATTGTAACGGCCGCGTTATGCAGCAGTAGGCCAGGAAATTACATTTGATTGCCTGACCAAACCTAGCACTTACTTTATACAGAGTGTTTCAGGCACGAAAATAAGCAACTTTTATTAAGCAACTCATGGTCTTTTATAATTACGTCTGAATTGAAAAAAAAAAATTACATGAAGGTTTAAACAAATTTAAAGCTGTCCCTGGTGCGGCAGCCAGCTTTACCTTTGATATCCAAGTTGCCGCGCGCCGCAGTGCGAAAGCACTGATGGCGATTTAAATTTTGTGCTCGAAAATGCTGAAATTTATTCAAATCTGGTTTAAAAGTAAAACAAAAATTAAACTAATAAACAAGTTACTTATCTACTCTACAAAAATTGTTCAAAGTTGTTTCCATGTGTTAATAAACACCACACATTCACTGAAAACCGTTGCGGGAACCGAGATCTCTGTACAACGTGAGGATTTGCATTATACCAATAGTGAACCTTGTGAAAATTTAGTATGCCGTCTCTAGTAAAACAATATTCATCCGTAAAAAGCACCTAGTGTGTAAAATTTGTTTTTTTTATACGCCGGCTATGTAATAATGCAATACGCAACGCACATGCACAAGATGCACAGGGTCGGCTTACCTCTATGATTAATTTTCTTAATTCATTTTCTGGAAAACAGAAGCATTTAGATCATCAGTAGTTTAATAAAAGTTGCTCAGATTCGTGACCTCTATCACCCTTTCCAAGAAACGCACTTATTTCAGAAAGTGGTTATTTATCCACCAAGGCTTGTAAGTATATTTTACAGGTGGAGAATACAGTTTGTAAGTGGAAGACCTAGATACCAGCCGAGATGCGAATAACATTTTTCATACTACTAGCAATATTACAATTTTCAGGAAAATTAATTTTAAACCTCTAACAACAAACGTCAAGTCAAAAAGAACATAAATAACAAGTCTTTTTAAGCCTATTTTTCGTTAAAATGTTAAAATAAAATTATTTTCTTCTTCTTCTTAATTTTTAGTTTTCCAGAAGAATAATGTTCGATTATAATAATATGTTCAATTTCAGTGGAAATCCTATCGCATAGCCTCCATGTTCGCCAGATATGAACCCATCTGATTTTCTAGAGTTATTTATTTTACTGGAATTGCACACGTATATCTGTTTGTTATTTGATATTCTTGTTCTGACAGACATAGTGAAAAAACATATTTTTTATTTTATACTCTTAAGATTCATTTTTAATAATCACATAAAAATTATCCCTAACTGAACTGTTGTAATGCTGCATGTCATTATTTTACCTTTGCAATCCTGTAACTCAAGAACAGATCATTTTCTTAAAAATGTCTAATAATTTAGGCTATACCATAAAATTCAAATTATTTTCACTTTTATCAATTAATCTAGTTAGACTAAAGAGTAAACAAAATATGTTGGTTTTGATGCAAAAACATTTGTTTTAACCCTAACATGCTGTAATTTCCACGTCGTAAATAATAATTGGACACAGGTTTAAGGCAAACTTGTAACATTTATGACGTTCTATATACATCTGAATATACAAGCTGTTACAAATTCGCTTCTCACTACAGGGATCTCGGAAATGGTAAGAGATACAATCTAGCTTAAATGGGGGCAAAGTTGCGTAATCAGGAGACCAACATTATGCCTCTAAAAAATCAAGGCTAACATGATTAGTTTTCGAAATATTTGAAAAAAAAAACGGAATTCTGGAAATCCGTTTTTGTTTCATTTCAGCCTTGTTTAAGGTTTATACGTAACGTTTCATCTCTCCAGGCCCATCATCTACTTCATTTTTTTAAATATGACCCTGGAAATTTCATTACATTTTTTGTTAGCCTTCATGACCCCCAATACTGTACTGCCTCAGCCCAAATCAGATTCAGACGTTTTGTCTCGAAAAATTAATCTTCAGTGTATTTGTTCCAAATTTATTTAAATTTTTTATTTAGATTTCTTTGTTTATTCAATTATCGTACACTGTAAGTGTCATTAGACCCTATCAAATCCATCTAGTTATGTAAAATATTACCTCCACGCATTAAAATAAAACATTAGAGTTTTACTTCTGTGTCCATAGTTATTTCTAGACTTCTCGAGTGCTCAAAATTCAAACAAATTCTGATCAATTTTTTTTCAGGATATTCATACAAATACGATAATATTACGCTGATCTTCATTATCAACCTTTGTCAAAACGAAAATGTTTTTAAACATTTACTGAAATTTTTTAAAGAATAATATTCAGTTGGCGTTTTGGTTGTTCATATACATTTTTAAGAATTTGTAATAATAAAAATAAAATTGTAATAATGTTTTATTTTGACAAAACTTATTGAGTTATCAAGTGATGGTAATAGTTAATAATAATAAATGTTTTGTTGTAAAGCGTGGTGGTAATAGTTTAAATAACGACACTTACAGTGTACGATCATTTAATACGAAAGAAATCTAAATAAAAAAGTTAGATAAATTTAGAACGAATGCACTGAACATGAATCTGGTTCGGGCTGAGACAGTACAATATTGGAGGTCAGAAGGCTTGCAAAACATATAATAAAATTTCCAGGGTCGTATTTAAAAAAATGAAGTTGATGATGGTCCTGGAAAGACGAAACGTTACATATAAAAATTGATTATGCCATTCTATAGAGGGCAAAAAGTCGCCATGATAAGGTGTTCTTCTTTTTCAATATCACCTAAAACAAGGTTGAAATGAAACAAAAACGGATTTCTAAGATTTCGTTTTTTTTTTCAAATATTTCGAAAACTACCCATGTTAGCCTTGTTTCTTTAGAGGCATAATGTTGGTCCCCTGATTATGCAACTTAGCCCTCATTTAAGCTACTTCGTATCTCTTACCGTTTCCGAGATCCCTGTAGTGCAGTGAGAAGCGGATATGTAGGCAACAGTCTGTATTTACAATTACTGTGAACCACCCTGTATATTTACATTTTTAGGAATATCTCAAAATTATAGTCCTTTTGGTTTAATACCAATTATTTTAGACAAAGCGCAGGTATATGTATATTTTACATATCTTCTTATTTTTTAATATTGCCTTCACAGATATTCAAGAACTGTTCTAACATTATCGAAGAATTTATGATATTAAAATAATAATTACTCAACGTACTCTATCAATGACTAATTTAATATTTTCTCATCCAGATATCCATTGCGCGATTAAGGTTGTTAGAGACGGAAATGAACTGAGGAAAGTGAGCTAAAAACCAATTGTCAGTCAATTCCACTTTCTACACGATCGATCTATCAAAATTTTATGGTACACGTCCAATATTATTAGTACAAATGACTTTCATTTTAACCGATTTCTTTATTAATGATTTATTACATTATCCGCTGTTTAATAATGGTTTCAGCCATACCGTTTTGATTTTCAACGAATATTAAATTAGAAACGAAAATTTGAATACAAGTTGGTAGAAAGAGTAGTGAAATTCTGTCTCAGTATGCAGGTATAGGATAATCTATGACTTTATGACTATTATTTTTCCATAGAAATTTGTCAGTTAACATTAAAGTAATACAATAAAGCAAAACAAACATATTTAACATCTCTTGCGCGGGAGAGGGGGCGACCTATTATTATTCAGCATACAGCAGGAAATTGAACATGGGTGTAGAAATAAATGGCCTAAAATTATAAATTTAAGAAAAATTATCCTGTATCTTCTGAATCGAGGTCAGTTACGTACAAAGTAGGCGCGAATGGCATGCTTCCAGTTACGTTTATAGCCATAACCACCATATCATTCGCACATAATTCCCGATGTTTACCACAACGATACCGGAAGCAAGAACTGTTACTGTATGTGGGAACTTCCAGTAGGTAACCCACCTAAACAAAAGAATGGCGATGTCCATAGCGCAAACCGCGTAATTACACATTCTTCGCCTGGCTGTGAGTCAAAGGAATGTGTGTCAGTGGTCCAAGATTAACATATGCGGGAGAAGGCAGATGGGAACCGAATCTGAGTCGTAAATTTAAAAAATAGAAAAAATATTATAATTGGGCACTTGCTCATCGGAATCTATTATTACATTGTAACCTTTAAAGTGATTCATCACCTTCAATCACTACTGAAAGAGATATTTACAAAAATTTAAAACAGAAAAATTCGATTTTTTAAAAGGTTTTTAAACCTGTAGAAATTTTCCTTTTAGAAATAATATATCATTAATAATATCATCTATAAAGATGAAAAATGGAAGTAGCCCCAAATTAGATCCTTCGAAGACACCAAAGTGAGTATTTATGTATAAAAGTATAAATCTGATATTGAAAAATTTGATCATTATTTTCTAAAAAAATATATGGCGGTCCAATTTTGCACGAAACACAAATAATAAATCGACAAAATAACTAACAAGTTTAAAATGACTGCATGGCAGTCTGAATGAAGACAGCATTTCAAATTAAAAACTGATATATCCACTTAAGCGGTTCTATTATATAACCCGCGTACATTTCGATTATGCCCTACAATTTAATACAGTCTCTAACATTAATAACGTATTATGTAACAATTAGAACATATAGCGGGCGGTCAGATCGCAGTAGGTTGCGCAACGCGCAGAATACTTGATTAAACGAAGTCCTAAATCATGAGTGGGTCACCGCGACTCATTTGTTCCGTTTATTAGTAAGTCTGTTACTTTAACGATTCAAAGTTTAGAGGTACTTTGATATTAACCAACAAGGAAAAGAATATATCCGGAAAAAGTCATAAATCTTCACCACGTTCCACCATCGTCCACATTATGTGTAGCCGTTTTAATTTTATAACAATAATAGCTATTTTTTGAACGATTAATGCAAAATTAACTAATTTAGCATATGAATGAAACGTGGCAAACAGCATAGCGCATTATGGTCCTAACTGTAAACAATAGCTGTATCGTGTATGAACAGACAATCGCAACAAACATAGCGAATCTAGCTAGCCTATAGCGCTTTTTGTGGTACTATTAGCAACCACAACAATAATGGTTATTTTTACTACATATATGTATATGGGGGATACAACAAATAGGTACAGCAGCATATCGCTGAGTGTGATCGTAGTATTGCCTGCTTTAACATGTATAGTGAACATAACGCTTTATATTGTCCTAACTGAAACAATAGTAGCTATTTTAACGTTACATATCTCAGAGCACAACAAACCCAATGTTCTGTATTGTCGTAATATTTTGTTATAGTTGTTATTTTTAACGTGTATAGCTATCGAGCGAACATAGCTAACACAATGTTTGTGTGGCCCGAACATAAGAAAATAGTGGATATTATTAACACACATAGCACAGCGAACACATTTATCATAGCTCTCTATGTGGTCGTAATATTGACTATTTTTAAAGTATGAAGCGAACACAGTTCGCACAGCACTCTCCGTGGCCCTAACATAAAGCAATAGTGTCTATTTTTAATACACACAGAGAGTACAGTTAACAAAGATAACGTTTTGTATGAGCTATAAGCGCTATAATATTAGCTATTATTAACGTTTATAACGAACATAGCGAACATTGCTAAGGTAACGCTTTGTGTGCGCTACAATTCTTACTTTTAATGCACAGCAAAGTTACCGTAGCGCTTTGTATAGTTGTAATATCGGTTTTTTAGAAGTGTATAACGAATGTAGCGAATATAGCTAATATAGCGCTTTACGTAATCCTAACATAAAACATAAAGCCTTCCTTAACACACACACACACACACACACACACACACAACATAGTGCATAGTAGTTGTTCTGGTCATTTTTAACGTGTATAGCGAACATAGCGAAGATAATGTTTTGTATGTGCTATAAGTGTTATTTCGAATGCACCCGGCGAGAACAGCAAACAGCTACATAGCGCTTTGAATGATCGAAATATTCGTTGCTTACGTACATAGCGCACGTAGCTAGCACAGCGCTTTGTGCGCTCCTAACGTAAAACAATAATTTTTATCACACAACTAACATAGTGTTCTGTGTAGTAGCAATGTTGGCTAAATTTAACGTGCATAGTGAACATAACGAACATAGCTAAGACAATGTTTTGTGGGTTTATAAGCGCTATTTTTGATACACCTAGCATAGCTAACATAGCGCTCTGTGTAGTCGTAATATGACATGTTTATAACGTGTATTGGGAGTATCAAACATATTTAACACAGCGCTGTAAAAATTTTAAGTAAAATGTAATAACGTAGAAATTCTTTATACAAATATTTTTAACGTCACGTAAGTTAAAGTAAAATTACTTTATGCAGTAAAGTAACAAATCAAATTAACTTATGGCGTCAAAATAACCAATGATCTTGTGTGTAATTTTACACAAAATTTTTATGAGTAATTTACTTGTATTTAACTGGTAAAATATTGGTTTCGCAGACCTTTTAATGAGCCACGATACACGAAAACGATGAGAAGACTATTAAAAACCAATTTTCTCCAGTCTCATTGCGGGCCTAACGAAGCACGTCCGTTCGCCTCATGCAATCCTCTTATCTTCATTCAATTTTTTTTCCCTGCAAAAACGGAATATGGTCGCGCGCTTACGCAAGGCCGCTATCGCATCCTTTCACTGCGTATTGGAACCGGACCCCTAATCCATTGTTTTCGCGGGCATAATCAGAGGAAGGGAACGATATCATCTTTGGAAAGTATGTGGGATGCCCTTCTAACAATATCTGCAGCTGAGGCTTGCTCAAACGGTTGTTATCTCACAAGAAAACATACATTTTTTTGTAACTAACAATGATGATGACAACGATAGTTGTTGGAATATTTTTAATAATATACCGGGGTTTGCGATGTCTCCGATAAGGCTATTGTTACAATGCTCGAAAAATACGAAAGAAAATGACCTTTTACGACGTTTGTCAATTGTTATTATTCCCTTAAGTTGACTTTCAAATAAATTCAAGGCTTTAAAACGTTAATTGTTCGAAAAAATAAAAAAAAACTAAATACATGGGATCCATTCAATGTTTATGTTTTTGGAAATTGTAGTAAAATTAAACAATACATTTTTGTTACAATTTAGTATTTCAATTGATCCTTTGGCCATTTTTTTAAATCTGAATACGATTTTTGTTTCCATACAGAGCTAGTTTTTCACAATTTAACAGTTTTTTTTCCAAAGAATCAATAGCAAATTTTGATTGGATTATATTTTGATATTTTGAGGTGTTGAATCCAAATTCAGAGCAAGAATTACTCCATCACTCTTGATTTTAAAAAAAAACAGCCCTTAATTAAGTACAGAAAATAAGGAATATTCTATTTTTTAATAATAATGATAATAATGCATTTATTGCCCAACAGAACAAATGTTCTAATTACAGACCAAAAAAGTATAGACATTCAAAATATAAAAAATCATAATTCTAAATAAATACACATAGATATATAGACTACAAAATACGTTCCAGTTTCTACAATATCAGTAAATTAAAAAATTCAGTTGCTAGAGATAACAAATTATCTATGGTACAGTGGTTTATATCACACTGCATAGATATTAAATTATAATTATTTACCATGACATAGATGGGAGATTTAAAAATTATGTTGGCTTTAGCATTCCCACAATAGAACATGCAATCAGCACGAGTCCCATGTCTTCGAACTCGTATATTGAAGGAACCCAGTAGATAATTATGCTGAGTCAACACTAGCATGAAAAAGTTTAAATAAGAAAGATAAACTATTGAGTATTCTTCTAGTCTGCAAAGACTGCATTTTGAAATTGATCTAACAGCAGCCTATGTTCATATCCTCTATTTGGATAATCAACCATCAATTTGAAAGCTTAAAAATTTAAGGAAACGACGTTGAACTTTTTTAAGCTTATTAGTATGTATCTGGTAGTAGGATACCATATAAGACTGCAGTATTCTAATTTAGAACGAACTAATGAGTAAAACAGACATTTCAATGTAGTACACAGTCTACAGCCCATTCAACAAAGCTGAAAAAATGTACAAATAGTATTGGAGAAAATAAAGTACTCGAAAACCAATAGAAAGTTTGCGGCGCTCTTAAGATTCCAACCATGATTCTTGGACAGTAAAAGGGATTCACAAAATATTCCTGTTTCTTATGCCTATGAAACAGTACAATATAGAAACAATTGCTATCAATACAAACTAGGGCCAAAAGGAACAGATTTCCATCCAGGGTTAAAAAAGGTATCCGCGAACTCTTATTTGAGCTTCAAATGTTCTGCTTCCACCTCTCCATGCCAAACTTGGTCTCATGAAACAATTCGTTAAAGTTTTGGACAAAGATGGCGACTATTTTGGATATTGATGCTAAACTGAAAGAACGTATTTTCGATAGTATTCAAATCCGTACCGTGTCCAGAGACGAAAAATTAATCACAAAAATGAATGATACTGAAAGAGCAGCATGGCTAAGTGTCAAAACGAAAAAGGAGTAAAAGGAACATCATTTCTTATCTGGAAACGATCTTCGAATACCCTCATCTTTCTGCGAGCATCAAATGGCTGAAGTTCTATCTTTCTCTGGGAAGGAATTTCCCAGAATTTAGGGTTATTTTGCAAGGTATATAAATACTAAAGTCTTCTCTTTTTACAATTGTTCCAAATCCTATACCCCTAGAGTGCGACTTTCCGTATTTAAGGGTGTTTTTTCGGCAATTAAACAAAACTGGAAGTGTTCTGCAGTCATTTTCAGTCGGTTTTTAGAAATGCTGATCCCCCAAACCAAAATTTTCCATATTAAAGGCGGTTTTTTACGATTTAAACAAAATTGAGGGTGATGGAGCAAAAATTTGTGTAATGGAGAGTCGTTAAAATATCATGAGGCAGATAAAAGCTTTAACGAAACTAAATCTTTAGATAAACACGTATTGGCACGGAATAAATTTTCTTTCTGAAAGGATATCTTCAGTATCTCAGTACACACTCATAATATCTACGTAATAAAATACCTAGCTTACTACGTCGAGCTCATATCCATTTTCTACCGATTACATCACACGCCAGATCTTGCTAAATCGGAATATCTAATATTTATAGAAAGCCCGCGATAGGACAACAATTATCTGTCTGTTATATCAGCGAAATTTATGTGGATAATTCTAACATGTTTCCTTGTGGGTTTTGAGAGAATATCGGCAGCGTTAAGAAATGCCAGGGCTGTAGCGTTTCGGTATTTTTAGAGAAATTATTAGTTATGCAAATGCGATTTGCAAATCGTAACAAGCCACTGTGGTAAAAAAATGTATTTATGAGGTAACCCGTTGGTAGAGAAGTGAAATTCGATTTGATGACAAACAGGAAAAATCTAGTCAAATGGGTAGGTATATGTATGAGAAAGTTTAATATAAATTTGGTACGTCAGGTTTTCGAGACATCCTAACCTAAAAGTGCGAAAAACGCTAGATTTGAGATTAAACTACACAGTGTTTTATGCATGTATAAATTGAAATTGACCAAAAATTCTGTAGAAGAATAATAAATTATTCCAAAATTTTACACCAGCGCTATGTAAAAACTTAATGAGATCTCCACCCATATTGCCATTTTTGTATCCTGCAGTCATTAAATACAACGATAACAAGTAAATGTTAATGCATTTATATTAACAGGATGCATATAGGTTTTTCATAAAAAAAAGTAATTATGACATTAGGCCACTTAATCCATTTGAATCAAGGTTGCACTAAATCTAAAAGTACCATTAAAACTCGATCAGCTTAAGGCAGACACGAAATATACTTGACAAAAAACTTGTTTTTATATAAAAAAAATAATATTTAAGCAATACATACCTCTTTACAAGTTTATTTGGCTTAAACGATAATCTGATTCTTCTCATTAAATCCTATCTTTCTAAACGTGAACTATATGTTTCATACAACGGATGCAAATCTGAAATTTTATAACGACATCTGGAGTACCCCAAGGGTCAAATTTAGGGCCACTTCTTTTTATTTTATTTATTAATGATTTATCTCTGTTTTTAAAATCTAATCATCTATTTTTTGCCGACGACTTGAAGCTATTTCTCAGAGTATCTAATTTGGAAGATTGTTTAATACTGCAAGAGCAGGTACATCTTGTAAGTAGATGGGTGTAATAATAATCTATATTAACGTAGGTAAGTGTAAGGTCTGCCCATTTACATCCAAAAAAGAACCGTTAATATTTAGCTACACTCTTGAAAATGCGTTACTAGCACGTTGCGACAATGTTAAGGATTTAGGTGTAATATATGACAATAGACTATCCTTCACTGATCATATCAATGTAATTATAAATGCGGCTAATAGAGCTTTGAGTTTTATAGTCAGAAATTCAAGTTCTTTTAGTAACGTTACTGCAGTGAAATGTTTTACTCATTAGTTCGTTCTAAATTAGAATACTGCAGCCTTATATGGCACCTTTACTACCAGATACATACTAACAAGCTTGAAAAAGTTCAACGTCGTTTTCTTACATTTTTAAGCTTTCGAATTGATGGTTATTATCCAAATAGAGGATATGAACATAGGCTGCTGTTAGATCGATTCAAAATGCAGTCTTTGCAGACTAGAAGAATACTCAATAGTTTATCTTTCCTATTTAAACTTTTTCATGCCAATGTTGACTCAGCATATCTACTGGGTTCTTTCAATATACGAGTTCCTAGACATGGATCTCGTGCTGATTGCATGTTCTATTGTGGGAATGCTAAAACCAACATACTTCTTAAATCTCCCATCTATGTCATGGCAAATAATTATAATTTAATATCTATGCAGTTTGATATAAACCACTGTACCATAAATAATTTGTTATCTATAGCAACAGAATTTTTTAATTTGATAAATTTTAACTGATCTTGTAGAAACTGGACGTATTTTGTAGTTTATATATCTATTTGTGATTATTCAGAACTATGATTTTTTATATTTTTAATGTTTATACTTGAATATCTATACTTTTTGTCCTGTAATTGGAACATTTGTTCTGTTGGACAATAAATGCATTATTACTATTATTATTATTTACAAGCAAATTCTTATTTTCACAAAAATAGTGCTTTAGACAGGCTTTCTGTGTATCAGGCGTGGTTAGACTGTGTTCGGATCGTATTTAAACTGTGCCGAGACTGAATTGAGACCGTGCAAGTATCGTCTCACCATTCCAGTAAATAAGAACCTTGTAAAAGAATTTGCTATTATTTTCTAAAATTAAAAAACAAAAAACTTTTGGTGTCTATAAATTTTGAATTCTATGCGAAAATTACAAGAATTATTTATATTACACCCTGTATTTTTTATAAATAAAGATGTCCTTCCATAGACCTGGAAATAAAATCGCTCCTAGTACCCGGCACCCGCAGCAGAATCTCTGTAGGTGTTCAAGCACTTAAATCTATTTAAATCAAGGTGGCAGAGAAAATAAATATTCATTTCCATGGATACTTATTAAATTAAACTTAATTAAACCAATATTAAACCTAAAAGTGTCATTAAAAATGAATCAGTTTAAGGTAGACAAGAAATATAACTGTCCAAAAAAATTCCTCACAGTAACATTTAAGCACTAAAAATTCTTTCTAATTTTAATTTTTTTTAAATATACTATGCTCGGATCGTACTGAGACTGTGCTATGACCGTACTGAGACTGAGGAGCTATTATATCATCATTTCATTAAATGGAAACGTAGTTCATCGTTTTGTATCTAAATTTTTGGCAACCGCCAAAAAGAAGGTACAGAGTATTTCCATTAAAAAAATAATAATAAAACACTAAAGATTTATTCATAAGCAAGTTTTAGTTTTATAAAATGTTGTCTGTGCATCGGCCGTGCATAGACTGTGCTCAGGTCGTTCTGTGACTGTGCAACTTCCATATCATCACTTTAATAAGCGGCAACATAACAGAAGGATCTGCCATAATTTTATTTCTTAATTTTAACAATTTTTCAATATACAGCTTTTATTAAGCGAACTGATGGTCTAAATGCAGTTTTCCAGAAAGTTTATTAAGAAAATTAACCATAAATGTAAGCCGACCCTGTGCATTTTGTGCACGTGCGTTGTGTGTTGCAGTATTACTTAGTAGGCGTATAAAATGTTTTCTGATCAAGAATTGGCAGATATGGTGTTAATGTACGGAAAATGTCAGTACAATTTAAATGAGACTTGCCCTTTGCATGCGTTCGTTACCATAACAGACGAAAGCTTAAACAGAAGAATAGTGCAAAAGGCAGTTCAAAGGTTACAGATACCAAGAATGTCCACCTCACATATGAAGGCCGCAACGTGTTTTCGACAACAAAGAAAACATCATAAACCTGGTTGAGGAAGATCCGAGGCGCAGTACTCGCGACATTTGCAGAGAAGTGGGTATTGTACAGAGAGAGAGATTGTACTCAGTTCCAGCCATGGTTTTCAGTGAATGTGTGGTGTGGTGTTTTTGGTGACAAAATTTTGACTAATTGAAAGCATGTTTATTAGCACAAGGACACAAATTTGAACAATTTTCGTCTATTCGTCTATTGATTCGTTTATTCGTTTAATTGTTGTGTTACTTTTAAACGAGATTTGAATAAATTTCAGCATTTTCGACAACATTTGAACCGTCAAAATCGCCTTGAACGCTTTCGCACTGCGACGCGCGGCAGCTTCGATATCAAAGGTATAACTAGCTACCGCACCAGGGACGGCTTTAAGTTTGTGTAAACTTTCATATGAAATAACTAAAATAAAAGTTGCTTATTTTCGTAATCTCTATCGTCCTTTTCAAGGCAGACGCACTTATTTCAAGAAACATCCTGTAGATAACGTTATCCTACTTGACACATTGGCGACACAGACAAACATAAATGACAACCGGTTTCTCTATGTTTTGCTAACAGATTCATTTTGTTTACGATCTCTAATAAAGTTATCTAAATATTTTATGAATAAATGCAATAAAGTGTCGCTCATTACTGCATAGGTCGATGGTTAAAGGACATAAAATACTAAAACATCAACCCCTCTTCCTCACAATTATTTAGCCTGCCTTTGTGATAATGATATAATGACGAATAGACAAATGATACAAATCAGTACATATATTAGAAATGTTAAATCGATTTGATATTCAACTGTCCCGGATCCGTGACCTTCGTTGGGACGCTACGCGTAAACAAAAACACACATAACCAGGCGCTAATAGGTCTAGGAAGTCGCGCGCCAGCACCGTTAGCCGACTACTAGATGTGTTATGTGTGTTCCTCTGCTCGCCAGTGTAGGTCAGAAGTTAGCGGTATCGAGAGAGACGAGATGCGGCGTATGTACCTGGTGTCGGTAGGTCGATCGGAGCCCCGGGCCCCAAGATGCGTTGCACAGGCGACTGTCGCGTCGCTCGCGACGTTGTCACGTCTAGTTATATACCGGGTGTTCCCGGTAAGTGGGCGCAAGGGACTGCATTGAGAAAAATTTCGAAAAAAAACGCAATATTTTGTGTTAAATAAATATGGGAACAAGTTTTTCATATATTTCAAGGCCGAGTTGCTGCTTCAGCGACCTGGACATCGGAAAGACTATACCTGAGCACGTTATATAATAATAATAATAATAATGCTTTATTGCCCAACAGATTCCCATTTACAGGGCAATTTACAAAATAATACAACTAAGTAAACATAAACAAAGACCATCAGAAAAAAGAGAAGAAAAGGGAAAAAAATGCAAAACACATAAGCAGACATATGCCTATAGAAGTGCGTTTGCATTACAGTATTACATATTTACATACAGAAGACATAGTATTCATCGCCTTACGGCATTCAATAACGTATGTAATGGACAAAAAAATATATCACAAGAGTTACACANCTTTGCAGAATAATACTCAATAGTTTATCTTTCCTATCTAAAATTTTTCATGCCAGAGTTGACTCAGCATATCTACTGGGTTCCTTCAATATACGAGTTCCTAGACATGGGTCTCGTGCTGATTCCATGTTCTATTGTGGGAATGCTAAAACCAACATACTTCTTAAATCTCCCATCTATGTCATGGCAAATAATTATAATTTAATATCTATGCAGTTTGATATAAACCACTGTACCATAAATAATTTGTTATCTATAGCAACAGAATTTTTTAATTTGATAAATTTTAACTGATCTTGTAGAAACTGGACGTATTTTGTAGTTTATATATCTATTTGTGATTATTCAGAACTATGATTTTTTATATTTTTAATGTTTATACTTGAATATCTATACTTTTTGTCCTGTAATTGGAACATTTGTTCTGTTGGACAATAAATGCATTATTACTATTATTATTATTTACAAGCAAATTCTTATTTTCACAAAAATAGTGCTTTAGACAGGCTTTCTGTGTATCAGGCGTGGTTAGACTGTGTTCGGATCGTATTTAAACTGTGCCGAGACTGAATTGAGACCGTGCAAGTATCGTCTCACCATTCCAGTAAATAAGAACCTTGTAAAAGAATTTGCTATTATTTTCTAAAATTAAAAAACAAAAAACTTTTGGTGTCTATAAATTTTGAATTCTATGCGAAAATTACAAGAATTATTTATATTACACCCTGTATTTTTTATAAATAAAGACGTCCTTCCATAGACCTGGAAATAAAATCGCTCCTAGTACTCGGCACCCGCAGCAGAATCTCTGTAGGTGTTCAAGCACTTAAATCTATTTAAATCAAGGTGGCAGAGAAAATAAATATTCATGTCCATGGATACTTATTAAATTAAACTTAATTAAACCAATATTAAACCTAAAAGTGTCATTAAAAATGAATCAGTTTAAGGTAGACAAGAAATATAACTGTCCAAAAAAATTCCTCACAGTAACATTTAAGCACTAAAAATTCTTTATACGCTAATTTTAATTTTTTTAAAATATACTATGCTCGGATCGTACTGAGACTGTGCTATGACCGTACTGAGACTGAGGAGCTATTATATCATCATTTCATTAAATGGAAACGTAGTTCATCGTTTTGTATCTAAATTTTTGGCAACCGCCAAAAAGAAGGTACAGAGTATTTCCATTAAAAAAATAATAATAAAACACTAAAGATTTATTCATAAGCAAGTTTTAGTTTTATAAAAAGTTGTATGTGCATCGGCCGTGCATAGACCGTGCTCAGGCCGTTCTGTGACTGTGCAACTTCCATATTATCACTTTAATAAGCGGCAACATAACAGAAGGATCTGCCATAATTTTATTTCTTAATTTTAACCATTTTTCAATATACAGCTTTTATTAAGCAAACTGATGGTCTAAATGCAGTTTTCCAGAAAGTTTATTAAGAAAATTAACTATAAATGTAAGCCGACCCTGTGCACGTGCGTTGTGTGTTGCAGTATTACTTAGTAGGCGTATAAAATGTTTTCTGATCAAAAACTGGCAGATATGGTGTTAATGTACGGAGAATGTCAGTACAATTTAAATGAGACTTGCCCTTTGTATGCTGTTCGTTACCATAACAGACGACAGCTTAAACAGAAGAATAGTGCAAAAGGCAGTTCAAAGGTTACGGATACCAAGAATGTCCACCTGTCATATGAAGGCCGCAACGTGTTTTCGACAACGAAGAAAACATCATAAACCTGATTTGCAAAGAAGTGGGTATTGTACAGAGATCTCAGTTCCAGCCATGGTTTTCAATGAATTGTGTTGTTTTTGGTGACAGAATTTTGACTAATTGGAAGCATGTTTATTAGCACAAGGACACAAATTTGAACAATTTTTGTAGAGCATATCGTCTATTGATTCGTTTATTCGTTTAATTGTTGTGTTACTTTTAAACGAGATTTGAATAAATTTCAGCATTTTCTACAACATTTGAACCGTCAAAATCGCCTTGAACGCTTTTGCACTGCGGCGCGCGGCAGCATCGATATCAAAGGTATAACTGGCTACCGCACCAGGGACGGCTTTAAGTTTGTTTAAACTTTCGTATGAAATAACTGAAATAAAAGTTGCTTATTTTCGTAATCTCTATCGTCCTTTTCAAGGCAGACGCACTTATTTCAAGAAACACCCTGTAGATAACGTTATCCTACTTGACACATTGGCGACACAGACAAACATAAATGACAACCGGTTTCTCTATGTTTTGCTAACAGATTCATTTTGTTTACGATCTCTAATAAAGTTATCTAAATATTTTATGAATAAATGCAATAAAGTGTCGCTCATTACTGCATAGGTCGATGGTTAAAGGACATAAAATACTAAAACATCAACCCCTCTTCCTCACAATTATTTAGCCTGCCTTTGTGATAATGATATAATGACGAATAGACAAATGATACAAATCAGTACATATATTAGAAATGTTAAATCGATTTGATATTCAACTGTCCCGGATCCGTGACCTTCGTTGGGACGCTACGCGTAAACAAAAACACACATAACCAGGCGCTAATAGGTCTAGGAAGTCGCGCGCCAGCACCGTTAGCCGACTACTAGATGTGTTATGTGTGTTCCTCTGCTCGCCAGTGTAGGTCAGAAGTTAGCGGTATCGAGAGAGACGAGATGCGGCGTATGTACCTGGTGTCGGTAGGTCGATCGGAGCCCCGGGCCCCAAGATGCGTTGCACAGGCGACTGTCGCGTCGCTCGCGACGTTGTCACGTCTAGTTATATACCGGGTGTTCCCGGTAAGTGGGCGCAAGGGACTGCATTGAGGAAAATTTCGAAAAAAACGCAATATTTTGTGTTAAATAAATATGGGAACAAGTTTTTCATATATTTCAAGGCCGAGTTGCTGCTTCAGCGACCTGGACATCGGAAAGACTATACCTGAGCACGTTATATAATAATAATAATAATAATGCTTTATTGCCCAACAGATTCCCATTTACAGGGCAATTTACAAAATAATACAACTAAGTAAACATAAACAAAGACCATCAGAAAAAAGAGAAGAAAAGGGAAAAAAATGCAAAACACATAAGCAGACATATGCCTATAGAAGTGCGTTTGCATTACAGTATTACATATTTACATACAGAAGACATAGTATTCATCGCCTTACGGCATTCAATAACGTATGTAATGGACAAAAAAATATATCACAAGAGTTACACAAACGATTAAAATTATCACACATGACATAAACTGGCGATTTATATAAGATGTTAGTATTTGGCGTTGCAAGTCTAAACGTATTAGTATTTCTTAGATTTATTCTAGGCACGGAAAAATTAATAGCAGCAAGCAAATCAGCACAGTCAATGGTGTTGTGCAGTAGCTTATACAAAAATGTGATTGACATGCGAATTCTACGAGAATCTAGAGTATCAACGCCAAATCTACTTGTTAACAT
>NW_019416515.1:491212-501652 GCF_000390285.2 Anoplophora glabripennis
TTAAAAAATTGAGCCATATCGTAACTGAAGCCAAAATTTGCCAGTTTACGGAGAAGTGTCTTATGTCCAATCTTGTCAAAGGCCTTTGAGAAATCTGCATAAATCACATCCACTTGTCCCCTATTATCTAATATACCTGTAATGTACTGTGTTATTATAGCCAAGTTTGTGGTAGTTGATCTGCCCTTTACAAAACCATGCTGATATGGAGAAATTAAATTACAGACCGACGGATATAGACGGTTATATAAAACTATCTCAAAAACCTTGGAGAAGTCTGAAATTATAGATATGGGCCTATAATTTATAATATATACTATAGATATAAAATCTATATTATCAAATGTTAAAATGTTAGTGCATAGAAAAAATAATAGACGTTTAGTAACAATATTATGTTTAGAATAAATTTTCAGGTATTCTGCCAAATAATTGACTAATATTAGATCAGGTTAGCTAGCTCACGCTAGGTTTAGCTTAATTAAATAATATTTGGTACGTGTAATATAAAAATGAGAAAAAAAACTTAAAAGTACATCCTTGAAATGTTTATTATACACAACTGAGATTATTTACTTTGCAAATTTATATTAAAATACTGATCATTTAATTAAAACCCATATAAATTTCCATAAAAAATTTATTAAACATAGAACAGTGTTAATTATGTCATTAAAATGAGTCACATTAGGTGACACTTAAATAGCTCGAAAAAAGTGGTCCAGGAACTTTTTACATATATTATAGTGGGTTATTGTATAACAGCTTCCACATACAGATTTTTTCTAATTCTAATAAAACTGTTCCTAGGAGTTATGTTCTGTAGGTACTTTGTTGGACTAAGATTAGGAGAATGAGCAGGCCACAGCGAAATTAACGATAACAGAACCTTCCACAAAAAAAAAATAGTATCATAATATCAACACATAATTTTACACAAATATAATGTTTGCCCTGTCAATCCGAGAGCGATTTTTGGTTGATGCGAGTTACATCTTCATTTCCTTCTTTGCAATTATGCAATATTTGACATTTTCGTAATTGATTTAATTAAAAACCGCTCGTTATCTAATACAGTCATCTTCTAATCATTACCGGCAAAACCATAACTTATTTTTTTAACTACACGTAGTATGTAAGTTCGGCCAAATATCCCATAAACTGTTGCCTGACATTAAAAGTGGCCTCCGGAAACTTTCTATGAAGACGGGGCAACGCGGCTCGTAGCTCATCTTCTCGCGATCCGCGGTCTGACGCCAGTACAGGAAAGGTGGGCGTAAAACATCCTTATCCCACTGACACAGTAACTAATGGTAATGGTGTCTCCTTGGAGCTCAGCGGAGATGATTTTATCACTTGTTGCGCGGTGGCGTATGTTTAACGGGTCTTTTAATAGCTACGTAGGAATCCCGAGGTATCATAATACACTGACGAAAAAAATTGTTAAAAAAAAGCATCTAATCTTGTCAGTGTTATTTAATATGAATCAGGAAAAATTCCTTTGGAAAAAATAGCAATTTAAATACCTACATATCTATTTGCAAATTTTGATGAAATATTTCTATTTTTTTTTGTTAGTAATGCATTTTTTTGTTTCAGGTGAGGTTCACTATTTAATAAAAAAAAAACTGTAAGTATAGTACATACATATCGAATACAGAATTCGGAAAAGCTTCGTTTATGGTGGTTTTTATGGTATAGGACGATGATAAGATAATTCCAGCGACACAAAAAAAAATCCAAAGCCAAGAGAACCACATATCATTGCCGAAGGAATTCGATTTCCTGGACACGAACTTGTTTTCGGAAAAAGTCTCAGAAAAACCACTATTTGGGTAAAATCTGGCCCAAATATCGGTCGAAACTAATTTCCTAATTTTCGTAGTATTTTGAGGCGCTAAACAAAATACCATTAGTAAAATTTACCCATGACTTCGATTTTTCTCAGAAAATCCACTATTTGGTTGAAAACTGGCCCAAATATGGGTTAAAACTGATTTTTTCCCAAATTTTGTCCAAATATATCAATTTCGTAGTATTTTGAAGCTCTGTGATACACTGCCGTTAGTAAAATTTACCTCTGACCTCGATATTTCTCAGAAAATTCAAAATGAGTGCTTATTTACATATCTGAAAATTAAAAAGTGATTACTACTAATTTATTAACATCATCTTTAATATATTCTTTATGTCGTCAACAAAAAAATGATATATTAAGGAATCAGTGTTAAATTTGTTTTTAATTTAGTTGTAATAAAAATCATGCACAATTGTTTTCGAAATACCTAATATACTAAATCCTACAAATATATGTGTAACCTGAGGAGTTATTTCTTTATCTTCCTATCTTTCGTTATGACCAGTATCATAACGAGTTTGGATTTCACAAGAGTTTACTATTTAATTCTCGAAAGGGAGTAATTATCATTACCTTTTAATTAATACGTGGGAAATATTGTATGTTCAGAGAATGAATTTCAGGCACTTACCCTTTATTGCTTACGTAGAATGTAATCCAGTGGCTGGCTATACAGGGTGACACTGAAGTTGGAAGAAAACGAAAAAAGAAACACCAAAACTTCCAGGGGTTTTAATAACAATAAACAAAACAAAAAAACAAAATGACAACACAACGGCTCGAACAACATTATTAATTAATTCATTGTCACGCGACAGCGTATCGAGATTCAAGGGATGCGCGCTTCATAGCAAAATTTGGAAAAACTTTCTCCATTATTAAATTTATTTAATTAACCTGAGACTCTAAAGTTAATTAGACTGCTCAATCTGAAACTCAAGGAAGAACTGCTTTTCTTGCAGATCTTTATCGAATTCGACACTTCGCTTTGACACGCCCATTTCTTGGGTCCAGAAGTTTCGGTTCTTATCTTATTGGCGGGGACCTGAATATCGGGACGCTTGGTATAACTATACTAGGTTAATAATTACCTAATTGACTGGACTTACATTTATATAAATAATTATGTGACTTACAAGTAACCCTAGCCTTCCTCTAGCGACTCCGTGTAGCAAATACGGGACGGATTAGTCGATCTCATTTAATCTACTCTTATAGCTTGGAAAATCCGTAAAAAATCCGTTAAAAAGCAGCTTATCATATATAGCTTTCTTTTCCAATCATTATCTATTTCACAATTTAATTTAATTCTACTTTGGAACCTCAACGCTCCTCTCGCGGTTTCGCGCGTTATTAAAAATATGAGTTTCTACGCTGGCGCCACCCAGACGCAACAGATGACTGTCACATGGCCCCGACTCTAAACGAAGTTGTTAAAAATATTGGTAAATTTCTCCGAAGGACGACGCTACCTACTTGAAAGCCCTCAACTTTCGATAATTTGTGTTGACGAAAATATTTTAGTTGGCCCATCCGTTCCGAGAACTAATAAATAAATGACTACGCGTCCCGGCTTTTGTTAATATTGTTTATTAAATGTAATGTTTAGCCGTTTCATTTCAATTATAACTATATCTTTATCAAGAATTGTACCACTGTGAAAATTTGACTTTAATGGTTTGCATCATATCTACCTGACCATCTAGTGCAAGGGTCGGCAAGTAATTTTAGGTGGAGTCCGAATATATTTGAAAATTTTTAACGAGGTCCAGAAGAAAAACTCATATTCCTTACTAATTTTTTGTTTTAATTTGCACTCACAAAATAATATGATAGATAGGCATATTTGTATTCAAAAATAAATTGTTACCTATAGAAAAATATTTTTTTAAATAATTTGAGTTTCAAAAATTTTTGGCGGTCCAGTTTTTATCTTTCGCGGTCCGGATCTGGACCGCGGTCCGCCAGTTGCCGACCGCTGATCTAGTGACTAACTTTATGTTTTTATGTTTTCTAACATTTTCCATAGTTTCTCCAAAAATAGAAATGTTCATCAATTTATAATTAAGTTTCACCATTCTGTAATTTAAATCAATATATATTTTCATCCAACAACTTTGAAATCAGAGGTAAATTTCACCAATGCAATGGTATCGTATTCAGCGCCTCATAATACTATGAAAATGATATATTTGGACAAAATTTAGAAAAAAATCAGTTTTCACCCATATTTGGACCAGTCTGACCCAAAACATTCAGTTTTCTCAAAAATTTGTCGTGAATTTTGACTACAAGATCGTGTTCAGTGCCTCGAATCCCCTCAGAAATGATATGTGCGTCTGTTGGGTTTGGACTTTTTTGTGTGGCTGTGTAATTGTTGTCATACTTTGTGATGTTTTGTGTGAGTCATCAGGTGCATACTATCAAAAATAATTTTGAAATCACATTTTGGAATCTTCTAGAAAATGGAAAAAAATAAATGTACTTTTTTTTTACTTGGTCCGTTCTTTCAGAACGTAACACTATTTTTGTGAAAATTTAAGTATGAGAGAAGAACTATGCTCAAAAAAGATGAAGACGCCTTTGAATCTCCACCCATAATTAATATCATCTATCATCGACATATTCAAATCATACTGACATTTTAAAGATATAAACAAAAACACTTTTAATCAATCAATCAGAACTGACTGAAAACGTTATAAATAGAAAAGAACTGATTTTCGGACCCAAGTACTGTGAAAACTTTTGGTCAGTAACACAAAACCAACAACTTCAGCCAATTTGATCGAGCCCACATTTTCATAAAGAACATGCGTTCTAAAATACGAGTACGTTTATATAGGTTGAAGATAAGGAAATGTGTGAATTAATAATAAAATTTTGAATACAGGGTGCTTAGAATATAAGAAAAGTGAAAAGTCCTTATAAATATCAAAGAATATTTTATCCTAGTTAGGTATTTAAATAGAAAACAGTAAGCGTTCATTTGGAGAAATAGGTACTGTATATTTTAACGAGAACTGAAATTGTTTTATTTCAACCTACAAGATTTGTCTCTCTAGCGACTGATGTAACCGCTCAGTGAATGTTTCAACTGAACTGTTAATTAATTTGGATTTAAGTTTTAGATGACCTCGTCGAGTGATTTACTCAAATAAAAACATGGATAAATATTCACGGATTGATTAATTAATTTTATGTAACACGTAACATTAAAACGCGTTAATGAGCGCGTGAAATTATAAAAGCGACAGCGGCAGGGAAGTCGTTATTAAATTATAACATTTAAAACCGTTCAATGGTAACGTTACGTACAGTTGAGTAAACAAAATCGACGTTTTTCTCCATACCGATGAAAGCTTGGTAATTAGAGGCATTTATTATATCGGTTATTTACTTCCATACTTTCTCCAGTACCCGACAATACTCAGCTTTTCGTTTTCTAATATCTTCTTTATTGTAATTACTACTTAGCGTGTTCGATTGTACTGCGAGTTTTGGCGATTTGGTAACTTTTGTGCCCACGCAAAGTTGGTACACGAATCTGTAGTTTCTCCTCATGTAAATGCTACTAATTTTAAAAAAATATGTACCCACATTGCGTCAATATGGGAAATTTGTTTAATTTTAGTTATAAGCACGTCTTTTTAAGGTGCGGACTTGTGTTATAAAAAAATTAACAAAGTGTATTAATAGAAAGCAAGGAAGACCTTAAAAATAAGGTCATAAAAAATGTTATTACTGACATTACTATTAGATTTGATAACCTTGATAAGAAGTGGTAGGTGCCAGAATAAGTTTACGATCATAATTTTTATAATAAAATCCGTAGCATTGAAACTGTTCCGAATACTGCTAAGACAGTAATAATAAGTAGGGTCTAATGCGAGGCAATGAACTGGACACATTTTATTTCTGAAATGAAATTTTCAGTAACAGTAAAAGGTGATTCATAATTAGGGCTGTCAGAACTGAGCCGCGGGACATAGGCGTACGCATTATTTATTAAAAAGTAACAAATTAAATTGTCTACAATACATCACCATAAACATCAACGGATATGAATTAATAACGCAACATCAGCACGATAAAAACGTAACATCCGCACGATAATAAAAAAGCAACAGTATACCAACGTGAAAAGCATTTTGAGACAGCGGCTCGTGTAAGTCTCGGTTGATCCGGTTGGCACGCCCGCTGAAAAAGTTGTGCATTTTTCTCCCTTCTTTCATGTATAACTCGAAGAATATTATTAGAGAAAATAGTCAAAAGAAAAAAAGTTTCGTTTTGAGATTCTCTTCAAAATAAAAGTGGGAGTAAATTATGCTGCTCCGCTCGCCTAGTCCCCTCCACTCCTCACTCTTTGACTCTACTCGATTCCTATGAAACGTATCAATCTTTTTTGCATCAGAACAGTTAAAATACATTTCCGATTTAAACAAATTTTCATTGGTACAAAGTCTTTGTTTCAAACAATCAAAATCACATTTGATTGTTATTGTACGGTACGTTGTTTTGCCGTAAACTCACTTCAATTTTGCGCTTTCATATTTCGACGACGATTCATCGTATCCACAAGATCAAGTGGATTTTGTTCGTCAATCCTTCCTCCATTTGATCCTATAATTAAGTGTGCCCGAAAAACAATTGCTACCTCTAAAATGGAACCACCAATTCAAAGAATTATTTTCCTTATACATTTGTTTGTATTAACAAATAAATAATATGTACTTGTTAATATTCAAAATGTAACAAGAAGCTAGGTTAATGACCGAATAATACGGTACGTTAAGATTCACTCTCGATAAACCTTTGTGGTTGAGTGATCAGAAGCGGTCCGAAATGGGGATTAAATATTATTTTTTGAGTGGAAATAATATGCATTTTTTTTTTTTTAATCGCGTATTGTACTTATTTTTCTCTATCTTTCCTTAAAATTAATGACATTCTGATTGAATAATCGCCCTGTATTTTGCTAGGTTGGTAATCAACCTATATCTGACGCAAAAGTATATGAGGTTAGTCATTGTCTGTAGAAAAGATCAAGGTGATTTTTTTTTCAAATATCGGTTTTGGGGACAATCTTTTTAAATTTTTACAGACACTCTTCTTGGATGATTTTAGTTTATATACCCATGCCATTTTAGAAAATAGAACGAGTAATTTTTTTATTTAGGTCAGTCAGTTTATGTATGTACACAAGCAAGGTAATAAAATAATTCTCAACATAAAATAAATTATTTTTATCTTTCTATTTTGCCAGGTGAAAGTCTTTTCCTCCAAAATACTTATATAACCTTTGTTTGATATCGGAAACACCGTCCTTAACATTTCAATGTAGAAACATTTAGTAATAACAATTTGTAAAAGGAATTACAATATTGTCCAGCGTTTCAAATCGCGCTTGGCTTGTCATTTTATTTCATTGGTTCGGTACGGTTCCATTTTTTTGTCCGTGATTAAACGTTTGGACTATTTTTTGTACGCTGTTTACTAGATATTTCTATTAACGGAGAAATACCAAAAACACAATTATCTGTTAATTTATATAAAATATTTTCATAATTACAATTTAAAACAATGCAGTTATGTGCACTAACCACAATTATTTATAATTATTATGTGATAATTGTTAGAAATTAAGGAATTATAAATATTTCGCAATACATCGTAAGACAGGTGTAAACAATAAGATAACGTTAAGGCATTTACACGCTCACTTAAGCGCCCATCCACCGTAAAAATTATCAAAATCACGCAAGAATAATAAAACTTAAATTACCACTTAAACATATGCTATTTTATTCACATCTAAGTCATTAACACCGCGTAATTGCCGACTTAACAACAAAGAAAGTGAAACCGCGTGCATGTTTAAAAACTAAATATCAGCTATTACAAGAAAACAAATATTATATTGTATTTGGCTGGTGTTTCGTGTTAAGGCCGTTGAACGTCGGAAGGAAAGTGGAGGTATTGAACGCTTGGCACTGCGGTCTTCTTTATTTTGATTTTGTTTAACAGTAGCAGAGACAAGAGAGTCAAGAAAGCTATATAACATTAGAAACGAAAGAGTTAGATTTAACAATACTACTTCTAACTAACATTTTGCCAATAAATAAGACATTTTGACAGCGTGGTATCTTCCAGTTTCTTTAAACAAATGCATTTATTATGGACACCAAGAACGACTCTTAACATATCTGTATATGTAACAGAGTTATAACTATTTTAATAAAATAAAGGGATTTTCTATATTCTACAGTGTTCCTAAATAAGTGTCGCAACAGAAAACTGTAAATTCCTCTTGAAAAAAGAAAAATTATTTTCCTCTTCAATTTTTCTCTCCGGGCTTTCGTTTTCGAGATACACGGTGTCAAAACTTTAATTTTTTTTTAGTTTTTCGCCAATATCTTAGGAATCGTTTGAACTACAGGACTGAGCTTTTGTACACACATTACCACTATTAATAGCTACTTTTTCGCACCCTTCTCGAATTCATTGGACGTGCCAGTGGTGGAGATTTTAAGGTATCGTAAGGGTTTTTCCCCCCCTAAATTTTACGCCACTGGAAAAATTGACTTTTGACAGCAAATTCTAAAGCGCCAATGAATTTTACACAATAAGAGTTCTCTTGGTTCATTGCTCTAAAGTCAACCGTTTTCAAGAAAAATGACTTTTTATGAACAAAAGCAAACATTTTGCTAACGTTTCGAAAATTTTTTACATTTTGCATTTTGCATTTTGAACATTTTGCAAGTGCAAGTAACTGAACAGAACATCCGGAGAACGAAATGCATCGTTTATGAAATCCATGTCAATACTATCGAAAAGTTGACCGATAGAGGTGAAGCCGCAGCGGCAGAAAGAAACATGATTAGAAGATGTAATGCGTGCATTCAAGCCAACGGACGTAATTTTGAACAGTTTCTGTAAATTTTACTCGCCAAATTGATAAAAAAAAGTTAAAATCCTATCTGTTGTTAAATTTCGTTAAAATTGTTAATTATTACTACCTATTTTTTGAATTACAAAAGATTTTCGAAACGTTAGCAAAATGTTTGCTTTTGTTCATAAAAAGTCATTTTTCTTGAAAACGGTTGACTTTAGAGCAATGAACCAAGAGAACTCTTATTGTGTAAAATTCATTGGCGCTTTAGAATTTGCTGTCAAAAGTCAATTTTTCCAGTGGCGTAAAATTTAGGGGGGGAAAAACCCTTACGATACCTTAAAATCTCCACCACTGGCACGTCCAATGAATTCGAGAAGGGTGCGAAAAAGTAGCTATTAATAGTGGTAATGTGTGTACAAAAGCTCAGTCCTGTAGTTCAAACGATTCCTAAGATATTGGCGAAAAACTAAAAAAAAATTAAAGTTTTGACACCGTGTATCTCGAAAACGAAAGCCCGGAGAGAAAAATGGAAGAGGAAAACAATGTTTCTGTTTTCAAGAGGAATTTACAGTTTTCCGTTGCGAGTTGCGACACTTATTTAGGAACACCCTGTATAAAGAATTTTATCCACAATCACCTTATAATCGGACTTTTATCCACACATATAAACCGTCTAAAGTGATACTTTGTCCACGAATCAGAAGACCAACATTGTGCCTCTAAAAAATCAAGGCTAACATGATTAGTTTTCGAAATATTTGAAAAAAAAAAACGAAATTTTGGAAATCCGTTTTTGTTTCATTTCAGCCTTGTTTGAGGTGGTACTGAAAAAAGAACACTTTCTCGTGGCAACTTTTTGCCCTCTATCGAAAGGTATAATCAATTTTTATATGTAACGTTTCGTCTTTCCAGGACAATCATCAACTTCATTTTTTAAATAATATCCCTGAAAATTTAATTAATTTTTTTGCAAGCCTTTATGACCCCCAACGCTGTATTGCTTCAGTCTGAACCAGATTAAAACTCTAATAATATTTTATTGTAGAATGTGATGGTAATAGTTTAAATAGCTAGGTGGATTTCACAGGGTCTAACGATACTTACAGTGTACGATAATTCAATAAACATAGAAATCTAATTAAAACATTTAGATAAATTTGAAACAGATTTAAGGCCGTATTTAAAACAATAAAGTTGATGATGGTATTGGAAAGACGAAACGTTAAATACAAAAATTGATTATTATATTATATGATGATTATATTGATTCACAGCCACACAAAAAAAGAGTTGGGTATACTTCTACAAATTCTCAGCGGATTTTGAAAAATCTGGTCAAAATCCGCTCAGAATTTGAAAATAGCGATTCCTGCTCGGTTTTTTGAGGTTAGAAAAAAAACAAACGTTCTAGCTCAATTCTGACAGTGGATTTGAATTCAGCAGTATTTTACATAAAAATATACTATTTGATGTGGAAATAAATTTTTTTCCAAATTTTCCCAGTAAATTTTCATCAATTTTCACTATTTTTCACAAGTTTTTTGAGGTTAGGAAAAAATTGTGACGTGATGGGCCAATTCTGACCCCAGATTCGTGTTCAGGAGGCCAAATTACTACGAAAAATATATGTCGCATAAAAAGTATACCCAACTTTTTTTTGTGTGGCTGTTATTATAGAAAAAAAAAG
>NW_019416515.1:504246-510355 GCF_000390285.2 Anoplophora glabripennis
TTTTTTATCAGATGTTTAGTAAGGATGACTCTTCCGAATCATGCTCCAAAAACTGGCCTGCGTTATACAGGGTGACCAAAATATCATGTCAAAATTGCCAATTGAAAAATTGAAAAATCTCGAATTTTTTAAATGCAACGCCCTGTATATTTTCATACCATGACATGCATAATTAAATTCTCTACAACTTTGCTATACCTGCTCCTATACCAAAATTCATTAGTTTTTCATGAAATCTCATTTCTATGAAAAAATGCGAAGTTTACAAATAGCTTATATGTAAAATAACGTAGTAGGCTCCTGTCAAAGGATAATCTAGATAATTTTCGATTCACAAGGTTTAATAGAAAAGCGACGGTAATAATTGTGAAATGAATTACTCTAAAGAAGAATTAGTACATAAATAATAGAATAATTAGTAAAACTCATGGTAACTGTTTATTGGCAAGTCGAATTTACCAAACTAATAATCCAGATTTACAAAGATATCCTCGTACAAAGTGTTCTGTAAAACTGAAGGAGAGGTTTGAAAGAACAAATACAAATTATGAGAAGACAACAAGAACACACGCATGAAGTCTCCAAAACAGTAAATTAACATCGTGCATTTCTAACAAAAGTAATACAGACCTAGTTAAATTAGTAATTAGCAGGTAACCGTTCAAAATGTCTGCCATTTTTCTATAGACATTGAGCAATTCTACGACGAAAATTGCTTGACCCATTTCGCAGCATTTCCGGAGTTAGGGTCAAAAAAGCATTTCTTATCTTTGCCCGTAAATCTTCCACATCTGTCGGAGGATAAATGGTGAAAGGTATAGGGGGATTTTACGACAAGCTTTAGAGCAAATGCATGATGACGAATTACGGTTTGGACATTTTCAACAAGATGGGGCACCAGCACACACTGCAGCAGAAGCGATTAGATATTTGGAAGAATTTTATGAGGATCGAATTATTAGTAGGGGATTGTGGCCTAGTCGAACCCCTGATCTTACACCTTTAGATTATTATCTCTTTGGACGTATAAAAAATAATATTTTCAAGCAGCGAGTTCACACACTTGAAGACCTAGAAGTAACAATTCGCCATGAAATCGAATCCATTACGCCAAATGAATTGGAACGTGTTTTCGAATGCATGAAACGGAGGGTAAATTTATGTCTAGAAAATGAGGGAGGACAGTTTGAACACCTTTTATAATAAAAACTAAACAAAATACCACTCACCAAAACACTTTTTAATTGTGCGTTGAGAATGTTAACTTTGTTAACAAAACGCAGCATCGGAAAAAGTAGAAGTGTTTTGATGGGTGGTAAAATTATTTTCTGTTTTGTATCGACATCAAACGTTTCAAACCTATCCTAAGATAAACAAAACTATTGTGACTTATTTATATTCTCCACCTGCTAAAACTTCTAGTTTAAATTTGAACAAGTGTAAACATGACTAATTTTTTACCTGGAACATAAAAATTCGATGGCAAGATGTATGCAATATGTAATAAATACAATTTTTAATAAATATTAAATGTTCAACAATCAATTGTAAATTGTTTTTTTTTTAATTTGACTTATCCAGGTGTAAGCCGGATTTCTTCATTTCAGTTCTGAGTTAATGTAAAATAAACGGCTAAAATGACATCTTTCTTAAATTACCTTTTCCTTTGATAGAAATAATATATCTACACTACTGGTGGTATAGACTGATTCAGTGTTTTAATTTTTATGGAATACCAATTTGTATTGGGAAATGTAATGTTGGTTGCCTATCCTCGCGATCACGTGGGTCTCGGACATTAATGAAAGCCCGTATTATGCATAAGGTGCATTAAGCGTTTTCCAGTTAAATAGGTACATTCAATCATGAGTATGGAGATGAGTATTTTTTTTAAACAAAAGTTGTATATTTGTTATAAAAGTTTTAATATGCGCTTACACATTATTCTAGAGAAATAGTTTAGTAAGCCCTTTTCTTTCAGTGTAAAATGAACTTATTCATAGATAATACAGGGTCAAAACTTTCTTGATTTAGAGAGCATCAAAGTTGGAAAAAAAATCAATTTTTCAAAATTATTCTACGCTTTAATTGACATTTGGTATGCTACTTATTATTGTAAGTAAAGCAATTTCAAATACAAAAACGAAAAAAATACTTCCCCTCCTAAATAATTCTGCTCATATATCTTTTGCTGGCGACCCTATATACTTTCATTTCTTATTTTATCATGAAGGTAATGATTTTTTCAAGTCTTTTTCTCTCCCGTAATTTTTTAATATTTCTAATGACGTTCGCGTAATTCATTATTTTATTAATCATCACCAAGGCATTTTTGATACAAATCTGATTTAATTGCCATCAGAAATTTGATAATAAACCTGAAATAATGCTTTATGAAGAACAGAAACATGTAATCGAATATCTTCCTAACACAAAAATTATTGGAAACGGTTACCAGTTTACATTGACAAATAATTCAGCAAAAAAAAAGATCATGTTTAATACTTTCCTCATTCTGCAAATTATGAACATTAAATCTCATTAAATTCTTATAGCTGATAATAATTACAGATTAAAATTTAATAATCACAATTTACAGAAAGGGAATTGAATGCAGTTATTCTTTTTACTTTTAAGGCTTTTATTACAAATTTCTTACTTCCACAAAGAATTATTTCATTTTTATTATAAAATAGATAAAAATATAGCAAATTAACAAAAAAATAAAGAAACTTGAACTTAGTAAAATAGAAACTGGACTTGTAAGGTACGATAGTATTCAAATTTGATATATACATTTTATTTTTTTATTTTTCACAAATGTATGGGTGCATAATTTCCTCTTTTTGCCTAATAAGGCGTAGTTTCGAGAGTGGAATTAATAATTTTTGCTCTCATTGTTTTTCTTTCAAACAGGATATGATTATGATGAACACAACAGTCTCTTACTATCATTGTACATTGCCAGGATAAACTGTTTTTGAGATAAATGGCAAAATATCATACGTATCTATAGTTGCGTGAATACTTTTCGCTATAAATGCATTGTTATATTTTAAATAAACACATTACCTATGAATTAAATAAGATGTGGGTTACCCACAACTGTTTTTTGTAGTTGAAAACTGTATATAATATTTTTCCATTAGTTTTTAACATCTCACATCTCGAAGAAAAAGCCTTCCGATTTTTTTTTTCTAATAAATATTTACATTATCTACTGGATTCTGAATAAAAACAAAAAATCGTTGCTACAAGAATCAAAACTGTAGGTACTTAATGCACGTTTGTAATTACGCATATTAAACCTATAATTTCTGAAACGCTGGAAAAATATATTAATAACATATATTTGATGAAAACGTTTTTTATTTTTAAGGCCTCATTACGTCCACTTCCCACGTCGCTAGGATTAAATCCCGATACGGCCTTAATTTATATTCATCAAAAATCGTTGCAGGTACGGCTAAGTCCACTTTTCCATTTCATTAATCTTGTTTACATTATATCGGGCAATTTGCGGCGCTGTTTTTAGAATACCGCGCCTAGTTAACACCAAATCGCTATTATTACTATCATTAGCGTGCACTTTCTTGACTGAAAATAAGCGTGAAATTAAAAAAATTAGCTTTCGCGTATGGATATTGGAAAAAAATATATGCGTTTTAAGTCTCGGAACGTTTTTCTGTTCATGTATTTGTGCTTTACTTTACAGGCTCTTGTAGTTTTCGAACGAAGCATCCCATTTTGATAGACGAGGCTCCAAATTTCTAGTAAAAAAAGAGGCCTCTTGCACTTTTTTACGATTTCTGATGACCGACCTGAATGGGCTGTTTCCAAACATAAATGATTTGTGGCTTCAGCACCGGACCGCGGAAGGTAAAATACTGGACCGCCAAAAACTTTTTGAAAGTATAAATTACTCAAATAATTATTTAAAAAATGTTTTTTACGTTTAAGTGCCAATCTTATAATTTTTTCTAGTATTTTACAATTGAGTTTTTAATTAGTAAGCAGATTAAATTCGAGTCCAAATTAAAATAAAAAAATAAGAAATATGAATTTTTTTCTGGACCTCGTTAAAAATTTTCAAAAGTATCCGGTCCCCACCTAAATTTACTTGCCGACCCCTGCTCTAAACTATGCTGAATTGATAAGAAGCTACTTGGACAACATCTTTCGAGATAGATGGATAGAGCGAAGAGGATCAATTGAATGTCCACCTAGGTCTTTGGATTTAACTTCTTTAGATTTATTTTTATGGGGATACACTTAAGTAAAGTATACTAAAATAGATTACATAGTCAATTTGAAAATCTATATTTGAGATGGGTTGTTAAAAATACATTTTTTGTTATAATTTTAGAATTGTGTCCTTGGCACTATACAAAATTCTATTACCTAAACTGAATAGAGAACTACAAGACCTTTCAAAATTACTATCGCATGCCCACATTTGTATTTAAAAAATATTTTTGACATCATCACTTATCATATCACGCAAAACGCACTTTTAAAAATAAAATATGACCTGTTCCAAGATTTTTGTCCGAACTCACCGATTTACGAAATAATGAATTTATTTCTTTCATTTGCACCATACTGTATAAGATAAGCTACCAAAGTAGGTAATAGTAATAGTAATAATAATAATAAACTTTATTTTCCTTGAAAACAGACATTGTATAGGAATTATCACATTTTTTATACTTAAAATAGTTTAAACTGTCTACTATATACCTTCTTAATATAATATTTTATCACCGCCGCGAATAAGTTTCGCTGAAATAAGGGTAGAATGATGATGCGATCTATAACGGATCCCATCCAGATTGTGGAACCGATGGCAACGATGCGTATAACAATTTACGTTACTTTATGTTGATGATCCGCAACGCCTTTGGTGCGTGGTCAATTATGACAGCTCTACTTATTAATTAGATACTTTCAGAAACAAAAAATTCACTTAAAGTATAAAATGTACATTTCTTATTAAAATTTGTGCAGCTTTTTCTTAAAAAATATAAAATTATTTGTGTTCGTTATCTCAAAAGGCAATTTGTTAAAAACTTTTAAACCTAAATAAAATGGTGAATCGCAAGATACTTTATATTTACAAAAAGGAATGTGAAATTTCTTATTTTGCCTCATGCTTTTATTACGCGCGATTTCATTTAATTTAAAAGTGGATCCATTTCTAAAAACATATAGGGACAATTCAAAGATAAATACAGATACAACAGTCAAAATATTAAAATTTTAAAAAAATTGTCTACAAGAATGGTTACAAGGTATTCCAGTCATGTACCTTAAAATGCGTTTTTGTGAAATAACCATATCTCAATTGCAAAGAAGTTAAAACATGTTACAGGTGTTTCTTATCAATTAACACGCCAAGTTTAATTTCGATATTAACTGAGTACAATGAGATTTCCAGGAGAGGCATTCGTCAATTGCTACTCCCAAGAATGTAATTTCATTCTCGTAGCGTAAAACATTAGATCATTTAAAATTAAACAAAATTTGGCACAACATATTTTACCTGTTATGGAACCCAATTAGTTGAGTTTCAGGATTGAGATAGAGATGGTTACCACACACCCACTGACTTTAATAAAGCATTCGAGTTTGTTTCTAAAGACTTATCTGTGTTATCAGGTACATACTAACAAGGGTGTATCATCGACATACATGACAAAAGAGGTATCAGAATCTACGTTGCCAAATTCGTTGATATACAGTAAAAATGGAATTGGGCCTAGTATCAATCCTTGAGGAACCCCTGTACCGACTTCCAGAGGTTCAAAATTTATATTTGACAAAATTTTGTCGTTTGTGTAATTCGAACTAACATACTGTTTACGTTCTTCTAAAAAAGATGCGACCCGCTTGTTTGTTACTCCCCGTACACCATACGAATCAAGTTCTGAAAGCAACTTATGAACACAATCGAATGCCCTACTGATATCACAGAATATGCCAATAGGACACTCTCCTGTTTCAATATACTGAATAATTTTATAGCAACACTGATTTCGAGTGTAAGCTCAAAGTATTAAAGATACAGAATTTGTTCGTGTCGCGATGGAAGCCGTCCAGTTTTAGCTTT
>NW_019416516.1:0-9251 GCF_000390285.2 Anoplophora glabripennis
TTTTATCAGAGAAAGAGATTACGAAAAGTATATATTATGTGTTTATATGTATTATAATTAAAAAAATAGATTTACGTGTTTAGAAAATAAAATAAAACTTTTTTTACAAATTTCAACAAAATTTGTTATTTGTTTTTATTTGCATGTTATTTTCCGTGCTTTTTATTTGTCACATTCAGTGATTTAAAAAAAAAATAATGAAAAAAAATATTTTTTTTTCAAACCGTCAGATTAGAAAACCCCTCCAAATAATCGTCAGATTATGGATCAGCACGACCAGGGCATCAAACTGAACCATCTATATGAAAATCTGACGCGCTCGAGTATTTCAAAATGGCGATTTTTTTTTGGATTTTCAAAAAGCTGCCAAGAGTTTGCGTCACATCCGAATCGTCAGTCTTTTGAATGGGAGCTTCGTTCGGGTTCACTTAACATCCCCTCTGAATATCTGACGCGCTAGAGTACATTTTTTCCCCATTTTTAACCTTTCCGTACGGCCGCCCCCACCATCCAAATCGGCAGATTAACATATCTCCATCATCGGAGACACGTAGAGCATATACACTATCAATATCTGACGTGCCCGAGTATTTCCATGTGACTGTTTTTTTTTACATTGTTGAAAGCCTGTAGACGCTTCCCCCACCGCTGACAGGGTATACATCATATAACCTTTTTTTCTTTCTAACATCTAATCTTCAAAATCCAATAGGTCCCCACGACGCTCGAGTAAATCCCTGTATAGCATGGTGGGCTCACCTACTATAATTGAAGTCTAATTTTTGTGAGTCTACTTGATGGATTCGTCATTTCAAACAAATAAATTAGCGGCTTATCGTCTGTGAAAATACTAAACCTCCTATTATATAAGAAAGGTCTTTCCCTTTTTATACCCCAGCTTAATGCGGTTAACTGAATAATTTCTCTCGGCCTTATTTAAAGTTCTACTAAAATAAGCTACTGGTTTGTCATTGTTGTTGGATAATACTGCTCCTATGCTTTGTTTGAAGCATCTGTCCTTAAAATAAATCTGTTACTTTCATAAAAATCTGGATATTCTAGAAAGGAGGCTTTAATAACGATTCATTCAATTTCTCGAAAGCAAATTTACATTCGTCTGTCCAATTAAACGTTACACCTTTCTTTGACAACCGATTTACTGGTGCAGCTATCTCCGCAGTTTTTTATGAATTTCCTATAAAAATTCGCAAATACTACGAATCTTTTCATCTCGCTCGCGTCTTTAGGTGTGGGATAGTGCTGCATCGCTTCTATTTTTTGAAAATCTGGTAATACTCCTTTTGCCGAGATAACATGCCCTAAATATAATAATTCCTTTTTGAGAAATTCGCATTTAGACGGATTTAATTTTAAATTTGTTTTTCTAAGACGATGTAGTATTTTTATCAAATTTTTATTATGATTTTCAAATGTATTGCCAAAGACTATTAAATCATCTAGATAAATGAAACATATATCGTAATTTAACCCAGACATAGCCATTGTCATAGCTCGTGAAAATGCACTTGGACTTATTTTAAGACCCATTGGAAGCCTAGTCATTTGAAACTGTCCTTTATTTGTCGTAAAAGCTGTACAAGGTCGAGATGACTCATCCAGTTCTACTTGATAGTAACCTTGATATAAATCTAAATGTGAAAAATAAATTGTACCCGTTAAAGCATCCAAAATTTTCTCTATGCACGATAGTGGAAATTTGTCGTCTTCAATTTGCTTATTTAATTGCCTATAGTTTACAACCACTCGCCATTTTTTGTTACCGTCGCTATCCTCACGTTTTGGAACGATTAATAATGGTGCTGAAAATTGCGACACGGCCGGTTCGATTATTCCATCTTTCAGCATTTTAGATAATTGTTTATCAATTTCTGCCTTTTAAGAATGTGGAATTTTGTACGGTTTTATATAAGTTGGTGTGGCATCCTTTTTCAGTCGAATGTTTTGTTTGCTGCTGGATCGCCCTCTAAATGAAAAACATCAGCGAATTTTGCACAAATTTTTTCTACTGTGTGCAAAACCGTACTTATCTTATCAACTTCGACGTCACCTGTTACATGGGTGTTGTATAATAATGTAACAAAGTCATTTTTCGACACCCCACATTTGTTTTCTTTTCATTAAATTCTATTAATAAATATAATTTACCGCACCGGCATTATTTTTGGCATTTCAATCGCCGTCCGTCACCACCAAGCCTATAGCCGAAAAATCCACGCCGCGACACCGCGGAAGTGAGTCGTCCACCAGCCAGTGCCGAGACCAGTCGTGCCGATCTCCAGCCTGCCGTCTAGCCAGCGATACGTCACCGCCTGAGTAAGAATTTTACAAGTCCCGCTTAGGAGAACTACGCAGCCGCTACCGAAACGTCACCAGGACCTAGGAAGTAAGCCGCCGTCAGCGTTTTAGTTCACCACGAGGCATCGTAGAGACCAGTCCAGCCGTCAGCCGTTCCAGTAAGACCTACGTCACCAGTAAGGAATGAGTAAGAATTTTACAAGTCCAGCCTGAAGAAACTGCGCAGCCGCCAGGATCCGCCATACCAATACAGCAAACAAGCTGCCGTCCGAGATTCAGTTCCTCACGAGCCGCCGAAACAACCAGTCCAGCCTGAGAACAACTCCAGCAAGCCGAGACGTCACCGCAGGAAATAGGTAAAATTTTACAAGTCCAGCCTAGAAGAATTGCGCAGCCGCCCGTTCCCAGACAAGGGACTTAGGAAAGAAGCTGAATTTGGAAATTCAGTTCCCTGCCAGCCGCCGTCGCAGCCAGTCGAGCCGTCCCAGCCCAGCCTACGTCACCAATAGGAATTGGTCAGATTCTGCTAAGTCCAGCCTGGCAGAACCGCGCAGCCGCCAGAGACCACTCCATCTCCTGTCATCACCAGAAGCCGTCCAATCCGACCATCAAAGTAGTAAGTTAGGTTCCGCGCATACTCAACGCGCAAGTCTCTTGAGGTGACAAGAGACCTGGCAAGGTATTTGCACTGCAGAATTAGTTCCAATCTACCGTTCCCACAGTGCAGACGTGTCGAGGGAAGGAAGTAAGTTAAAGGTTTAGGGAATATAGGTAAAGTCTTGGCTACTGTCCGTTGGTACTAATCATACTTTGCATTTCCAGATATCCGTCCGTACGACTCCGTGGCTGGGTGCACTGTCGCACTTATCCGGTGTACTTAGCCCCGCTGCGCGTTCGGGTCATAGAGTGTCGCTCCCCCCTCCTATCCGCTCTATGAGTCGAAACGCAGGTCGTTGCTAATCATATTTCTTTTCAGGGATTCGTCTGTCCGACTCCGTGGTTGGGTGCACTGTCGCACTTATCCGGTGTACTTAACCCCGCTGCGCGTTCAGGTCATAGGGTGTTGCTTCCCCCTCCTATCCGCTCTATGAGTTGAAACGCAGGTCGGCGCTAACCATACATTTCTTTTTCAGCTCTGTCTGTACGACTCCGTAGTTGGGTGCACTGTCGCACTTATCCGGTGTACTTGACTCCGCTGCGCGTTCGGGTCATAGGGTGTTGCTTCCCCCCCCCTATCCGCTCTATGAGTCGAAACGCAGGTCGTCATTAACCCTACTGTTCTTCGTCCGTCCGACTCCGTGGTTGGGTGCACTGTCGCACTTATCCGGTGTACTTAACCTCGCTGCGCGTTCAGGTCATAGGGTGTTGCTTCCCCCTCCTATCCGCTCTATGAGTTGAAACGCAGGTCGGCCCTAACCATACATTTCTTTTTCAGCTCTGTCTGTACGACTCCGTAGTTGGGTGCACTGTCGCACTTATCCGGTGTACTTGACTCCGCTGCGCGTTCGGGTCATAGGGTGTTGCTTCCCCCCCCCTATCCGCTCTATGAGTCGAAACGCAGGTCGTCATTAACCCTACTGTTCTTCGTCCGTCCGACTCCGTGGTTGGGTGCACTGTCGCACTTATCCGGTGTACTTAACCTCGCTGCGCGTTCAGGTCATAGGGTGTTGCTTCCCCCTCCTATCCGCTCTATGAGTTGAAACGCAGGTCGGCGCTAACCATTTTTGTCTATTTCAGCCTGCCAGCCGCATACCAGTGCCAAGGAAACTTATTATTCTTTACTTGTATTTCTGTTTATTTTTAGAGATAGTAGCCAAGCCTGTAGTATATATTTAGCTTTTAGCTTTTGCTAGCTTTGTTGCTTCCTCACCCCGCCCCCTGGTATCTGCACGCCGTCACATTCACGCTTGTTTTGCTAGTACCGCTAATTCTGTGTGCATTACTTTCGTCAGGTCACCGCTTAACACCGCACCGTCATTTTACCATTCTTCGTAGTAACCCCCTGTATATAACCATAGTCATTTGCCACCGTTTAGCAGTAGAGGTAGAGTAATATAGTGTAAATAGGTAGCTTTGGACTAAATAAATGTAAATATATACCCATTGTGTGACTTTTATTCCTGTGTGAAGTCTAACTCTCTCTAGACCCTCTGGACATACCGTGTCTTCACTGCAGCCGCCCGCGTAGTGGTGTTTCTGCACTTTAAACAGAATCTGGCGCCCGAGGAAACTACCGCCGCTTAGGCGTCATAGTGACGAACGACGAAAATACCAACCAAGCGCGTCACAATAATGAAAAAGTAATATGGTAGAAGGAAGCACAAAAAACAAGCACTTAGGTAGGAAATGCTGGAAGGAAGCCTAAATAGTCGAAGATAGGCAGTTGAAGTGAGAACAGTGTGCAGATAGGTAGCAAGACGATCGGTGGGCAGTGTAGTGTAAAAAATATAGAAGTAGTGTAAAATTAAGTGTTTAACTGGTATTAGTTAGCGGGTAATATTCTTTAAGTACTTTGTTGCTAATTGTTCTATGTAATCTTATGATTGTGATGATTATAGATGTTTCATGATAATAATTCTTTGTTTAGCTTCCATTGCTTTACGCTCAGGGGCGTACATTTTTCTAAAGTAAAATTGTTATACTTATTATTAACGATGGCTCATTATCTATTTCATGTTAAAATATACAATGTCGTGGGCGCTCCGACTTTACAATAATGACTCCTTTGTTTTACAGCTAACTTCTTTTTGTAGTGATGACGTTGTACGTAAAATATAGATGTCTCATGATAATAATTCTATATATGTTTAGCCTTCATTGTCTTACGCTTAGGGGCGTATATTTTCCTAATATAAAATTGTTACAATTATTATTTAAGGTTGTTCATTATTTATGACATGTTCAAATATGTATTTTGTCGAGACCACCCAGATAGCGCAATAACGACTTCTTTATTTCACATTTATCTTGTTTTAAACAAGAGCAGGTTGTTCTTTGATTTCTTGTGTTCACTTTATGTCACACGTCTATAGAGCCTTGTTGAAGTTACTAACATTTTCGCCCGTGCGGAACGAATCTGGATTAAGCTGGATAGCCTCCCGTATGGGACTCCAGTGTTAAGAAAGATCTTCCGAAATCTCAACTTTAGCTGAGTAGCCTCCCGTATTATGGGACCTCAGTACCTTCCGGCTCTGCCGGCTAACTAACACCAAATCCCTTCAGTTTTACTTGGAAGTGTGTATGACTAATATGGGGTTAACAGATGACATGTAGTGACACATTAAATGGGACAAGACTTATTTATCATTAGCAAAGGATCTTAATTTATTCCTTTGGTTAGTGGTTGTTTTTGTATTTATATTTGGGTGGTAAGAGCAACGATCGTGGGTTTCTCTGCCATGCTCTTTCCCCGCAGGAGCTGAGCCTGGCACTCTCATTTTATGTTAAATGGTTGTTGATGTTTTTGTTGTTCTTTATATTTGTCACGTTTAATTTGAAGATTGTTGTATGTGAATAAAAGTTAGGTGTATTTACTTTGCTTTTGTTTTTATATAATAAAACCATACATCCCCTCTACAAAGTTAGTAGCCAGCGCCTTCCGGTCAATAAAAATAGATACACACAACGTAAGTATTCCTTATGACGATCACATATTTTTGGCTACAACTACGTTTACTTATTTTTTGTCGAACCTAGGGTTGTTATACCACAACTGAAACTCTTTCTTTACTCAACGATTCCAAATTAATTAAATCTAACAATTTTTCTACTCTATCTACCGACGTTAATGTTTCTGATAATTCGAAACATTCAAACTTTCATACTTCTTCTGTCCTAGGCTTAAAATTCTTTAACCTAATTTCCCTATCAGCAATATTTAATATTCTAACTGGAATTTTATTATTATGCGGTCGCGCGATAATACCTACCGAGTAAACACCCTCACAAATTTCCTCCGGTAGCATTCATTATCACTGTCTATAGAAAAGTATTTGACTATTTCACACCTTACCGGTATTAGTGTAATTATCGCAGTTGGAATAGACACGAACTTTGTCTTCGAAAGTTTGATTGAAAAACGAAACTGAAAATTCTTCGTAATTTATTACAGCTTTGTATCTCGTAAGAAAATCAGATCCTAGTATGCCATGTATTTCACTATTATTAGAATTGCTTACTACGTAGAATGTATGTTTTATAGTACTACTACCTAACGTAAATATAATATCAGCTGTTCCAAAAGCTGACGTTGCACTAGCAATACCTGTTATCTTTATTTTATTGTTCTTATTAATGTATTCGCCTTTACCTAAGTTATCACTAAAAACTACTGAAATTGCTGCACCCGTATCTACCAAAAAATACAGTTCTTTTGACCCATATTTAATTTTTACAAAATTTAGCCCATTTAAATTTAAAACTACTGTTTCGTCTATCTTACGGGGAGGGACGAAAAAATTTTCCCGCAGATTGTCCGACAGAATTACCATGTGACTGGTCGGTATCGTCGCTATTGCTATTTTGCAACTTATAACCACCTCTAGTCTCAACTCCTCGGTAGTTTCTACGACCCCTATGAACTCGATTATGCGGACCAGACAATTGCGTCCTTCGGTCGCTTGTACTATTTCGGTTAAAGTTATTGTTACTACCCTGCCAAATTCTACCTCTCGCACCTCTGTAGTTACTTCTATATTGACTACGTCTACTTTTAAATTGGAAAATATGTGACGCACTGCTACTTTTAGCAATCTCTTCATCTTGCGCAGCAGCGCTTATGGCATCTTTTAACTTATCGTAATCCCTAGCTTTTACTATTAATCTTACGTCACTATCAGAGAGACCATTGACAAAAATATTAATAGCTATTTTCTCGTTTGCTCCCGCCAAGGCAGTAGCTGCCTCATCATTGTTATTGGTCTGAGCAATGGTTAAATTTGACATTAACTCTTCTATGGTTTTACCATATTCTTCAATTGTTTTACGATTTTGCTTGGCATTACTCAATTGGAATGACAGAGCAGCTGCCGACTTCTTACTCAAGAATCTAGCTTTTTATGTCCGACACAAGAGCCTCGTTCGAAGGGTAACCATTTTGTAGTTTTAATTTAGCGCTGGCCGGCAACCTTGTTTTAAGAGCGTACTTTGTCAACAACTTTTTGCTCTCATTATCGAGTAAACTATCATACATTTCTATTGCGTCTGTTAACTGTAAAACCGAATCTCTAGTATTCGTCAATACTGGAATTATAGCTACAGCTGTTCTTAAATCAAATTTCTCAGCCATTTTGACGTCTAGCTGCCTTAACTTAGATTTACAATCTGATTCTTCTCCTAAACTACTACCACCCCTAATTACATCTAAACTGTCTAAACTACGTTTTAAAATGTCATCAATCGCTACTATGTACTTCTGCGTTGCTGCAATGATTGCATCTATTTTCTCGACATCCTCCGAAGTACCTGCTTTATTGCGAAATTCGCCTATTTGCGCTCCTAAATTTATCTAATTTGCTAATATACTTCCTAGTTACCTCCACACTACTTCTCCTTTCCGCATTGTCCTTTCCTAAATTACGATGAAACACTCTTGAGTTCCTCGTAGATGTCCCTGAAGCTGTCCGCTGTTGGCATGAAGCAACCTTCTCATCTCCGCAACGCCTCCAACACTTGCCTCGCTCACTATTTTTTTCACTCACGCACTAGTTTCTAGGACGATGCTATGCTGTGTAGCTCCTGGCTCCTTCGTACTTCCTCTCGGACTCTCCTGTCTATTCGCCTATTCAGTGGTGACCGACAACTTTTGAATATCAAATCTCCTCCAATACACATAATCGTTATGCATAAGCCTATGAACGCTAACACTCCTAGACTTTCCTGTACTGACAAACTTGTACTCGCAATGGCCTGGCCATTTCCCGTCTGTACGTTGATGACTTTCTCTTCGTTTGTTCCGCGCCCATCTCGTACTAATTTTACTTCACTTCACTCATTTTATATTTTAAAGAAAACTCCATAGGGCTCTCAACGCATGATCGCCATGTCGGGAACTCAAAAGTTGTTCCACTCATTCATTAGGATAAGGGGTGCAGGATCAGAAATCACTAGGCACGTCTTCACTTGGAAAACCCTGGTCTATCAATATTTATTTCATATCTCCTTGCTCATTACAATTATAATATAATGTAGGACATCGTGTTCTTGCTGACTTAGCAGCTAGTTCTACAATTGCACCTACTTTCAACATCATAGGTTACCAATACAATCCATAACATACACATTTGAAATATTTACTATTAATAATTTATAAACATCCTTGTCCTACTTATTACTACACTACAACCTAATATTAACCAAGTAATTCAAAAACGCAATAATATACAGTTCCATTTAAAATAACAGTTATGTAGCGCCCACACGAGACGGAAAAATGGTAAAGCTAAAAATATTTTATTTACGTGGCCCACATGATTCCAGACAACTTTTATTAAAACCATTTTTATATAAATTTTACAGTTACAGAGTTACAGAAGATCCCTCTTAGGTGCATATATATACAGTGTGTCGGTACACCTTCGTATTTAGCATGGCATTGACCGATTTCTATTTTTTTTATATGGTAGTACTCAAAAAGGTCTACTTTTTGATATATTTTTTTGGAACAAATTGGATACTTCTTTGTATAATCATTTTGTTAGATGCTTTGTTGGAGTTAATGTAGTGGAGTTAAGTTTTAACAAGTTTTATAAATTGTGGAAAGACTTTCTAATTGCTAATTGTTTTTATAGTGTAAATGACTACCTGAAATTTTCAGGATATTGATTTTAATTTACAATTTTCCGACTTCAAATGTACTCTTGAATGTATGTAATGTGGTCAATAAACAATTATTATTATTATTATTATTATTATTATTATTATTATTATTATTATTA
>NW_019416516.1:11281-34650 GCF_000390285.2 Anoplophora glabripennis
ATTATTACCTATTATTAATAAAACGTTAATTATAAAAAATAATTACATATAGTACAAATTTTTTTAAATATTTTTAAATTGTATTTTACATACCTACAGAGCGAAATATAGTATAATTCTAACCTGCACTATTTTTTTGCTCATCCTCGATAATTATATCTCCAAGGGAAGGGGGCAGCTGTTCACTCTCGAACCATTTGAAAATAAATTTGTCCCCATTCTCTTCCCAGCCGAAATCAGTCGTACATATTTCTGTTGGGACCTGAAGAGGAGCGTGTACCCAAATATTTGCAATGTACTTTGTCCGCAGCAAATGTTGATGCAGTTCAATTTTATTTTATATATACAGGGTGATTCAGACAATGTCATTAACTTTAAGAGCAGATAGAGAAAAATGAGTATAATATGATGGCCTGATTAAAAAAAAATTAAATGCATATTTAAGCAGAAAAAAAATATTTTAAATCCTTATTTAACCCCGTGGAGCCATTGATTGGCTCCCGCGTACAATGTACTTCCTCTTCGTGATGATACGACGAAGAAACAGCTGGGTCGTTTGTCGGTTGTCGCACCTATGACACACTGATGAGGACTAATAAGTCCGAAACCGGTCTGTGCCTGCCGGGTTAAACTGACAAACGATCCTAGCTGTTGTACTAGGTGTCGCGAGTATAATTCAATGCCGGTAGGGGCAAATAGCCCTTGTTTCTCGCGGCACTGACGACTAAAATTATTTAACCCCCTTTTCAGGCTGTTACTGACCGGTTGACGTCAGTCGGTTATTCAGAATTTGAGCACGGCTACAATATGAACAACGCGCCCTAGATGCAACGTTGCCATACTTGTATATTTTCGCACATATAAAGACAATAAATAAACGGTTTGCTCACGGCAGCCAATAATAATTTAAAATACTATAAATTATTTTTTATAATTATGGAATTAACACATTAAATTGTTATTGTTGCTCAGCAAGAACCTCGAGGAGTTCAAGTAATTTAAATTTCATTTCACAACCATTTCAATTTCATTACAGAAATAATGAGATAAAAAACCAACACTCACTAGATAAATTATAAAGAGAGGGTGAAATGTATGTAGTATTTAAATATTGACTCTAAGTACATAATAGAATATAAAAAACAATCGGAGGGAGACAAATAAACAACTCGGTACGTGTTTCCGACCTAGGCTAACCTGTATCAGGTCAATAACCTTTCTATTTGACCCACTTTTAATTTGCACGTGTACGTGTGCATAGTCTAGGAGCCAGATAGGGTGCCGTGGCCAACAGAGTGCCACGGCTGCAAATAACTTATTCGTATTATTTTGAGCTCCTGAATCCAAAAAACTTGGTCACAAAGCCTGAAAGTGGTGAGTTTAATTGTTATCAACAAATTAAATGTTTAAATGGCTGTAAAAAGTTTTTATTTTTATAGCTAGTAAACGGAACCCTATCTGGCTCCTAGACTAATACCATTGTATAAGTATTTACTTTTACAATGCTAATACGAACTGTAGTAGGATCGCATTCCATGCAAAGTAGACCAAAATATTGTCGGTATTTTATCAAAGGAAAATGTAATAAAAAGGGATGATTGTTTTCGAATGTACGATTTATTACAATTTATCATTTTTTATATTATTAACGTTTTAACGTTTTATAATTTATTATGTTAAATAATACACAGTTTTAGTATTTCAATTTATTATTCAATATGCAGTTGCGTATAACCAAAGTTTACATAATAAATGTAAACTTTAGTGTAAATATAAACTTTGGTGTAACCTAGGTAGGTACTTATTGTTTTTGAGAAAGTAATATATTTTTTACCTGTTTAAAATGTCAGCACGAGTAAAACAGCGTACATCCGTCCAGCGTACTTTGTTTTAAAAATAAAAATAAAGTTAGCGTCTGCTGCACTTCGATTTACCTGCAACTGCAAAATTCAAGACGATTGAGGAAATCAGCTGGTTCTAAAGCTTGAACTTTTTGAAAATGGTATGGGTTGAGTGAATTCTCGCGCAATATCCGCCAAACTTTGGTTCTTGTGGAAATAGTAGGCTGCTCCTCGACTAAATTTAAAACAGCGTCTATCACATTTAAGTCATTTTGTCGATGTCCTGCACGTTCGCTGCGCCCTATGGTATGATAGATGCAGTTGGAAAAATGCGGGATATATGGACGGTGGTAGATTTGAATAAACGCTTTAAATTGTTAATGGTTTTGTAACCGTGTGTAGTGCATTTTGTATATTCGGGTATTTAGTAATGTGCCGACTTTTTTTATTTGATAAAATACGGTGCGCCTACAAACAGGTAACTACCTCTACTTTATTTATTTTCTTTTGACGAAAGTTGACTTCGAGAAGTCAGGCTTGTTAAAACATTCTGCACTAAGTTAATACAATTATTGTTAAAATTATTTATAATAAAATGCAGCATGCTCCTTTATTTACTTGAATACGTGGAACAGTAAATGTGAACCACACATTATGATGGAACTTGGCAACGCTGTTCGCTTTAGCCGACAACTGTTCGTGACATTACGTTACAAAATTTTCCGAGCATCCGGGCATCGGCCAGGGCCGCCCTTGTAGCGGGAGTTATGGGTTGATTTCCTTCATTTTTAAAAGTCGAGTAAAAAAATTTTTTCCGATTTTCTGTTTATTCTCTTTATTAAGCCTTCCGAATACGTGGTTAAAATTAATGACTTTATGACTGAATCACCCTTTATAAGTATTTAAATGTGAATATTTATTTATTAAAGCTCTTTAAATTGAAAAACTCGTGAAATCGTTTATTGTAAATAAATATATATATATTTTTATATAATTACTAGTAAGACTTGAAAAATTAAAAAATAATAGATATCTCCTACCGCAAAAGTTGAAATTTGGTAATACAATATCTAACTTAATAAGTTAAATGAGAAAAATGCTCAGCTTTATATTTAGTTATTGAAAAGTGCTCAGCTGATAAAGTTAAAGATGCAATGCGCCCGCGCGCATAGCGATGTGCTGCACTTTCAACTCGTCAACTGAGCACTTATATACAGCAAAAACTTCAGCGGATAATTTTTTTCGCATAACTGATTAAGATGACTATTACTTTACCAAATTTCAACTTTTTCGGAATCAGTTTACCTAGCGCATATTTTTTACTTGTTTAGGTGAAAAGCTGAGGCATAACCCCCCACTCTAAAGTCAGCTGATTGCGTTTTTTTTTTATTTCATAATTAACTTGTCGACAAAGTCTCAGCTTTTGCGGTATTAGTTTTTTTATTTTATTATTTTATTGATCATTCGTTTGTGCAAACCCCATTTCCATGGTGTCTAATAAATTGGCACGTCTCTTAAGAAATTCCTTGAAGTCTTTTAATATAGTACAACTATGATTCGTTTTGTTTTTCCCATTCGTGGGTCGTATTCCTGTCGAGCTTACTAGTCATTATATAGATCAATAAAGTGTCCCATGAGTGTGTAGGTCCGCCTAATTGACTAAGAGTATTTAAATGTTTAAACAAATTTTCGTATAAATATCGAATTTTATTGGCTGACGAATCCACAAGCATTCCGTGTTGAAAATTGCACGAATATGATTTTGAATTAAAATCTGTTCATTATTAAATCTATTGCATAAAGTATTCCATGCAATAACGTAATTATTGGCAGTAAATTATAGCGATTGAATTACTTGAAGCGCCACTAATGTTGCGCCTAAATAATGGAATTTTTTAATATGACTAATTTGGGCATTATCATGAATCAACGATTCAAACATATCGCGAAATTCCATCCATGTCTAGTATGTTCCATTAAATTTGGATAACTCTATTTTAGGTAATGTTTTTTTTACAGTGTCAATCAATCCGTCGAATATTGTAGACAAGCTATCTCACTACATAATTATTAGTATACATATTTAGTTGTTTTATGTACCAGACAGATATAGAAAAATAAATTTGAGTTCTTACTACAAGCACTGTATCTATAGACAACATTCAAAAAGATCTTGAACCGGTACCAAAAAACTCCCACGAATATGGTTAGGCCAATCAATAGAGGTTTTGTTTGTGACAAAAATACTAGTAGCAAACGGACTGTGCCAGCATGTAAAAGACACTCCGCATAGATATATCGTCCCTCTTATCACGTAGGGGCGTATAATCCAAGAAATGGATATACACATACGCCTGTGCGTGATAATAGGGACGATATGCTTATATATGTATTTCCTATTCCATTTTTTTTAGTTTTTTGCTTATAAAACCTAAACTAATGAAGCAATCTGAATGCTATAAAGAGACAATTTGTACAGAATCGAAATACGAATAAAGCGAGAGGTCTATCGATCCGATCGGATTATTAGAAACGAAGAAAACTCGGAAAAATAGGAAAATTTAGCGTTTTATTAAAAATTTATTACTCCGCCATTTTCTAAGTTATACAGTTGACCCTGTGCTCAAAAGTAGTGAATTACATGCACTTTAAATGTGCATAAAGCAAGCTCTGTTGGACCATTAGTTTCGGCACAACTGCAATTTGAATTTTTTGTAGTACTATTTTGCAAAACTTCTGGGTGCGTTGATGGTGGTCCTATTTTAATTTTTCAGCCGGATTTTAAAAGTAGAAGTATAATACCATAAAATGTATATTCTAATTTTCCGATAAAATGATGAGAAATAGGTGAAAAATTCCTCCAAACATGCTCAAAAACAGCCGAGTGCGTATACGCGGTCAAGTAGTGGGGGAAGGTAGGGAGATGTGGGTCAGTGGATATGTAGATATACAATTTTGAATATTATTAGTTACAGTATAGTTTAATATAAGTGACGATATATACAAAATGTAATAAAATTTCCTTAACAAGCACACCTAAATAAATACATTTTTTGGAACAGAAAAATACATAAAGTACATTTAGTAAGAAAACTTTCGAAATCACGTTTGATGTCAAGATTTCGCGTAAATGTCAAAAAATGCAGAAACGATGATACGTAGATTTAAAAGTCGGTTTTAAGTTGTATTTATTTCGATTCAAATTTGAAACGTTTTCTCGCGTCGCGGAACTAGCCGTCTTATCGGCATAGTTTTTGTTCAACTTTAAATTTACGCATGAGGAGAGAGAAATTGTAGAATTTAGTGTTAGAAGTTTACCAAGGTGTGCACATGTAGTTGAAAATGTAACTTATGGTAGTAGTTGCAGTTACATTTGGTTTCGCTTTGGGCGGATTTTGTTTAGTGCACATTCTTTAGTGTTAAAGGAAAAACACCTTTCTACAATAAGGATCCTGTGTGGAAGGTTCGTAACTTTTTTGTTTTGTACACATTTTACTGGCTTCATCTTTGAATTATTGTTAATATTAGCTACATAAGTTTTTCTCTCTCGTGCAGGCGTTTTGTTCTCTGGCATTTCCTTTGTTAATCGAGGAACAATTTGTTTATCGCCGACATTTTGAGATTCAACCCGGAATTGCTTTTTACCGACGCCACAATTGTGAATCTGACGTCACGGGAAGTATTCGAGTACCGGGCAGGCAGGATTCACCAGGAAGCCAGGCCGAGGACCTCGATAAGTACCCTATTACGTACCTAGCTCAGTTAAAATACTGTTTTTATTTTTAAATGCCATATATCTCTTATTTTGAAGTGTTTATCCATTACTAAGGTTACATATTTCATTATCGCGTGGTGAATTTTATACCGCAGGCAACGAGAAATGATCTACACAAAGTTCAGATCTGATATATCACATTTTTGTTTTTATGTTGATGATTGTTGTATTATTTGTTCGTAGACTCGGAGTGTGAGTTCCTTTTTTTTTCTTGTTATTATACACCTCCACGCTCCTAGTCTGCTTACCTCTTGCAAGAGCCAGGTTTTACTTAAGTTGTTTTTTTTATATTCCCGTTTGTGTATTCATCAGAAAATACTATACATATATTTTCTACTACCTCATTCTTATAACTTTTATATTGAAAATAATCTTGTATTATTAACTCTTAATTATTTTTTTCTGCATTCTTATTTGCTGGATCACTTATACAGGGAAAATAATTTTAGTAATTTTATGTCTTCCCTGGGCTTTACAAGCTATTCATTTAAATAAAATTACTTGGCGCCTCAACCCCAATTAGTAACCATAATAAAACTACTTCCCACGCCCAAAAGCAACCGCTGAGTGATGCCAGGGTAACAACAACAAAAATTGATAACTGTTTTTATTCCAAATCAACATAACAACAAAACAAGGAATGTCCACAGGTTCCACATCATTGTGATTCCGTGTATTGGTATTCTTTATTATGTATTACCACTTACAATAATATTAATCTATAACTTAACAATATTCAAAATTGTATACCTACATATCCACTGCCCCCACTAATTTTATGCAAAAATTGCGTTTTTTGCATAAAAATGTTTATAAAAAATTAGTTAATGGTAAATTGGAGTAGGAAACATATAAGCTGTTCAAGTAATTCAAGCGTTACAGTGCACAGAAGAAAATTACCCAAAGTATGAAACTTACTGCAAAGAAGATTCGAAAAGACTTAAATTAACACACATGTCAAGGCATTATTTGAACTCATAAGTATTTTTAAGGAAAACCACATATTAATAACAAAATTTATAGATACTACAAGAAACCAAATCGCGTCTTCAGAAACTTTAAATGAATCTGTCCACAGTTGGAATACTTTAATCATCTATCTGTTAAATTCAAAATTGGAGATTCAAACAACAATGGTCTGGGAAGAAAAGATAATAGGCCTCCAGGCAAACTGAATGAAATGCCAACTTTTGAAGAATATCTAAAACTTCTCGAAAGCAGATGTCAAACCTTAGATATAATAGTCAAACATTCTTAATATACTGGATCGGATCGGACAAGAAGTAGTATTATTAACTACATCTGAACCAAACAAGTTTCCCCATGGGAATTGTGCTTATTGCAACAGTGCTCATGCCGTATATGCCTGCCACGAATTTAGGAAACTACCAATAATAAGTCGTGCTAAAGAAGCAAAGAAACGGAATAAATGCACTAAAGAAATCAGCAGAATGATGATAAGATTGATCCAAGGAAAACTGAAGCTGTAGGAAACTGGCTGGATGTATCTCTATGGATAATACTTCACGCTGAGAACAGATCATGCCTCTTTGAAATGGTTATTCTACTTTAAGAATCCAGAAGATCAGAGAGCTTGTTGGTTACAAATTTTACAAGCGTTTGTCTTCACTATTGAACATAGAGCATGACTTGGTGGTAACGCAGATACAGTATCCAGAAGACCGTGTCCTGCAACAGATCAGAGACAAAAGAATTTGGGAATTTGCCGAAGAACAGCAATTGTAACTGATGGAGATTGGGAAACTAAAAAACTTAGTGAAGACAAACGGAACGATGACAGTCTGCAATGGATTAATAATTGAAAAGAACATGAGACCAACATGGACAGAAATATCGGACAAATCATCAACGTTAAAAAATTACTGGGTAATATAGAATTTCCATTTAAGTTACTAAAGAGGCAGTGAGAAAGTTTATATGACAGACTAAGAAGTATGAAAGGAGGTCGTACTTCCAAGGAATAGAGTCAATGAAGTGCTAAGAAAAGCCCAGTGAAGCAGGTGGAGGATACTTCGGCATAAACAAGACTTTAAATAAATTAGAGGAAGGTTCTACTGACTAGGAAGCCGAGCAAATATAGAAGATTTGTGTCGCCGGTGCGCTGACTACTTTAGCAGCAAGAGGCCTAGAACTAGAAGCCGAGGTTAGATGAAACAGCACAACATTAGAGCTCCCTTCCAGAGAATTGTCGTAGACGTCGTCAAACCGTTTTTGGAGATAGAATTTGGAAATCATTACCTACTGGTAGCGATGGATTACATCAGTAAATGGCCAGAACTATATATCCCATCTCCAACCAAGAGACAGTGACGGTAGCAGAAGTTCTCATTGAAAATATATTCTGCATATTCGGTGTTCCAAGAGAACTGCATTCGGTTCAAGGGCGAAATTTTTAATCGAATGTATTACAAAGAGTTCACAAATCACTTAAGAATAGTCGTCAATGAACATCAAACCGACTGGGACCAACATGTGCTTCTTTTCCTGTTAGCCTATCAGACTACCGGAAGAACACCAGCCAGCTTAGTCTTAGGTACAGAATTGAGGCACACTTTTGTGGCCATTGAAATGATCGAATTGACACATCAGAACACTATCCATTCGAGTTAGAGAAAATAATCGATGCCATTTATGATGTTTTTGAAAGTTAAGTTGGTATTTGTTATTGTGTTGACTATTTAATAATAGACGCTTTATAATTGTGATAGTAAGTACATAATGTAACTCATATTACACACCCGTGGAATATGAGTCTCATATTCCACAGGTGTGGAATATGAATTTTTATACGTATCTTATAGCTTCTGACCGCGCTACAAAATAGAATCGAGCTTGCTTGAATTGTTGGTACTATGGTAACTAATGTAATTGATTTGACAACACTTCGCAAAATAAAACATTTTTGACTTTTGCAGTAATTTTGCAGTTTTCAGTTGTTAATGTAAATTGTGTTTAACCATCAATTCTGACAGTGAAAATGAAATTCGATGCACCCCTCCTGAAATTCGTGAAGCCGCAAAATTAGCATCATTGGAATTACTTCCAGAGAAATCACGAAAAAATTACACAATTGTATATAACAGCTTTATGGACTGGCGACTAAAAATTGGCACAAATTCGTTTTCCGAAGACACTTTGTTGGTATATTTCAAGGAATTGACAAAAAAATGTAAATCGTCTACATTGTGGAGCCATTATTCCATGCTTAAGAGCACACTTAACCTTAAACATAATATGAATATAGAATCTTACGCAAAAGTTCGAGCTTTATTAAAAAGGCAGTCAGAAGGCTACCAACCCAAGAAATCAAAGGCATTTACTGGAGATGAAATATACAAATTTATAACTGAAGCACCGGATACTAAATACCTAGCCACGAAGGTAAAAATATAAGTTAGAATTTAACTAAATAATACTAAGGTTTTTTGTTTTTTGTTCTTATAGGTTGCATTAATAATGGGAGTGATGGGAGCTTGCCGCTCAAATGAGTTATATGAAATGAAAACAAAGGATCTGCAATTTTTTGAAGGTTGCATAAACGTATCGGTTCCAATTACGAAGACAAAAGTTCCCAGAAATTTTACTGTTACCGGAGATTTTTATAATATCGTCAAAAAATATTCAGAGCTCAGACCATCGGATGTATCAAGTTCTTTCTTCCTAAATTTTCAAAATGGGAAATGCACAAAACAAGTTATTGGTATAAATAAATTTGGAAGAATGGGTAAAGAAATAGCAGAATTTTTGAAACTACCGGATCCAGTAAAATACACAGGACATTGCCTTCGACGATCTTCTGCCACTTTGTATGCTGATGGAGGGGCCAATATGACTGCCCTTAAACGCCATGGGGGATGGATGTCAGCCTCTGTGGCTGAAGGTTATATTGCTGACTCTAAAATAAAATAAAATGGATGCCGCCAATAAAATTTTGCACCAAATCAATCCAAATTCTATCAGTATTTCGAATGCAAATTCATGTCCAATCTACATATGCTGATGGTGTCAGCAATTTTACTATTGATAATTTTGCCATTACCAATAAGACCAGTGATGTAAATATTAATACTACGAAAACACCTCCAACCATACATTTTAATAATTGTCATAACCTTACAATTAATTTTATAAATAAATAAACTTTAGTTGCCTTAGTAACAGCAATCCAATCATACGCTAATTTTAAATAATTCATTATAAAAATTTCTAATTTTAAATAAATGTTTCCCAATCTACAAATTATTATTTTTTTTAAACAATATGATGAGTGAGTAGTCGTAGATAAAGTATAGTATTTGCCTCGCGTATAATGGCTATATTATACGCTCGTTAAATAATATACTATTACACTATTTTATAAGTTCCGCCTAAATAAATATCGCTAATTATTTCTACTCTAAAATATAAACTATATTTTCTACTCTTTTTTCTTTAAGATATTGGCATATATTTAAAATTGGTATTTATGGTAGTTGGTAGTTATGGTATTTATCAACATCAACTATTTGTACTGCAGAACTTCAGATAAATAGTTACCTACTTAAACCATTAACAAACATTGCCAGCTCTTGACGTATTAAGTAAATAAATATAATTCTCTAACTGCTTTTGCAAGCCATAATGGTAGTGAAAAATATTCGTTACTTTGATAATCAATAATAAATTATCTAGCTTTCACCATCACCATTTGCGCAAAACCAATCAATACATTACAACAGCGCTTTCTATAAAAATGTTTTGTGATTAAAAAAAGGAATGTGTGTTGATTGGTTTACTACAATCAAAATATTTTGAGTAATATTAAATAAGTACAATTTTTCCCGATGTCTACATGTAACTGTATCAAACATACAAGAAGATATTAATATTTTATGCCGTTTTTTCATTTACCCATTAACGAAATTCGTACTATTACACTTTTACTGTTACATTTATTTTAATTGTATGAAACTTTGTGCAATAACAGTTTCTTAACTGAATTTAATTTATATTTTGTAGGTGTTACCGTGAAGATCAACTAAAAAAAGAAGATGACGAGCATAATGATTACGGTTTTAACAAGCGACCCAGTGTTCAAGGAGTTAAACATAGATTCGGTGCTTCCACTGAAATTTTTAATCAAATTCAAAACCATTTGGAAGATTCAACTCCAAATACCAAATTAGTATGGCCTTATTACTCCGAAAGCAGTTTTAAGGAAAATAACCAAAATATATCTAAAATTGTACCTGAAGGAATAAATACAATGGCAATTTCTCCGCAACTTTTTAAGGAGAATAATTCATATCAAAATGATTATAATAACAAAATAACGAAAGGAACATGTAATACTAATTTAGACGCACATTCTGGTGTAATAGGTATAGAAGTTGATTATAATGAGTATTATTTACCTCAATCCAGAAATATAAATAATAGACCACTATCTCCACCACCACAGGATTTTTCGAGAAATTATCATGCAATGGTTTACATTCCGTACAATCAAATACAAGAGTGTCGATCTATCATTTCACCAAGTCAGTATTATCAAACAAATGAAATTATGAAACCAGATAAGCAAATTCAACAAAATAAAATATACGATGACCAATTTTATCAACAAAATCTACATCAAACAGAAGTTCTGAATTCATCAAACAGGTTACCAGTTTTAACCCATAGATCTTCAAATATGTACTTAAGATCTAATCAAATCCATTCATTAAGTAGTACTAATAAATCTCCTTTAGTTGCACAAACTTCAGTAAAGTCAACCCAAACTTTTTCTGCACCGTTACTAGCATGTAGTTATTTTCATAATATTAACTGTAAATCGATATCGCCAATACGGAAAAATTTTGAAAATTATAATAATACGAATAATCGACACAACCTTCCTTCACTTAAAACTAGATATCCAAATAAAAAAGAAAGCATAATGCTGGAGGAAAACAACATTAATTACAGTAGACAAATATCCAATGAAAATAAAGATTACGTCGACTTGAACAACTATCCGTCATCAAAAAAACTTAAATTTATAGAAAGAGGCGTTCCAGAAGGTGCTGCTTGTTTACCTCCAGTAGATTCAACAACTATTAAATCAGATAATACTTACAATATCATTACATCCCCATCGTCGTCTCATTTTAAATCATTCTATGCTATGAACGTTTAAAGGGAACACATTTTTTAAATTATATATATTAAGGAAAAATAAGGTGTGTAGATTTGATCTGGGAATATCCTTGCCAAATTTTAGCGCGTCATAAAATTCCGACGTTTTTATATATACAGGGTGTTAATGCATCTACAGAACGAAATACCACAATAATGATGCCACTAGGCAGCCTGCTATGATTTTTCTGAAGGCTGTTTTTTTCGTGAAATTATATTAGATATATTTTATGGAATAGCTGACAACTTAATTCAGCAATTATCACTTCCACCTGCACCGAGCCATATTTCAGTGAGACACAAAATATAATCATTCGATGATATGGCATTATAAATATCAGTTAATTTGGTATTCAATCCGCAAATATTTCGATAATAAAACATACGCTCTCCAAATGTTGATAGTCTACGGTTTTTCATTAATAATTAAAAATTAAAGTGCAAAAATTTGAAATTACTAAACAGTGAATTATATACCAGGCGCTTTTTAAACACATCAACACATTAAAACGGCACGGTGATTGGAAACCTACAGTAGTTGCTGAGGGTTGTATCGTTACATCGAGAACAAGCTTGACATATTTAATAAAATGCATGACAGGACATTTCAGACATACCATCGATCCATCAGGAATGGAAAATTCCTCATAAAATCATGAAAAGCTGTTGACTTCGATGACGGAAAGTTGCCAATATCAAGAAAATTTAAGTGTCCAGCATTTCACAATTTTTCCAAAAATTGAGCCTCAAAATGAAAATGAGCCTCATATTTAGTTTTAGTAACTTTTAAAACCTTAATTAATGTTATTTTACTATTTTCAAGTATTCTCAATTCTCGTAAATTTTTTTAAAGGAAACTAAAGTTTAAATTTTCTAAATTTCACACAAAAACTAGTTTGTGCTAAAAATTGATATTAATTCATAAAACTTTATTGCGTATGTTCTAAAGAGTGCTGTGACGTTACCAGATTTTCCATAAAAAAAATCTCACATCAAAAAACTTGTAGATGCATTCGTCACCTTTTGTGTTTATTACTTAATTACTTTCCAATGTTGTTACGACGTATAGTATATGTATAAAAGGGGAGCTTTTCATTTCAACATTTTTCCGAAAATAGGTAATATGAGGGACATAATATTTCTTGTAATATTTTTAGTCGTTCTAGATATATTTAAACCGGACTTAGGACATCTAAATACTAATTTATGCAGTATCATTTAAATTCCACATGTGCTTGAACGTTTAATATACAATGCGAGTCACGAACTTGTTGCTCAGTCGATTAGTATTATAAGTTGCTTACTTTTTTACTATTATCATATACAGTCTGACTATAAAGGCTCCGAGCTGTAACTCGGATATTTTTGGACACCCTGTAAAGTATATATATATATATATATATATTTAAATGGGATTTTATTTTCTTTATACTGATGCACATTTTTTTTTTCGTCACACTGTAGGCGAATGGTGACGTCACCGATATTTTTTAAATGGGATGTATACATTTTTTTGCATTGGATAAACAATTTTGCATATCTGTCACATATCGGTTTGTTTGTAATTACTGTCACATTTCAACTTATAACAAAATGAATAATTTTAATGCTGCAAGTTTATTATGAATGTAGAAAAAACAGTGTTGCAACTTTACAACGCTATCCTAATAGTATTTCCCCTAATGGAAGAACGTTTAGTAAACTAGAAGCAAATCTAAGACAGTATGGAACCCTAAAAAAAATAGTTTGTTTAGGATACGTTTGCAACGAAAATCAAGATATAGATTTACTATTAAGTGTGCAAGAAAATCCGAATACTTCCATATGGGAATGAACCGGGAATCATAATTTAACCGAGTACGTTGTGTATAAAATTTGACATAAACATAAACCTTACAAGGTGAATTTGGTTCAACATATTCATGAAAATGACTTTGAAAAAAGAATACAGTTTTGTCGCTGGTACTTAAATAATGCTAATAATAATCCCAAAAATGATTTCATGGACAGACGAAAGTAATTTTTCTAAAAACAGCATATTTAACCGCAATATATCATGGCCGTGTGGTGTGATGTTCTAGGTTCAAAAATATTAGGACCATACTTCTTTGATGGTTCTTTAACTGGTGAACGGTATAACATTTTTTTGGAGAGATCAGTTACAAGAGTATTTGGAGAATTAACAGATAATGAGTATGTCCATATTATTTTCCAACAAGACGATGCACCGCCACATAATACCCAAATAAACATAAATTATTTGAATGCTACATTTCAAGACCGCTGAATTGATATAAGAGGACCCATGCCCACGCCAACATGCCCAGATCCATTGTATTTATTTCTCTGGGGTTTCGTAAAAAACGAAGTTTATCTGACACTGCCAAATAACATTGATCAGTTGAAAGACAGAATTAGTACTGCAATAAATAATATTCCAAACAACATTAAATTAAATGCAGATAGAAGTGTAATTCGAAGATGCGAATTATGTATCGAAAGAAATGGACAACTATTTGGACAGTACTTTTAAATGTCACTATTCATTTTACATTTTTAGTTTGAATATTTTTTGTTTATTAATATTACTGAGTTATTGTTACATATATATTTTCCTATACCTTAACTGTCTTAGATTTGCTTAAAGTTTATGAAACATTCTCCTGTTACGAAAAATTCTATTGGGGCAACGTTGTCGATATAAATGTAAACTCGCTACACTGTTTTTACTACATTCATAATAATAATTATTAAATAAAATGTCAAGAAGTTATCCAGATTATGTACATAAGGGGTGCTTCAGACCACCCGTCCACCCCTTCTGAAATCTAGGGTATCTAAAAAAATGAAAAATTCAATACCTCTTAATAATGAACGGACTATGCCGGATAGATTGGAGATATTTTCAACTTCCGTCTCCCACCGAAAGTGGCCTATTTAGACCGGAAGTCATTTTTTTTTAAATGGAATGGCATACTTTTTCTTATTGATCTCGATTCTACGCCGAAAACTTATAATCTTTTGTAATTTTTTTTCTAAATCGTCGTTTTCCACCCCAAAATGCGTTTCGAAATGAAGCGCAGTACTGTACTACGAGGTAACCTAAATATGTAACGAGGTTGTCTCCACTGTAAAAATTTGTTAAATGAATAGCTTTCAACTTTGTATTATAGGTACTTATTTTATACTTTGTAGTTTAACTGTGTAACTTCGACTTCGTGGGTTGCACTTGCAATTTTTACAGTGGACTCAACTTCATTGATGTACCTGGTAGTACAATACTGCGCATGATTTCTTTGTGTCACTTCTCAGGGGAACACTTACATTTCGGAAGGCATTTTGGGGTGCCATTCCATTTAAAAAAACTGACTTCCGATCTGAATAGGTTACTTCCGGTGGGAGCCGGAAGTTGAAAATATCTCCAATCGATCCGGCATAGTCCATTCACTATGAGGAGGTATCGAATTTTTCATTTTATTAGATAGGTACCCTAGATTTCAGAAGGGGTGGACACAATATATATATATATATCCTGTTATATGGCTATATATATAACAAAACCAATTATACTGTGTAAGTTAAGAAAAAGGAAAGTTAAGATGTGATATGTAACTAACAAAATCTTGGTTTCTATAGAACAGAAAAAATAAAAAAGGGAACTGCTAAGTAATATGTTCAATATGTGCACTTTGACTTCAATGCATTTTCTGAAATTGCACAATCACCTCTGCTATACTCGAAATAACATGTGTGTGCATTTCCAATGATGTCAGCGTATGTAATTATGCGATTTAATAATTCTTCCCTACTATTTATAGGACATTTAAGATGGCTCCAAAGAAAAAAATCGAGAGGATTAAGATCGGGAGACCAAGGCGGCCACGGAAAAGGACTACCTCGACCGATCCATAGATCGGAAAATGTTGGTATGAATAAGCCGTTACTGCCCTGCGAAAATGGGGTGGTGCACCATCGGGCATAAGCAACTTGTTATACAAATATTTAAAGAGATATTTTCCAATAACGGGTTAAGATGTTCTTGCAGTAAATATAGGTATTTATACCCACTTAAAGTGTCATCAATGATATGTGGTCCTACTAAGTAGTAGTAACAAAAAAAAACTTGTTCTGATAAATTAAGGTATAAAAAATTGGTTCACTTTTCACAGGCAATGCTCCTTTTCAGTACCTATACTGACTCGAAAATTTGTTTTTAAAAATGTGACGGTAGTTATAATTTTTTTTTAAATTAATTGTATGTGTGTAAATTTTAACAATATTGCTCTTTTTTATGGTTTTCTAATTAATTTCACGTTTGTAAGTATACAATAAGCTTTTATAACTTATTATTCTAAGCATATATTAATTATATTTTATAGATGTCTTGAGAAAGGAAATAAACATTTCCGAAAGCTTGACAACAACACAGAGTGTTCTTATTGTACTAGCCCTTAGCACTGTTGACTGCAATCCCGAATACATCACTGGTTATATATACAGGGTGTCCCAGAATAACGTGTACAACGGAAGACCACAGACTCGTGAACTCAAAATAGGCAGATCTAGGCTAATTCATTTATATCCGAAATCGCTTAGTTTGGCCTCAAGGTTAGTGAAAATTTTTTGAATTTTGAAAATAACTCGAATACCTAATTGATTTTGATTATTTTTGGGGTGTGGACTTTTGTTTTCAATCTACACATTTTGGTGTTATACAGAGTGTTTTTTAAAACCTACAACTCCTACAAAATTCATGTATGGTGATAATATCTGTTCATAACTTTTTCCTCTTTCGGGCAATAATGACTATTTTTTATCTGATAGGTGATTCCATTTGGCAGTTTTTGGGCCTCTTGCAGAATTGAATTTGATTAAATGAGCGGTTTGGGTACAAAAAATATTTTTTAAATGTCTACATTATCTTGCCACCCATATTATAATACTTAACAAAATGCTAGTAGTCACTGATTTTGTAGGTCGACTGTAATTTCAGTTTGATCTTTAAATCATTGTACCTGCCAATTCTTAATCAGTGTTTACTACTATAAGATATACCACATGTTACTTCATTTTCCGATATGGATACACACATACGACGAATTACAGTTATTTACAACTTGCCTAATTTGCTTCAGATACTGCCGGACATTTACAGTGAAACAAACATTATTATATTATTACATTTACAGTGGTGGAGCGACATCATGCACAAATCACATGTTAGCTCTGAGTAATAGCGGCACATCTTCCAATAACTCGGGTTTTGCAAAAATTCTAAATAAAATTCAGTCTACTGAGTAGAATAACAGGGCAATAATAATGCTATTTCAAACAAGATCAAACTGAAATTACAATCAACCTACTAACACTTTGTTAAATATTGAAATGTGGGTGGGAAGATGATGTATACATTTAAATAATATTTTTTGTACTCAAGCCGCTCATTTAATCAAAATTCTACAAGAGGCCCGAAAATTTCCAAATTGTATAGCCTATCAAATAATAAATAGTTGTCATTATTGCACGAAAGAGGAAAAAGTTTTGAACGGATATTATCACCATACATCAATTTTGTAGGAGTTGTAAGTTTTTAATAACACTCTGTATAACACCAAAATGTGTAGACTGAAAGCAAAAGTCCACACCCCAAAAATAATCCAAATCGAATAATACGTATTCGAGTTATTAACAAAATTCAAACAATTTTCACGAACTTTGAAGCCATCTAGGGGCCAAACGAAGCGATTTTGGATATAGGTATAAATCTGCCTATTTTGAGTCCACGAATCTGTGGTCTTCTGTTGTACACGATATTCTGGGACACCCTTTATACAGGGTGATTCAGAACTTATCAAAAATAAAAATTCTGGATATACAAGGGACCCTTACAAATACAATTTTGTAAAGAAAAAATCAAAAAGGGCAGTTCGAAAATGATACTTCTGCACGGCACTGGAAACTGGTCCACTGTAAAACCTGACCTCGCACAATGCGACCGGCATGGCGGCATGATAAAAATTTCGCAAGGAAAGAAATAAATAGAATTTTATAGCACCTATTTTATCTCGGCAAATCCAAATGCTGTTGCCTTTATTAATTAATAAAATTAATTTGTGTTTTTAAATAATAAAATCATTTGACATACCCGGTGTTGCAACAACAATTGTTCAAAATTTTATCCACTAACGTGTAAACACATTTGGGTCCGTCTTACTCACTTTCTACGAACTAACACAAATGTTGTCTTGTTTCACTATAACACAAATGCTTCACCATAATACAAATGTTGTCTTGCTTCACCATAAACTAAAACGATATCCATCAACTCCGAGTTGTTATACACGCAACCATTTTTGACACTAACTACAAAAAAAACTGTTGTAAACACCACAGGTAACAGGTAAACACTATCGCAACGACGGATTTCAGTATTCCGAGTCGCTAAGGCCACGTGACTCTCCACGCGTATTGCGTATGACACTAGAGACTACAGTTGTCCAGCTATGTAGTGGTTGAATGTACTATAACTTCAATATTTTTTTTCTCAGAAACTATAAGGATTTTACAAAAATCTTTCTTACGATGTTGACTCCATTTCTCATGCCCCATCTATTCCCAAATTTTTTTGAATAAGTTGTGAATCACCCTGTATAATAATAAGGGGTCTTTAATTCTCAATAAGGATATACATAATATAATCAATACCAGACAATGCTATGATATCCGAATTCCTTTTGCAAAATATACTATAACAGCTAATTCACCAGGTTGTTTAGGATTTAAGATATATAACCATTTACCGAGTGAACTTAAATCTGATAAGATTACAATATATCAATTTAAACAAAAACTGAGACTATTTTAGTAGATAAGTGTTTTTATTCTGTATAGGAATATTTTCTGCTGTTGTGTCTTAGGTTAAGTTATTAATTATTTATTAAAATATTGTTATACAATCCTTTTTTTTGTCCACAAAAAGATAAATAAAATAAAAAAATCCTGTTAATTGGCCTGTACGTTCACCAGACTTAATACCTTGCGACTAGTATCTTTGGGGTAATCTGAAAACAACAATGTATACTTCCACATTTAACATTGAAGAAAAGTCTCCTTCAACCACTGCAAAGTGTGTCCTTTAACTTTCTTTCGCCGAATTAACCTTTGTTGTAGAAACAACGGTGGTCATTTTGAACAGTTTTTATAATAAGTTGTACTAAAATTAATAACATCAACTTTGTTTTACATTACATTAAAATCCTGTTAAAATTTGACAAAAAATTGATAAAACTACGCATTATTCAAACAATTAAATACCGGAAACCTATGGTATTTAATTGTGTAGTTTTATCAATTTTTTGTCAAATTTTAACAGGATTTTAACATGTGTAACATTAAAAAAACCTTTACTCATGACATGGATCATTGTTTCGTCGCGTTATCATTTTTATAATATAATCTCAACATTTGTAAGTATAATTTTTTTGTTTGGGCTTTTAAAGTTTTTTCATAATATTGTAACCGTTATAGAGTTCCTGAGGAAAAGACAATAAAGTGCTCGAAAGCTTGAACTGAATCTTCAGAGTCTTCTTTGTTAAATTGGCTGACATACCCGATTAAATTCCAAAATTCTCAACTTAGACAGTCGTCTGATGGTCTGCTCTTATAAATTATTTCATTATATTGTGACGTAAACCTTCGCTAAATAAAAGGAATGATTTTAATAATATGGTTTACGACAATGTTGCACGACAGCTCTGTTGTTTCGGGGCAATGGGCGTGGATCTGAGAAAAAATATATATATTGACAGTTTGTCTTATCATATGTAAGCCTGTTAGATGTTGTTATATAATTTGCAAGCTAAGAATTGGGCGTCAGTCAACAACTAGTGTTGACAAGGGAAAAGGGAACAAAAGCACAGAACGTACAAAATAAAAAAAATGGTGAAATAATATAGTATTTAATAAAACATTGTAGTGTATATAGAAATGTATATAGCAAAAAAAGATAAGTATGTATGTAACAATTTCGCCAACGTATAAAATATCACAAAACTACAAAAAATACGAACGGTAAGTGCTATGGTGCTTCTGCATTAAAGTAAATTCTTATACCTAATAATACTCTAATATTTTAAACATTATCTGCTTAATATGTAGAATATTAATTGATCCAAGTAAAAATTAGGTACAAAAAAATTACCTAGATACAGGGAAAAATGATTATCTAAATGTTAATATGGAATTTGCATACATTAAGGGTAAGTAAATGAAGATATGCTAGTATTACTGTAATGAAATTTGCTACTGATAATTTGTTTTAGGTTTACGAAGACAAAAATGTAAAATTAAATGGTAGGCAATCAATATCGATAGGTCTATAGATGTCTTCGAGACAGCTGTCTTGAAGTTACATGAAAATTTATAAACAATGCAGATCTAATAAACAATACTTACAGAGTAACAAAAAAATAGTAAGTCTATGGGACAAATAATTTATAATTTTAGAATTTAATTTTCGTTAATCGCCAATAATATATACGACGTTTTTATGATTTCAGCAAGCGATGTATCGACGTATCTCTTGGGAATAATTAGAAAATGGAGGGCTACTCACAGTATTGAAGACAGACATAGTGGTGCAAATATAGGCATCTCGGTGCAAGATATTGTTGTACTTAGGTAATGTTTCTGGATTTTTTAACAGTTCATGCCGGTCCTGAGCGAGATTATGTAACAAACAGCGGCTACACTCGGCTTGGGCAAAATGCTATGCACTGTGGCTTCGCCAAAAAATTATCACCAGATGTCAAAACCAGTACTAAAAAACCTAAAATTGATATATCTACGTTTTAGATTTTGCAAAATAATAGAAATTTTCTTCTGGCCTTAGTTATTATTAGGTTTTCTCCTAAAACGAGGAATTCTCTCAGTCGCACCTCTAGACACTTGACCGAAAAATATCTGTTCTCACTCCTTTTTTACTTAGGGACAAAAACTACCGCCCGAACCTTGCGCGTTAAATTGATACGATTTTATTTTACATATACAACATATTTACCCTTAAATTATATCTAATATTGCGATAATAACACAAATGTAAGTATATGTATGGGCATTAATAAATCAACTTCCGATTATCTTGTTAATAACAATTAATTTTGATTTTTATGGATCATATATAAATTAGGCAACTCTGTATACATATATCGGCGAAATCGGTAGGCTATACTCGAGAACCTTTATGAAGATTATTTGAATCGTTACACACCCCTTTGCTGATTAAAAAAAATATACTTTTACTATAATTTTTTTTCTTTGTAAATAGGACCAATATTAATAACTAGTAATAATAAAAATCATGCACTACCCTAAATACTATTAACTAAATTATAATACCTTAAATTTCTATGCAAAATAATTTTGAAGTTACGCGAGTGCTTGTTAGTCTACATATGTTTAATCGGTCTTGGCCAATTGCTAATATCAACAAATTAAGACACAAATACAGTTGGTTAAGTGGTGTACAAAAACTAGACCGTTATAAATAGAAATGAAAAGTATGGTAAGAATAGTGTAAGAAAAATAGCTGTTTTTTTCTTCTGTCTTTGGTTCAGGGTAATAGGTAATATCATTCTATCATGTTTAGATTAGAGGACCCAAAACACATTCACACACCTTACACTGGCCGCCAAACACACTCACAATCACCAAATCCTTTCAATTGTCATCATCTTCAACGACTTCAAACTCATGATATGGTTTGAGATCTTTTATATGATACTTTGCTACATCTCCAGATCAGATCCAACTAATTGATAAACAAGTGGGGAAACTACTTTCTTTACTGTGCACAAAACAAATTTAGGTGCTAATTTTGCTGCAAAGTGATCAGGAGCATTCGACAAAACATAATTTTTCTTCCACACTGTATCGCCTACATGATAGGTATCGGCAGGACGTTTCCGTAGATTGTAATTCCTGGCGTTCTTTTCATAAGCTTCTGCTAATTGACACCTGACCCTAACATAAATATCCGGAATTTTCTCTAATTCCTTAAAATAATTTTCTCTATCGATAACATCCATGTTAAAATCGTTTGTAAGGTCAACTTTTCCATAGAAACTTCCTTGAGACGGAACGTATCTTCCGAAGTTCAACGTCGTCGGGGAGAAACCTGTCGCTTCATGGACTGCGGTTCTTAAAGCGAACCCTATCTTATGAATTTCTTTGTCCCACCAACGGTGATCTGTATCCTTAAGATACGAACGTATTGCGGTTTCTAGTACCCTGTTTACACGTTCTACGGCATTCACTTGGGGATGATATCGAGCGTTGTAAAAAAATCTTTACCTCATATCGTTCTGCTAAACGCTTGAAAATATTTCCTGTGAATTGTACGCTGTTATCACACGCTAAAATCTGGGGTGCGCCATAAATGAGAAACACTTGCTCTTCTAAAAATTTTTCTATTGCAGGGGCTGTAGCTTTCCTCAGTGGATGAAGTAAACAAAACTTCGTAAAGTAATCTGATACCAATAACAAATGCGTAAAGCCATTCCTTGACCGTGGAAGTGGTCCGATCAATTCTACTGATATATATTGCCATGGAAACGATACTTTTTTTGGCTGACCCATGAAACCAGGTCTGGCAAACGTGCTAACTCTCTGGGCTCCGCGGACATCACACTTTCGGACATACTTGTTAACATCATTTGTCAATTTTGGCCAGTAATATAATTCCTTAATTCTCTCTACAGTTTTAAATATGCCAAGGTGCGCTGCTCTTGGATCATCATGACAGCTTCTGGAAATGGAAAGACATCGGGCCTTGGGGACAACTATTTTCAATTCGGGGAAAGGACCCCGCACTTTTCTTATGTAAAAGTGGTTTCAGTTAAATTGGCTGAAATTTTTATATGTTACAGCTCTTAACCTGCCGATCAAAAGTCTCCTTTGACGCAATATCCTAAAGTTCATAGTTTTCAAGTTACGTTGACTTTAGAGCAATAACTTCGAATTCGAAGGGGTAAAAATGTTATTTGATATTTTTTGCCGTTTGCATTTGCATTACCCAAGGTGTACCACGTGGAGGTTGCAAAATCGGTCTAACACCTCTTTGGGGTGGCTTTTTTACCGTGAGGTCCCCTTGCCTCTCACCATCGGAGTATCTTTTTACCGTGAGTTCCCCTTGCCTCTCACTAATCTTAGTACGTCTAGATGCATGTATTTTATTTTCATGGATCCAATATATCATCAATTTCTATGTTATTATATCTGTTGAGACTATCATTAATATAGTTTAATATTGCGTCACTGGGGTAATGTATATTTTGTTGATATCGCGCAAAACCCAAATACCACAACACGCTGGCTACGTGAGCACAACAACCTATTGTTCTTGCACCAGTTTTACAAGTGCAATAATATCCGAGAATGGGCTCTTCGTTTTCATCTGGTTCAGTCGCATAAGATACCCACAGCTGATGTTTCACTGCATTCCAGAAACGTGAGTAAATTCTGATCCGTAGAAAACCTGGTTCTAGAACATGTTCGTCGAATTGAAATACTTCTGT